>NC_133620.1:266719764-267319764 GCF_048593235.1 Sminthopsis crassicaudata
TAGCATTCATATACTGCAATTTATTCAGTGATTCTCCAATTGATAGACATCCATTCAGTTTCCAGTTCCTTGCCACTACAGAAAGGGCTGCTACAAACATTTTTTGCATATGTGAGTCTTTTTCCTTCTTTTATGATCTCTTTGTGAAATAGACTCAATAGACACATTGCTGATCAAAGGGTATGCACAATATAATAGGCCTTTGAGCAAAGTTCCAAATTGTTCTCCAGAATGGTTGAATCAGTTCACAACTCCACCAACAATGTATTAGTGTCCCAGTTTTCCCACATCCCCTCCAACATCCATCTTTTCCTGTCATCTTAGCCAATCTGAGAGGTGTGTAGTGTTATCTCAGAGTTATCTCAATTTGTATTTCTCTGATTAATAGTCATTTAAGGCACATTTTTCACATAACTAGAAATGGTTTCAATTTCTTCATCTGAAAATTGCTCATATCCTTTGGAGGATTGTCTGTTTTTCCAAATACTTTATATAATATTGGAATTAATTGTTCTTTAAATGTTTGGTAGAACTCAATTGTAAATCCATCTGGCTCGGGAGAATTTTTCTTAGGGACTTACTTGATGACTTGCTTAATTTATTTTTTAAATGGGTTATTTAAGTATTTTATTTCCTCTTCTGTTAATCTGGACAATTAGATTGTCAGATTTCTTGTCATACAGTTGGGCAAAATAGCTCCTACATATTGCTTTAATTTCTTCTTCATTTTTAATAATGGTAATTTGGCTTTATGTTTTTCTTTTTCCCATATAAAATTAATCAAAATTTATCTATTTTGTTGGAGGAAATGGAAGATAGGGAAACTAGAAGTACCAGCTCTTAAATTTTGATAAAAAACAATAATCATCAAAACTACCTAGTCTTATTGAAAAAAAAAAATAGAAAATTCAGTCAGTAAAACAAATTAGATATATAACATACAAGCAAATTATTTAATAAACCTAAAAACCTAAAACACTAAGATAAGGGCTCACTAGTTTACAAAAAATGCTGCGATAACTAGAATATGGTCCATACAAAATTAAATTACTTGCAAATTTTAGAGAAGATAACACAATTCAACTTCAAATGGATGGATACATGATCTAAAATGTCAAAGAGTGCTGGATTTGGAATTCAGGAGACTTGAGTTCATATTCTGCTTCATATACTTCTTTACTGTGTGACCTTTACAAGGCACTTAAAATACTGCCAGTTTTGTTTTGTTTTGTTTTTTCAAAAATAGAATAAGGCTAATAATAGTACCTTTGTCATGCAGTTATTGTAATGCCCAAGATACCATATGTATAATGCTTCACAAATATTCAAATATCATACAAAGTGTATTACTATTTTTGTTATTATTAGTAGTAGTATTACTGTTATTACTAATATTATTTTATCTAGTTTGTGTCAGAGAGACTACTTAAGCCTAGGACTCATCTTTATTATAAGATATAGCCTTCACAAGATATGTGGGAAAAGTCATATAGAGATGTAAGTTGATTTGTGGAAAACCTGGAGTTTTTTTTTTCCTATAATCAGTCACACTAAGAGATATTAGGTTCTTACTAAGTGTTAAGTTGGTACTGAAGGACAGAAGGGTTCAGGAAACATCCCAAAACATTAATTGTCTAGATTCTTAGACCAAATACAAAACTTCAATTTACTCATCCTTGTTATAGTGTGGAACTAATATCAGCTGAGTGAACAGAAGAAAATTATTCCATCTCTCTGCTGTCTTTCTCTTAAAAATGAGGGAAATAATGTAGATTTACCATACTGCTAGGAACATAAAATGAAAGTATACTTAAAAAAATTTTGCATAGAGATGGTAAATAAATTCATGCAGCCTAAAGAGATCATTAAGTGTGTAGAATAAATAGAGAAAAGAAAATCCATGAGGATCTCTGAGGAACACTTACAGTCAAAGGATATGATTTTGAAAAGAATATAGCAAAGGAGACAGATAAGCAGTTAAATAGGAGGAAAATCAGGATAGAGTGGTGTCCAAAAAACATAGAGAGAAGAGAGTATCAAGGAGAGCGATATCAGCAGCGTCAAAGCCTCCAAAGAGTTGTAAAGGAGAAAGGGGTTTGAGAAAAAAAGACATTATATTTGGCAACTAATAATTATTTATACTTTTGAAGAGAAGTGATTAGGTCAGATGCTGGATTGTAAAGGTTGAAAACTAAAGTGAGAGGATACAAAGTGGAAGTACACATTTAAAGTTTGCAAGGTATTTTAAATATATTATCTTTAAGGTTTGTGAAATACTTTACATGCTTTATTTATTTAACTTTCAAGAGTCAGATGACTGCAACATGGGTGCTATTATTTCTTGTCCTCATTTTCTGGGTGAGGAAGTTAAATCTGAGAGAGTTTAAATGACTTTTCTAGGGTCACATAGTTAGTCAGCACCTGAAGGCCATAAACAAAATCCAGGCAACTCCAATTACCATCCCAAGATAAAATACGGCCACTTAAATGCAAAGCTTCATACTAGACATTGTGCATACAAAAACAAATCAAGCAAGACTGTCCCTCAAGGAGTATATATCCTACTAAGTGGAAATGGAATATATTCATCAGTAAGTATAATATAAGCTATATTCACATTAATTTCTGAATATATCTGACTTCTCTCGTATCTTCTCAGTGACATAGCTTGTAATAAAGATGACTATTAATATTGATAACACTAACAACTAATGCTTATATAGAGTTTCAAAGCTTGCAAAACTTTATTTGATTCTCACCAAAATTCTGAAAGAGAGGTGCAACTTTAATGCCCATTTTAAAAATGAATAAACTAAGGCTAAAAGAGTTTAAATAATAGCTAAGTGTCTGATAAAATTTCAATTTAAGTGTCCTTGATTTCAGTTCCAGTATTTTGGTATCTACTTTAATCTGCCTAAATATAAAGTATTTAAGAGGGGAGAGGTTAGTGACAATTCAATACTGAGAACCTTCTTTGTGCTTGGTGCTGATGATTTAAAACAAACAACTGAAATAGGTTCTGCCTTAAGAAGCTTACAGCTGATATTCTACTGAAAGTAAGCAACAGAGCTGATGACGAAGATGTCACACTTGAAGAAAAATTCACTGACCCCTAGCTGAAAGTCTTGTGAGTATTGCATTGCATCACTATGATTATGCTCCATTGTCATACTGAGTAGAAGTAGCACTTAATTACTAATACAGAAGGGAATAATTTTGTCCTCTTTTAAATAAACTTATAGATGTCTTCTGATTGTAAGTTTGGGGCAGTTCATATTAGATGTCATAGACAGGAGCAGTAGTAAAGCTGAATTACTATATCAATTACTTGTGTTTAAAAAATTTATTTTAGAAATCAAACCATTCTCCAATTGATAAATGGTCAAAGGATATGAACAGACAATTTTCAGATGATGAAATTGAAACTATTTCCACTTGTATGAAAGAGTGTTCCAAATCACTACTCATCAGAGAAATGCAAATTAAAACAACTCTGAGATACCACTACACACCTGTCAGATTGGCTAAGATGACAGGAACAAATAATGATGAATGTTGGAGGGGATGTGGGAAAACTGGGACACTGATGCATTGGTGGTGGAGTTGTGAAAGAATCCAACCATTCTGGAGAGAAATCTGGAATTTTGCCCCAAAAGTTATCAAACTGTGCATATCCTTTGATCCAGCAGTGCTACTACTGGGCTTATATCCCAAAGAAATACTAAAGAAGGCAAAATGTTTGTGGCAGCTCTTTTTGTAGTGGCTAGAAACTGGAAAATGAACAGATGACCATCAATTGGAGAATGGTTGGGTAAATTGTAGTATATGAATGTTATGGAATATTATTGCTCTGTAAGAAATGACCAGCAGGAGGCTTGGAGAGACTTACATCAACTGATGCTGAGTGAAATGAGCAGAACCAGGAGACCACTATACACTTCAACAATGTTACTGTATGAAGATATATTCTGATTGAAGTGGATATCTTCAACATAAAGAAGATCTAATTCACTTCCAGTTGATCAATGATGGACAGAAACAGCTACACCCAAAGAAGGAACACTGGGAATTGAGTGTAAACTGTTTGCACTACTGTCTTTCTACCCAAGTTACTTTTACCTTCTGAATCCAATTCTTACTGTGCAATAAGAAATTCGGTTTTATAGACATATATTGTATCTAGGATATACTGTAACACATTTAACATGTATGGGATTGCCTGTCATCTAGGAGAGGGAGTAGAGGGAGGGAGGGGGAAATTTGGAAAAATGAATACAAGGGATAATGTTGTAAAAAAAATTGCCCATGCATATGTACTGTCAAAAAATTATAATTATAAAATTAATTTAAAAAATAAAAAAAATATTTTTATTGACACATTTTGTGTTTACAGTACATTCATTTTCAAATATATACTGTCTTCCTAGATTGATTCTTATAACAAATATTCAAAAAAAGAGGGGGAAAAACTAAAATCAAGCAACTTATCTGACAGCATATATACAATTTCCCATAACTATCCCTGCCTATTTTCTTCCTGGTTTTGTTTACTTCATGCTGTATCAAGTAATATGTATTTCCCTGGGTTTTTTTTTTTTTTTTTGATTTCTTATTTTTTTTTAGTTCAATAATATTCCAAGACATTAATTTATAATTGTTTCTTTAGATATTCTCAATTATTGAAGATTTACTTCCTTTCAGTACTTTGCTACCAAAAACTGTTCATGTGACTATTTTGGTGTATATTGGACCTTTCTTTTTAAGTTTCACCTTATTAGAATATGTGTCTAGCAAGTAGGATTTCTATGTCAAATGTTTTGGGCATGTTAGTAATTTTTTAGCATGATTTAAATTTGTTTTCCAATATGTTTGGACCAGTATACAGATCAACCAACAATATATGAATGGATCTAACTTCTTTCAGAATGGCTTTCGGAAGACTTATTTCATTTTCACAAAGGTTTTTACTAAGTTCATAAAGTGACAATGGCAGAAATATTGCAGATGAAAAGATGTACCTTGCCAATCAAAAGTATGTACCTTATGAGACAGAAAACTAAGGTATCATTTTTCATCTTGTGATCATTTAATTTAGCAGCTGGCAAAGTGTTTAAAATGGAAAAGCATTCATCTATATCTTTATAAAAAAAATTGTTCCTACTTTGCTACTTTATTTAGAGTTTATCAGAATGGATAATAGCAAAATACAGTATGCTTTCTTACCGACTATGGTTAGGAATTAGGGTACTGAATTATGAAATATAATGCAGTGAACAATTTATTGGCTGTTAGATTTTCAAGCAAGCACAGCTTAAATTTTTTTTTGAGTAGAAGGATCCTTAAAATTATTTTTTTCAATTATTATTTCTCCCTCTTTTTCAATTCATAAATGACAAAAGGGAGGTATAAAAGAATTTGATTATTTTATAAGAATGCCAGCTAATTTGTGGCAAAATAAGGGGTAAAGCCTTGATAAGGTCCAATTACTGTTCTTTGTACTAGTATTCTTGCCTTACAAAAGAATTACAATTATATAGGTATATGTAAATATATACACTTAAGGATATATGTGTACATATATGCATACAAGTTTATATTTTGATCCTATTCACGAATGGGCAACAACCAATACATAAAAATAAACATGAATATTTATAAATATGTATATGCACACATGCACAAGTTCAACCTTTTGAGAATGAAAAGTATTGATTTGATAAACTAAGGTGAGAACCAGGAGAGGGATGACAAAGATGAGCTCATAATCTAGAGAAGAATGTAGCCAAGGATGTACATCACTAGCAGAGCTCCCTATTGCCTTCTGATTATGTCAACTGATGCTCCTAGTAACTGCCAAGTCCTCTCTTGTTAATTTCCATTTCTGATTTTGATCCAACTAGAGCCATAATCTCCCAGAGATATCAACTATGTGTATTTGTGCTGGTTCCTGCATTCTTTTTCTTCTTGTTTCCTTTTAAAAATTCAAACCACATAAAATTTTCTCCATTCATTTCTCTTAGGTATATGGCAATATTCTTTAAACTTTTTTCTGAGATGATGGCTTGCTGAGAAAACAATGTCAGGCTGACTTTCTTCAGTGTTTGTTGAGATTTTTTCCTCTTATGCTTAATTTCTAGCTTTCCTGGATTTCTTAAAATAATATAGGCCTACAGGTTTTTTGAGGATCATTTAATGCAACACATATTACAGATGAGAGGCTCAGAGAAATCATGTAATTTGCTCATTGTGAAAAGCTAACTAACTAGAAGAGTTTCCCTGTAGTTATGGAAAGCATAAGACTCATAATTATTTTTAAAGTAATGTTATTTGATACATGGAATCACATATTAAACATAATAGACTCAATCTGGAGTGTTCTCTATCCTTACCTTTACCTCTTAAGGTTCTCTAGTCTTCTTCACTTTATTTTTCATTTATTTATTTATTTTGAGGCACTTGGGGTTAAGTAATTTGCCCAGGGTCACACAGCTAGGAAGTGTGAAGTGTGTGAGACCACATTTGAACTCAGGTCTTCCTGAATTCAGGGCTGGTACTCTATCCACTGCACCACCTAGATGCCCCTGGCTCTCTAGTCTTCTTAAAGATAGTTCTAAACCCACCATTTTTCCTAACTACATTTACTGCACCATGATCATGTTTCCAGATAATCACATCATACTGCAAAGCTGCATAAACATTGGTACTCCAACATCACCAAAACCCTGAGTAACTTTTGCCATTTAACTGGAGAACTGGATGAAGGAGAAAAGAATTCCTCTTAAAAGTTCCATTTAAAGTGGGCTCACAACTCTTCATTTTGCACCAGTTGAACTCATTTGGCTGGACTCAACCATGTCCCCATGCCATACTCCTTCTCTCCTATCCTCCTTTTTAACTTCCTTTTGTGTGTGGTATTTTACCATCATATTGTAAAATCATTGAGGAAAAGTATTATTTTTTCTTATTTATATCCCCAATACTTAGCACATTCCCTGGCATAATGGAGGTACTTAATAAATGTCTGTTGATAGACCAACTTTCAACAGGAAGCCTTTCCTGGTCCTTTCAGTTACTGGTGAATTTTCCTCTAAAGTTATCATCTATCAATTCTGTGAATATTATGTATGAGCTATTTATATACTTCTCTCATATTAAAATGTAAGTTCTGTGAAGGCAGGAACCATTGTAACTTTTTCTTTGCATCACTAACATTTAGCTTAGTGTTCCCAGATGTTTCTGAAAACATCCTGCTCATCATCTGTTATAACAGAATATTACATCACAATCATGTACCCACAATTTATTCAACCAATCAGCAATAGATAGGAATCCTTCTAAATTCCATTTTTTTTGCCACCACAAAAATATAAATATTCTATAAATAATTACATAACAAATAATTATAGAAATAAAATAAATAAATTAAATTTCTGGTAATAAGCTTATAATATATAGGTGCTTTTTCTTTTTAAGTGGTAGTTTTTAGGTAGTGGTATTGCTGGGATAAAGAATATCCATGGTTTCATTGTTCTTTGGGCATAGTTCCAAATTCTTCTCCAGAGTGGTTGAATCAATTTAAAACTCCAACAACAAAGCTATAGTATTCCAGTTTTCCCACATGCCCTCCGACATTTGTCCTTTTCCTTTTCTGTCATTTAGTCAATTTGTTATGTGTCAAATGGTAACTTAGAATTATTTTTTAAATTTGTATTTCTCTATATCCATAGCAATTTGGACAATTTTTATATAATCACAGATAACTTTGACTTCCTAATTTAAAAACTGACTGTTTTGACCCTATTTCAATTGAGGAATGATATTGTATTCTTATAAATAATTTGTTCATTTTTTTGGCTTATTTGTTGACTTTTAACTTTATGTCAAATTTGGGTTCTACTGCCAGGGTAGAGTCCTGTCCTAAATGTACTGCTGTTTTCAGAGCTAGTTCTGAGAGTCTGTAATTTTTAACTTCTTCCAAGGTGTTATGATTGAAGGAGAGGTATGGTCACTGCTTTCCTCATTTGTACACTAACTTGTGAGAGCTCCAAGACTCTCTTTTGTACTTTGGAACTTGTGAACAGGATCTCCACTCCCATATGGCAGAACACTTTTGTGTGCTAGTTCTTTTTACCCTGAGCTCTGATCCAGAATTGTGTATGAGCAATGCATCAGAGTTCTACACACAGTGTCAGGAAAGAGTCCCCTCTGATTTTCTCACCAGGTGTTCTATGCCTTTACTGTCCATAGGCTACAAAGTCTGGAAGGCACTTGTGGTGATTCAGTCATCCAGAAAGCCTTCTATTACTTTGCTAGGACAGCCTGTGCTCCACTCTCACAGTCAGACAGACCTTTTCTGTCAACCTTTCAAGTTGTCCCTGTCTTTTGTTCTCAGCTACTCCTGAGTTGATTTTGAGGCATTATTTTAAAGTTGTTTGCAGGGGATTTTTGGAGGTGAGTCCCTGCCTCTGCTCTGCCATCTTAAGTTCTGCCTCAAAAGAATTTCTCTGAGAGACCAAGAACTTTGTGAACTGCTTTGAAAATTATCTATTTAAACCTTGACCCTTGTATTTAAGTTCAATTTTAAGAAAACTGACCTTAATGTGCATTAGTAGCACTAACAGCTCATATTTAAAGAATGTTTTATGGTGGAAACATTTTATAAACATATGTTTCTGGAGTTGTAGTATGATAAAAAAGTGTTTTTGATTATATTCCTAAACTCCTTAATATTCTTTTCTCCAGGGTTTTATAGATGCAGAACTTAGAGGGGCAGGGCTTAGGTGTTGGTGCTTCTGTTACATTTCTGGGTGTGAGTTGGTTGTTACACTGGCTAAATCTGTAATGACAACATTCATGGAGGAGCTAGTTTCTCATAGAGGACCCCTAGTAAACTCCCATACGGTTTATTAGGGTAGGAAAGAAGGTTGCCTTAGGAAATATGGCAGAATTAGGCCCAGAGACTGAAAAGAAAATGCCTTTTAAAAGCAGCAGCTTGCTCTAAATCATTGCTCCCTGTGTGCCTTTCAGATCCAAGTTATATGTGTTGAGTTTATTGACAACCCCTTCTCCTCCGTTTTCTTCCTATAGGCACTGCAGAACCAATATAGCTACAGATGGGCAAGCTGTGTTCTCTTCTGCTTTACACATCATCAACAAAATTGCCTGTTAAGTTCAGCTCTCAGAATCTTTATAGTGAACGATGAAAGAACAGTTTGATTTCAGGTAGTGATAGGTTGAGCCTGAAGTCTTGGTAATTTAAAAAAAATGTTTTTTTATTGTTTCTTTTTTTCTTGAGCAAGTCTGACATTTCCTTTAGAACAGTAAATTAAATCTGCAGATTATAAAGTGGGGATTGGATGTGATTGCAGAGAGTTCTTATGAATTATTTGTCTGACTACTACTTTTAATAAGGTTAAAATGTTTTATGTCCTCTTTTTTCTGGTACATAAAATAACTAAAGGATTATAAAATTTGGCCAGAACCTCCAAAGATCATGCTGCCTAGGCCATTGGCATTAATTCATATTGTGCTTGATAGATTTAGGAACTGTAGCTGATGATCTCCTTCCCAACCTGATAATTTTCAAAATCCTGTTTGGTTCTAGAGTTCCATTATGATTCACCAAAGAGTCATTTCATTTAAACATATTAGAATATTAGTAGCTTGAGAGTAGGGATTATTTTATAGCAGCTGTGCTTTGCAATAGTTCCTTGCCCATCACAAGCATTTAATAGTTGTTTGTTGATTGACTGAATATTAATTCTTACATAAGTATGGAATCAGGACTAGAAATATTCCTTTAGAAATTTCAGTCTTGTTCTTATATATTGATCTAGGTAGCCTTTTCTCCTACTAGCCAGGTCTCTAAATCAGCCTAGTTTTGTCCTAATTCCCATCACCTCATTTTCATTACTCCAGATTTATAACAAAGTTATCATATAAATTTCATTTTTTTTTCCTCTTCCTCCAGCCATCCTGGAGATCGCTACCATTGGTTCTAGCAGAATAAGTTTAACAGTTCTATATAACAATCCTTCCAATAATGCATGGTGGCTATTATATTCTTCCTCCCACCCACCCCAATCATCACTTCTCTGAATTTCTTTAGCTAATGACATTTTTTAATTATGGCATTTTTAGTTTCCTTGTCTCAATAGTTTCCTTCTCTACATATGTTTTGGATTGTGTATAAGCCTTCTAGAATTTTACAACTACAAGTAGACAAAATCATCACATAATCTCAATGCTTATTTTGTTCCAGGGAGAAAATCTCTAATAGATGTAAAACTTCTTTAGGTTCTGCTCCTTAGTTGATTTCTTTTAAATGAGTAAAATTTCATTAAAGCATAGGGTCATAAATCCCGAGTTGTAAGGGATTTTGAAGACCATGTGGTCCAACTATTTTCATTTTTCAGATAAGAAAACAGAGGCCCATGAAAATTATATTACTCATCCAAGATCAACTAGTTTAAGCATCAAAGTCAGGCTATCAAACTCCAAATACAGCATATTTGCAGTATACCACAGAAACAGACAATGACTAAGATTCTCTCATCTAAAGCAAAAATTTTTAAATAAATATCTGTGAACTTTTTTTACATTTTTATAACTATTCTTGACTATAACTGATTTCCCTGATAATCCTATGTAATTTATGCATTTCAAAACATTGAGAGAACAATGCATTAGCTCTATCAGCCTCTCAAAAAGAGTTCATGACCATTCAAAAAGTTTAAGAATTACTTCTCTAAAGGTCTGTGGCTATGATTCTCTTTAACAAAGGAGTAGGTACTTTCACCTTAGATTGTATCTTCCATAGAAGAGAAAGGCAAGAGACCTCTTATTTCTTATTTTTCTTCCTTGCACTCATTTTTGGCAGCTGTTTGCAATTGAAGTCAACATTAAAAGAAGGTACCTGGCCTCCTGGTGTGATCTGTGAAGCTCTGAGAAGGCTTTTATCTTCCCCACTTAAAAACAAACAATCAAAACACATTTCTTCATTTCTGTTTCTAATCCTCTAATATCCACCATTCCATTTGATTAAGTCCCTCTTTCCTTAATGACTTTGAGGGCTAGCACATAAAGTCCATTTCCTGTCATTAATGTTTTAATATAAATTCATGAATCTTCCCTCATATCCCTCTAGTTGAAGGCAACTTTGTATGACAGTAAAAAAAGAAAAGAAAAGAAAAGAAAAGAAAAAAGATATAATCAAATAATCAATTAATCAACCAAGAACAAATAAACACTACTTATCAGTCACTGTGGTAGTCTTAAGGTGTACAAATACAAAGAACAAAACAATCTTTGCTTCTAGAGATTATATCATAAGGGGGGAGTAGATAACAAAAGTACATTAAAATATACAACACAAACATAAATTTAATTTATATATATGTTCTTATATATGTAATTATGAATAATTCATAGATAATCATTTGTGAAATGGTCCCTATATAAATCATATATAGTCTATATACGGAATATGATGGTTATCCTCTATCACCATCTATCACTTTTTTCTATTTTTCCTTTTGTTTATTGTCTTTTTTTCATTAGATTTTAAGTTCCTTGAAGGCAAGTACTATATTACTTTTTCTTATTTGTATTATCCACACTAACCATTGTCTGGAATATAGTAGGTTCTTAATAAATGTTTATTGACCATTGACTATATATAGATACAAATAGGGGGGCATTTATTAAACACATTATATTCTAGGTACACAGTCCTCTAAAGGAATTTACATCTTAATATGGAAGGGCAAAACAAAAAGAGGGTGTGAAAATTGGAATAAATCATTTACATCATTTAGAATCATGTATTCAAGTAGCTGAGAACTATATTAAATTCATAGTCTGTTTTCACTGTGTATACCTGCATATATATATATATATGTGTGTGTGTGTGTGTGTGTGTGTGTGTGTGTGTGTGTGTGTGCGCATATAGTACATGTATAAACACAAAGTAGAAAGGATCAGGAAAGACAGTATGGGATATAGCTTCTGAGATGCATTTTTAAAGGAAAGGAGGGACTCTGAAACAGATTTAAGGAGTGAGTGCATTCTAAGTATGGGTAATCACCAATAAAAAAGCAAAAAAGGAGAAAGAATGTGAGCAAGGAGCAGAGAGAAGGCTAATTTGTCAGGGTTGAAAATGGTGGAATAATTTGCAGAGATTGGAATGATAGTTTGGGGCTTAGTTAATTAGAGATTTAAAAGTTAAACAAAGAAATAACTATTTTATTCTAGATTCAATAAGAAACCACTGGAGTTAGATGAGTTTTAGGAACATGACTTTAGCAGAAATGTGTAGGTTAGACTTAAGTGGTAAGAGATGAGGCAGGCAGAAGAAATAAGAGGAAGATACAATAAAATAGGTGAAAGGTGATAAGGACCTAAACTAAGATGTTACAAGTTTGAGTGAAAAGGAAGCATCGGATAAGGACCAATATTTCTGAAGCACTTAATATTTGACAATATACTGGATATATCAATGAGGGAGAATGAGAAGTTTTAAGTTAAAGATGAAATTATAAAATTGAAACACTGGATGAATGATTGTGCCTTTTATAGAAGTAGACATGGAAGAAGGTCTTTAAGGGTAATAATAATGAATTCATTTTTAGACATGTTAAGCACCTAGAATAAGAAGAAAGATATTGAAAGAAAACAAAATTTCCTATTTTTTTAAAGTATGATTCTTGCTGACAGAAAAGTTCTTGTATCTACTATACCAGTATAATATAAACATTGAGGACTAGGATTGGGCCATTTTTTTTGTCTTTCTCTAGTACCTAATAAGTATTATGTTGACAGTGATCACTTTTGTAAATGTCTGTTTCAATGAACATAATAATGAAAAGGAAAATAATACTAAATGACATCAGAATTCAGATCAATGCATTAATTAAACTTGTCTCCAATGAACTAAAAGGGAAACATATCTTCTTCGTCTTAATGGAAAAATGGTAGACTGTGGATATCGAATAAAACATTTGCTGTAAGATATGGTTCATGTGTCAGTCTGTTTTCTTTAATTGAATGTCATTTGTAAGGGGTGGGCTTCAATTTAAGGAGATAAAGGCAATACAAATGTTAATAACTATAATAACAAGTATTTGTTGTACTTATTCAAGGAAAAATAAATCCCAAATATTCTTCCTTCAGCACATAGCAGCAGATTGGGGAAAGTGAATTTGGGAGAGTTAGAGGGAAATGTGGGGCTGAAGAAGTGACATTGCATATAGTTATCCTACTTTTACCATTCTCAAAACCCAGATGAAACAGGAATAGAATCACAATCTTAACTTCTGTCCATGTTTGCTTTTTTTCAGGTTTTTTGTTGACAGCTAGAAATATCAATAAAAATGCAATGCATTCATCCCAGCATTAAAAAAGAGGAATGTCAGACTACATGCAGAACATTAGTGCCCTTTGGAAATGTCTTTACATGAACAGGTGGGTTTGGACCTTGCCTGCAGCTACAGCTTTTGATTATATAGGAGGTTACTGCTGTAGCCTAGGCAGTACCCATTAAGCACTTATTTGTAGTCATTTCAATATACACTGTTAAGCAACTCTTTTTAAAAATCTAGTTCATAGTTGCAATAGGCTCAACAACAAGTGAGTTTAATGAATGACAAAGATTGAAAAGCTGTTTTTTCCAATAGTTATACTTCACCTTGACTTTCTCTTTGGGACACAAATATCATATTCCCCATATGAAAATACTAAAAGATACATATATATATATATATATATATATTTGTGTGTGTGTGTGTGTGTGTTGATACACATTGTGTACACAATATAGGAATAGCTTGGTGGAAAGTCCTTATTTCAAGAAAAAAAATTTTCTTAAAACCTAGGTAGTTCTATTAATTACTATCTGCATGATCCTGAGCAAGTCACCTAATCTTTCTAAAGTTTCAATTCCTGCATATGTAAAATGAAAGGGATTTTCCTAGATTATCTCTGAGATTTCTTTTATTTCGAAACTATAATTCAAAGTATAATATGGTTAACATTTTCAACTAAAATTATTCTGAATAGCCTCTGGTATTTGGATGTTGCCATCTATTTTAAATTCCATAGAATTCATAGTATCTGGGCATCAAATATTTTGTATATGATCTAGGCTATTCCTAATATACTTTGAGAAAATAAAAAAATGAGTAAGGAGATGAACTAGAGGAAGAGAAAAGAAAAAAAAAACATCAATATAATTGATGAGAGTTAAGGAAGGGTGAACCCCTCTTGGGTCGGTGCAAGGATAGTCCCGTGACGGTGCGCAGAGTACCCTGTAAATGAATTTACAAGCCCGAAAACCTAGATTGATAAAAAGGGTTTATTGCAGGGATTTGGAAGTAAAGTTTAATTAGTAAAGTTGAGGGTAGAGATAAAAGGGCACTGGATTAGGTCCAGTGGGCAGAAACCCTTGGCAGGACTGACATAAGGATGCCATGCTTAGGACTTCTGCAAACGTAGACTCCAAAGTAGCCCCTTTTATAATGGGAGCTCTTGGTGATCTTGAAGGTGGGTGGAGTCCCAGGCTCCTGGCCAGGGTCAGCATTGAATAGAATTCAACGGGTTTAAACTGTGGGGGTTGGGAAAACTCAGGTTAACTCAGATCCGGTGGGGGCTGGGGACCAGGATTTGTGAATCAAAAGATCCTAGCTTAAAGGGACCTCAATCCCCATCATAATAACTATAAACACTGTTGAACACTTCTCTTAAAATGCATATAATCCCACTTTGTAGAAGTGGGGGCACATGGTATAGTGAGAGAGAAATAGACTTGGAGTCAGACAATTTAGAATTAATACTTATCTCTATTCATTTTTACCTGTATGATTTTAGTAACATCTAGGTGGCATGGTAGGTAGAGTTGGGCCTAGAATCAGGAAGACTGAGTTAAAATTCAGCCTGAGAAATTCACTATATAGGTGACTCTGAGCAAGTCACTTAATCTCCACCTACCTCAGTTTCCTAATCTGTCAAATGGGGGCTAATAATAACACCTACCTCATGGGTTATTGTGGAGATCAAATGATCTCAAATATTTGACAGGTACTTAGAACAGTACTTGACATATAATAGGTCCCTAATAAATGCTTATTTCCTTCATTTTTCTGCAAAAGACTTTACCTTTTGGACCTATACAATGGGGGGGGGGTAAGATAGTCCCTAAGATACCTTATTTAGAGCTCCAAATCTAATAAATTAATCAATGCATCTGTTTCTAGATCTGTTTCTTTAATAAGGAGTTTGGACTCTATGTCTTTGGGTAGAATCCAGATCCATAATTCTATGGTGGTAGCAATTCACACACATATTTATTTATGAATGTATGTATATACACAAGTTTTATATATATATATATATATATTTTTTTTTTGGAGGGGACTTAAATACAAACACACACATACACGCACACAAGAGCATTACCATAACACAAACAGAACTCAGAAAAGAATACTACAAGAAATCATGAATCTCCAGTTTATCACTCTTTAATTTTTAAAAATATATAATAAATTCTACATTGTACTTCCGTTTGAACTTTCTTCACCATCTTCTGTGCCTCCCTGACTTCATTTTTTTCTTCTTTCAATTAACCTAGATAAAGAAGAAAAGGAAAATATAACAAATAGATATGATCAACAAATCTGTACAATCACTAGCTAGTGGGTTCTGCTCACTCCAGCAATAAAACTTTTTGTAATGTTCTGATCATCTCTCAGTTGTAATCCTTCTCTGGGAGGAGGTTTCTTTTCTGTATAATATTTTCCTCTATGAGCAGGTTTCTTGGGAGGCTTCTGGAGCCTCCAGCCAGCCTCTTCTTCTTCCTGAATCCTGGCTCTGAATCTCCTCCAGCTCTTGTCCTTCCCCAGTCCAGACTGCTCTCCAAGCTCAATGTTGCCTCTTTTTATCCTCCCAGAGAATGGGCGTGGGATCATACAAGGGCTTCTGGAAAGAACCACTTCAACCAATGAGCTTGCTCCTCCTAGAATTCCTAAGGTGTAAACTCTCTTTAAAGGCCCAAACCAAAGGTCTGAGCCAGAGAACTGTCAAGTCAACCTGAGTTCTCACCTTGTAATTGTCCAGACAATCTGAATTCTCACTTTGTCACTGTCCAGACAACCTGAGTTCTCACCTAGTAATCCTAACAACTTTTTATTTTTTTTCTTCCAATAATTCATGCAGTCCTTTTTAGAAAATTCTTGTTTTTCCCCTTTGAGTCTCAGCTTGCAATTGTTATGTACTTGTATTTGAAATATATATTTTTTTTAATTCTGGTTGCTATTTAGTTCATGAAATAGGACTTTATTTCAGGAATAGATTTGACTCACTGTTATACTTTTGGGTGGGATTTGCTGAACAGGTGTGAGATAGCTGAGCAGAGCACTTCTCACATTCAGGTAACCATTTTGGCAGGAACTAATATACTGATTGATAATTAATATACACTTACAAATTAGTCAAAAGTGGCAATTTTGCCAATGCATCATATAACTCATCATTTAGTTGTTTGTTTGCATGTATATTTAAAAATGAGTTCCAAATTCTCTCCCTCCTTGCTTGTTCCTGAGCCATTAATAAGAAAAGAAGTATAAAATTCAATTATATATGTAAAGGCATGCAAAACATAAGCATACAAAACAAGCATGATAAAACATTAGTCAAGCTGGGCAAAAAACAATAATAAAAAACCTTTTCATATAGAAAGGTGGTTTTTTGGTTTGTTTGTTTTCCTATGCCTCAATCTGTACTCTCAGGATTAAGCAATTATTTCTCTGGAGATGGTTAGCAATTTTCATTATGGATCTTTTGGAATTACTTTGGATCATTGCTCAATCAGAGTAGCTGTCTTCCACAGCTGATTATCCTTATAGTGTTATTATTTTTCTACTGATTCTGCTCACTTCACTTTGCATCAATTCATATAATACATTTTCCTAGGTTTTTCTGAAACTACTTTGCTAATCATTTCTTCTAACACAATAATATACTATTACAATGATCTATCTAATTAATTCCTCAGTTTATGTTCATCACCTCAATTTCTAATTCCCTGACAACACAAAAAGAGCTACTATGAATGTTTTTCTACAAATAGATTATTTTCTTTCTTTCTTTTTTTTTTTAACTTTTTGGAAAACAGACTTAGCTAGAAATGGTATTGCTGGATAAAAGAGTATGCACAAGCAAAAGATTATAACTCCTTGGGCATTATTCCAAAATGTTATCCAGAATGGTTGGAAGGTCACAACTCTATCAATAAGGCATTAGAGTATTCCCCAGTTCCTCCCCATATCCTGGCTAGAATGTATTATTTACCTTTTCTGAGATATTAGCCAATCTGAGAGGTGCAAAGTGGTATTTCACAGTAGTTTTAATTTGCATTTCTCTAATCAATGTTCATTTAGAGCTTTTTATTTAAGTACTGAAAATGTTGACTTCTAATCACAGCCCTTCATAACTTTGACCATTATTATTTTTTTTTATAAATTTGCCTTAGTTTTCTATATGCTCAAGAAATGAGGAATTTATCAGAGAAATTCACTGGAAATTCCCCCCCCCCCAATTCTCTGCTTTCTTCTAATTTTGGTTGTACTT
This sequence comes from Sminthopsis crassicaudata, assembly GCF_048593235.1. Lineage (NCBI taxonomy): Eukaryota > Metazoa > Chordata > Mammalia > Dasyuromorphia > Dasyuridae > Sminthopsis > Sminthopsis crassicaudata. The sequence goes on from NC_133620.1 coordinate 266,737,387, forward strand.
GATTTGTTTGTACAAAACCTTTTTAATTGCAAGTAATCAAAATTATCCATTTTACTTCCTTTGTGGCACATAAACTCTCCAACTGATAATTGGTCAAAGAATGTAAACAGGCAGGTTATTAAGGACAAAATCCAAGCCAATTCTTTATATATTTGGAAATGAGATTTTTATCAGAGAATTATGATGTAAAGATTTTTTCCCAGTAAACCTGTTATCCTATCTAATTAACTCTTAGTCAAATAGTAAGTCCTTCTGCTGAAACCTGGAACTTGTTTGTTTATCTAATGTTTGTTTAGCAAACATTAGGATAGCAGACTACATCTATTTACTTCTATATGTGGCATAGATGAGTATTTTAAAGCCAATGCCAAAATGTTTGGATAAGTTTTGCTTAGTAATATAATTTGGGATCTGAAAATGGTGGGACTCCTCTCTCACTTTTTTTTTTCCGACAATTCCCTTGAGTTTCTTGAACTTTTATTTCTTCAGATAAAATTTATTTGATTTTTTTTTTTAGCTCTGTACCCATTTTGTAGCTCAAATGGTATGGCACTGAGTAATTAAATTATTCCCCCTAAATAATCTTTCAATTATTTAGAATGTTACTGGATACTGATTGATTTATAATGATTTTGCTAAGGATACTATGTCTAAAGTCATATAGTATGTGGTATCTGAATGTTAAGTGATATAAGTATAAGTAAATATAAATGATATAAATATTATGTTTTCTCATTTTAGAAGAGAAAACAGTTTCAGAGAACTTAAATAAATTAACCAAGGTCATAAAACTATTGAATTAATTATAGTTAGCATTGGAATTTAAATTCAGGTCTTTTTTTTTTTTTTTCTTTTTAGTGCATTGTGGTTTTCATTATTTTGTCTTGTCAGTAATGGCAATAATAGCAAAAATGGACACATAAAACATAAAGTAAGGCAACATCCCATCATCATTTTGGACAAATAGTATTGGTGAGTTGTGGAAAGTTATGCACGTATCTCACTTATGTCCTAAGAAATTTTGAACTGAATTCCATGTTGAGTGCTATACAAAGTTAATTAAATACACATAGATCTTTTTTTCTTTTCCTGTAGGACAGATATTCCCCTATTTATCATGTCTGTAAAATAGAGCAGACATCTGAACTTGGAGTTTAGAAGACGTGAGCTTGAATCTTGTTTATGATTCTTATTGGAAATGTTATGATGGGGAAATTACTTAATTTAATCCAGGTACTCTTACTACTGCTTTTATTTGATTTAATAATCTGTACATGAGCATCCTCTTTCCTTTCCTTTCCTAATGTTTTTTTTTTAAAGTTTAAATTAGTTTTGGTTTGAGAGTAGTAATGATAAATGGAGATATGTTGAGGTGTGAACAAATGAGATTAGGGAATTACTGGCTAGTATTAGGGCTTGGTGTGGTGGAGAGAACACCATATTTAGAAATAAGACTCACACTTACTGGTTGTGTCAAAAACTTTTATATCCCCATGGCTTGATTTCTCATATCTAAAATAGCAATAATGATACTTGAATCATTTATCTCATGGGTTATATTGAAAATATTTCACAAAAAAGAACTTTGGTTATTATGAGACAAATTTTGACCTTTCTTATCCATGTTTCTTATACAGTTATATCCCTGATCAATATTTTTTTAAATGATGTTATTTAAAAACAAAACAAAGCAAAACTCCATTTAAAAAATTCATGTTCAATGTAGAAGAAATGAAAATGTATTTATGGATGCATTTTATGTTAAATTTCATGGGAAGATGAACTATATTAAGGCAATATAGTATAGTATGAAATACTGTGGATCTGGAGTCAAAGGGCCTACATGTTTGAGCTCTGGTTCTGTGACTTTCCTTCCTATTTGCCCCAGGCAAGTCATCAAACTTCTCCCATTTGGTTTCAAAACTCCAATAAAATGAGGGGTTTAGAATAGTTGACTTTAAGGTGTCTTATAGCTCTACATTTCTATCTCTATATATTTTTCCTTCAAAATGAGCACTAGTATACATCCCAAAACTGGTCTTATTTTGCAGATCTTACATTGCATATAAAGGCTTTTGATTATGACAAATTTTATGTGTCCTATACTTGGAATCAAAAGACCTGGGTAATTTAATACTGTTAATTTTGGGGCATGCATATAATCCTGATATACTTCAACTTCTTTGAAACAGCATTGCTAATTATAATATTATCCATTTCAGGAGTTATTCAGGAGTTATTTTGAGGTTCCATGATATAAAGAAAGTGATAGAACTTTAAGACTAAATGTATTACTAATATAAGCTTCTCTTGTTGCTGTTGTTTTTGTGATGGTTGTTATTATTATTCCTAATTCCCTTTTAATCAACTCAGAAGATAGTAAATGAATTCTCTCTCTTTTTAATAGCTTTTTATTTTCAAACACATACACAGATAATTTGACAACTTTACCCTTGCATAGCTTTGTGTTTCAGATCTTCTCCTCCTTCCCCAAATGGTAAGCAATTCAATATATGTTAGACATGTTAAAATATATGTTAAATATAATATGTATGAACATATTTAGACAATTCTCTTGCTGCACAAGAGATATCAGATCAAAAAAAGCAAACAACAATGAGTAAGAAAACAAAATGCAAGTGAACAACAACAACAACAAAAAAGGATGAGAATATTATGTTGTGATCCACATTCAGTTCCTACAGTCCTCTCTCTAGGTGTTGATGGCTCTCTTCATCACAAGATCATTGTGATGAGAATTAGGTAAGGGGTAATCCCTTTTGGTTTGGTGCAAGAATACATAGTTAGATGCAGTCTAGTGAAGGCACAGAGTCCCCTGGAAAGGAATTTATAGGCCCAAAAACCTAGATTGATTAAAAAAAAAAAAAAAAAAAGGTTTATTGTAGGGGTTTGGAAGTAAAGGTAAAGGTAGAAAGACTCCAGGGCCAGAGCTGGTGGAACCCTTACATGGCCAGAAGGATACCATGTTTGGGGCTCCTGCAAAGAATGGGTTCCAGGGTTCCCCTTTTTATAATGGGGTTGTGGGGGTTGGGGAAACTTCAGATCCAGTGGGGGCTGGGAAAGCCCAGATATCATTGAAATTCAAAAGGGTGCTTTTGATCAGGATTTGTGAATCAAAGATGCTAGCTTCTTCAGCCATGGGGGTTGGGAATCAGAAAGGAATCTTAAAGGGATCTCAACCCACATCATTTGCCCCCTCAAACAGTTAAAACTTAAATTCATTTAAAAAAAAAAAAGATTTGGGGCAGTGTCCCTCATTTGAGTCAAGGTTGAAGATTTTCTCCAAGAATGTTCAGAGTAATGGGATTCCCTCTTCTTGTTCCCCCTCAAACAGTCACCTCCAGATGCATGTGGGAAAAGGGGCGATGATTTCCTCTTAACTGCTTTGAGCTGACAAGGGTTTCATGCCAGGAAGTGAGGCATGAGGTGTGGGGGATGGCAGCAGGGCATCTAGGTTGTGTCCTGGTCAGTTGTCTTCAGTCAGTTGTCCAGTTAACATTCTCCAGGCTGAAGGATGGTTGAGAATCCAAAGTTTGAAGCCTAGAGAAAACAGACCTTGGGAACAGATTAAAAGTTGAGTGTCATCCAGGGTGGAGATGGTGACATTCAGGGGAATGGGGAAATTAGAATGCTGATGGCCCATCTAACTATCAAAGAGAAGTAGAAGAAAATGCTGAGAGAGCCAAAGCTAATTTCCCCCGGGGTTGGGATTAAAGAATATGGACTCAGAAGTCAGGGGAGGCAAGAGGTCTTAATATCTATAAGAATGCACTTTAAGGTCTTAGAAATCTTAACTGTGCTGTTTTTCTTTAAAATAATAGAGTTGGTTCCTCAATAACCAAAGATCCTCAATCTTCCCTCCCACTATCCCCACTCTTTATGAGGAAGGGTGGAAGGGATCAGAGGAAGTGCCAAGTATCAGGATGCCTACCCAGTTTACTGGCCCCTGAGGTGTTTGGACTATTCTGGGTTAAAGGGAAACAGGGCCAAATCCCAAATTCCTACCAGGGAGCAGGACTCTGGGGGGGCCAGGTCAACCCCTGTGGTGTTTCGCCATGATGGTGAGAAGGCAAAAAATGCAAGGACATACAGAATGAAATAGCTTTAACCCAGTTTCATTCCAATCAATTGTCCCACTGTCAGAGGGTGAAGCTATAAAACTTATAGAAAGCATTAACTATAAGATTAAGAAATCATAACCTTATATTGATAGGAGTAAGGAATTTATCTCAATAAGTTAATAACTTAAACAATTATCATATCCAAGTAGATGTTTCATAAGTGAACATTATTCACACAAATCAGTTTGCTTTTAAAATACCCAATACATAGAAAAATATCCCAAATTGCATATTGTTCTTAACAGAAACATTTTCAAAAGGACAAAGAAAAAAAAAAAACAAAAACTTATTATTTTAGAGGCTCTGGCCCAATACAATACAATCAATTTAAACTTATACAGAATGTCCAATTCCACATAAAAGAATTCAAGAAGTTCTTAAAAATAGCAATTAATTTTTTTAGAAATAGTCCTATCAAAGTATGGATCACATTTAAAGTAGCAAAAACCCAGGCTAAGTTTGAATTTTATTGTTCTTTCCCAACGTCTTTTGCTTTGAAAGGAGCTAGCTTTGGTGGGTGTGTCTCACTAGCAGCAGGGAGAAGGAAGCTCCTTTCAAAGTGGGTGGAGACAGATTAGCTAATCTGTTCAGTGTTCAACGAAAGTGAGTGTAACCCTAATCTCCCCTCAATTCTACAGCTTTTCATTCCCTTTTGGGAATCCGAGAGAGAGAGAGAGAAAGAGAGAGAGAGAGAGAGAGAGAGAGAGAGAGAGAGAGAGAGAGAGAGAGAGAGGACAAAAACTTTAATTTTTGTCTATTTCACAGGAGTATTTTACAATTGACATCTCAATGTAAATACCCAGCTTGAGCATTTTGAGCTCCAAACAGTGTCAATCAAGTCCCAGGAAATTAAGCTGTTCACCTTGCTGATAGAGAGGGTGGGGGGTTTTGTTACATCATGAACAATAAATTAAAAAGACTGAAATAAAGGCAAGAGCAGTCAGACTATTGGAGTAGGTCTCCATAGAGATGACATATTCAGGGGGAGACAGCATCTTGATAAGACATTCTGATAGATTGGGATGGGAGAGGCATTCTGATATTCTAAACTTAAGTTCTTTTATACTTATCAGGTATTCTGATAAGGAAGCCTGGGAGGTTTTGCAAAACAGAGAAGCAGGAAAACTGAAGTGGGGCTGAGTCAGGACAATTAGGGAAACTGAGTTAGGACAATAATAAATAAACCAGACTAAGACTATAAAATTACAAGGATTTATGGCAAGACCAGTTTCTCCCCAATAACCCCAAAATGATTAGCATCAAACAGCATTCCTCAATAAGGGGGACACTCAAGCCTCCCTGTTCGAATCTCTGTAGTTGGGGGGCATCTGAGGCAGAGATGGACAGCCTTTAGGTCTGTGATCATTTGTGCATTAAACTCAGCCTCTGTTGAGTAGTGCTGCTCAAGGCAGCCCTGCTGCCCTAAGAGGGGCACCCCATGTCTGTCAGGGGCTGCAAGAGAGGAAAAATGGGGCTTGGATAACTCCACCTGTCCTCTTCTCTCTGGAACAGGAGCTGCTAGTAGGAGACAGATTTCTGAGCAAATTAGTTAGTAGTTAGTAGTAGTTAGACCAAGACAGGCCACCCCAAACTATTAGAGTTCTGATATCGAAATGCTGAAATAGTAATTAAGGAACTGGGGTAACAGGAATGAAGAAACAGATCAGAGAGGCTGCCAGTCCTTGGACAGGCATCTGATTTTTGGTTGTTTCTAAGGAATAATCTCAAAGACTGAATAAGGGATTTCAAAGTTAAAATATAACCTGGCAAATCATAGTCTAGTAAATTTTAAGCAAAGAGTAAAATAGTTTCCAATTCAGTCTGAACTTAATGAAATAGGAAGTAGGGCAAAAATGCCTAAGAAAAAATATATCAGTTTTTCCCAATTTCCTGGCCAGCTATAATCAGTTTCTTTCCTCCTCCATTTTACAGAAATTATCAGATCATACATAACAGACTTAGTAAATTTCCTAAAATCCCTCAAACATACAGCAATAGTTAAAGTTTCTCTCATACAGCAATAGTTAAACAGTTTTTTTTAACAAATCTCCCAGTTTTAAAGAGTCTTAAAAATAGATAAAGGTGGGTCTACCTTGAAATCTTTTGCCAAGCCTCTGCAGAAGGTGGATGTGGAGGAATTCCACGTGGTCCTTCCCCACTCCATTTCCAAGAGGCAGGGGGGAGGGGAAGGCAGCTACCCTTCACCCCAGGCTAACTACATGCTTAGCAGAGAACAGTGGGTCAGTTGAAAGACAAAAGAATCTTCTTCACCCAACCTTTAGTGGGTTGAGTGTGGGGGCATTGGAGTGTTTCAGACCCTAATTGGAGTTTCAGGACTCCTGAAAAGAAAGTTGGGGCTTCGGTGAGTAGGGAGAGAGATTGGAATTCTATTCAGAGTTCAGGTGTTGAGATTAAGCTATTTTCCTCAAGCCCAGAGTTTGTTTCTGTATTAAGAGACAGCTTAAAGGAGAATCTATTCATAGTCTACAGTCCCTGGGCTTCTTGGATTGAAATGCCAGAGAAGCTGAGGCAAGATAGAGATCAGTTTAGGGAAACTGAGCCAGTAAAAGAGAACTGTAGTACAACAGAACAGAGAAAGATTCTAGAGAGGGACCAAATTGAAAGTAGTTAAGGAGTTTTCAAATAGTCAACTTATTCACTGCTACAGTTCAGGGAATAGGATGGAGACAGAAGTCATATTTACTCTCTTAACAGTTAATTTAATTTTCCTTGATTTGGAATTTTATTCCCCAGCCATCATTCCAAGGTCTTTCTTGAAGCTCCAACCTGGCCAGGGCTAGAGGCTAGGGAAAAAAATTTAATCATTGGCAGGGGGCATAGAATGCCAATCGAGAAAAATAGGAACTAAGAACAAAAGGTCCTGGACTGAGAGAAAAGTCAGGAGTTCTCACCTGTAAGATTAGGTAGGAAAATGAGACAGAAAAGGGTGGCAGATATCTAGGCTTTATCTGTCCACCAGCAGGTAAGTGCATCCTGAGGCTAAGGGAAAAAAAAGTGAGTAGTTTTAAAATTCTCTGTCTTTGTAGACAGCCTCAAGAGCAAGGAAAAGCATAATTTTAAGGCTGTTACAGTGCAAAGCTATGATGGGAGGCATTGCTCTAATGCAGGATGACCAAATCAGGGAAACCGAGTCCCGTTTTAAAATGTATGGATCAAGATTTATAATGTATGAGATGAGCTTGCTTTCTGAGAGAGTTGAAAGCCTTGGCTCCTATTTTAAAAGTTTTGAATCCCCAATTTCCCAGTGTACAGTTAAATGGCATGTTGCCAAGCCACATGGGAGAGGTTTGAGTAAAGAGAGAGGATGGGGGAAGAAAGAGATGTTATCTTATTCAGTGCTTCCTGGATGGCAAGAGCTCATGGTGGAACTTGAGTCAGGGAGCAGCAGCTGGGTAGAGACATCTCTCCAAGCTCACCCCCAATCCAGTGACCTTTCTCCTTGTGGCTACAGCATGACCACTACAGTGGAGTGGGAGAGGGGCTCAAACACAGATTTCTCCCCCAGAACAGATCAAAGAGACTCTGTCCTGGGACCTCCAAGAGGGATGGGGTCCTCAGAACAGCCATGTGGTGGGGGGAGGGATGAAGAGATACATTTTCTCCCATGTCTCAGAGTTCAGAGCTGGCTTTCTAGTGAGAAAAAAGTGATTAGAAATGCCTTGCAAAAGAAGATATCCCTCTTCTGGAGGGAGTTTCTTCAAAGCAAGCATCTGCTAAGAAAGTTTTTTTTTGTTTGTTTGTTTGTTTGTTGTTTTTAAGAGGCAGAGGTGTGTCTAGATTGTGGAAGGTAAAAGCTTTTAGTTTTCCAAATTCTTGCAGTTTCTCTTGTATCTCTAGAGACAGAGACAGACAGAGAGAGAGAGAGAAAAGGAGGCCTTTTGTCAATCTGAAGCAATTCATAAGGAATTGTGCCAAGTGAGGTAGAGGTCTAACAACAACCACAGCCTAAAGTGGCTTGGATGTCCATTGCAAGACAGGGAAAGAAAAAAGTCTTTTATTTTATCCAGAGTTCTGGATTCCCTGGTAGGAACACAGATATTTTCCCCAGAAGCTGCAGGAACATCTGAGAAACAGCTGAGAACTCAGATTGATTCTGAGAGCCCTAAAAAGGTTAAGGTTAGTTTTTGGGGTTCCACTTTTCAGGGTTCCCTGTATGGGCCACCACATGATGAGAGTTTGGTTAGGGGTAACCCCTTTTGGTTTGGTGCAAGGATACATAGTTAAATGCACAGAGTCCCCTGGAAGGAATTTACAGACCTGAAAAGCTAGATTTATTAAAAAAAAAAAAAAAAAAAAAAAAAAAAAAAAGGTTTATTGTATGGGTTTGGAAGTAAGGGTAAAGGTAGAAAGACTTCAGGGCCAGAGCTGGCGCCAGGAGGACAGGAACCCTTACATGGTCAGAAGGATACCATGTTCGGGGCTCCTACAAAGAATGGGCTCCAGGGTTCACCTTTTTATAATGGGGTTGGGGGGGTTGGGGAAACCTCAGATCCAGTGGGGACTGGGAAAGCCTAAGAAAGCCCAGATATCATTAAAATTCAAAAGGATGCTTTTGACCAGGATTTGTGAATCAAAGATGCTAGCTTCTTCAGCCATGGAGGGGTTGGGAATCAGAAAGGAATCTTAAAGGGACCTCAACCTCAATCTAATCAGTTGGAACTGGTATCAATCATCTCACTGTTGGAAAGAGTCATGTTCAACAGAATTGATCGTCTTATAATATTGATGTTGTAATGTACAATGATCTCCTGATTTTGCTCATTTCACTTAGCATCAGTTCATGTAAGTCTCTCCAGGCCTTTCTAAAATCATACCCCTGATTATTTTTTATAGAATAATAATATTCCATAACATTCATATACCATAACTTATTCAGCTGATGAGAATACATCCAGTTTCCGGTTTCTTGCCACTACAAAAAGGGCTGCCACAAACATTTTTGCATATGTGGGTCTCTTTTCTTCCTTTAAGATCTCTTTGGGATATAGGCCCAATATAAACACTGCTGGGTCAAAGGGTAGGCACAGTTTGATAACTTTTTGAGCATAGTTCTAAATTGCTCTCCAGAATGGTTGGATTCATTCACAATTCCACCAACAATGTATCAGTGTCCCAGTTTTCCCACATCTGCTCCAAAATTCATCATTATTTTTTCCTGTCATTTTAGCCAATCTGAGAGGATAGTGGTATTTCAGAATTGTCTTAATTTGTATTTTTCTGATCAATAGCGATTTAGAACACCTCATGTGACTAGAAATAGTTTTAATTTCTTTATGTGAACATTGTCTATTCATATGCTTTGACTGAGTAAATGAATTCTGTAGTGGCTCAAAGCTAACTCTGAGTTTTTAAGATCCAGAGGCAACTGGCAAAGTCACTTAATGATTTCAAAGAAAGGCATGATGGAAGGAAGATAGAAAGATTTTAACATGATTGTCTTGATTAGTGTTTGGATAGGTTGAAGGGCCTAAGATATATGTTGAAGAATAGAATGTAAGGAAGACTGGATTTAATATTCCATTGTAAGGATGTATTTAGCATTGTAGGCTAATATATGAATCTCTAAATTCATTTTATGTTCAAAATCATTCAACTAATCAAGCAATAAGCATTTATTAATTGTTCAGTATTATGTTAGACAATGTAGAAAGTACTAAGGATACAAAATAAAATTAAATAGGTCCTGCTCTCATAGCTATCATCCCAATAGGGCAGTTAACAACCATCAAATCTATGCAGTTATATTTAAGAAACATATAGAGTAAACAGAAGGTAACTTAAAGAAAAGGTATTAGCACCTTGTAGAACTGCAAAAAATCTCTGGAAAATGATGACATGAGAGCTGAGAATCAAAATAAATCAAGAATTCTAAGAGGTGGAAGTGACATATGAGAACATTCCAGGAAAGAGGAATCACAGCAAAAGCATGGAAGCAATTAATGGAAGTCCATGTTTAAGAAAAAAAAATTGAATATGGGATTTGTTTTGGCACTTAAACTTCTACTAATAGAAGTTTAATAGAATACAAGGTTGGGGAAAAATTCAAGGAATCCTTGTATATTTTGATGTTAGTGTGGTGATACAAACTGTTGCAATTCATTTTCTTTGTATTTAGTAGTCATAGGTCAACTGATTCTTTCAATTACAGATACTAGTCACATAGTTAATCACAGCAAAAATCTAAAGAGAAAAGACTAATTGAGTGGTTGTCAATAATTTGAGTGAGCAATCAGTATTTTGTCTTCAATGACTTATTCAGCAGTTAAAACAACTGGGCTTAAGACTTAGTTAGGAAGAATAATTTGCTAAAACAGGAAGCTACCTAATATTTCTTTTCTCCTCTTGCTGAACTCTAATGAACTTTTCTCACAATTTTGTCAGCAAATAAAACTTGCTTTCTTAGCATCACTGTCTCTGTTGCTGAACTCAATGTGTTTTGAAAAGTTGATTTGAGACCATAAATCATGTTGCTTCTCTAATCCATTTTGTGAAGCTTACCTTAGCTACATGGAATAGTAGATAGAGGGCTAGGACTGGAATAAAAAAAAATTAAGATGAATTTAAATCTGGCCTCAGACACTTGCTGTTTGATGCCCGGGGATAAGTCCCGTACCATGTAACATAGAGTTAATAATAACAGCTAATCCTCAAGAATTATTGTGAAATTCAACTAAAAAATATTTGTACAACATGTTGTGAATCTTAAAGCACCATATAAATGCTAACTATTATTCAGATGCAAGAAAGGATCGTGGTATCTTGATGTCTGGACATGGGTAAATACTACAACTTCATGGGTTTGAGGAAGATGAAGAATTTATGTTTAGAACTCACTACTACAAGTTACCAAATTTACAGAGATAGACTTGATATTTAAATGAAGACTATCTGCTTTAAGAATTTATTCTCTAAGTGAGCCATATTTATCCAAAAAAAAACTTGTTGATCAACTATGCAATTGAGAGTGATGTTGTTTGTAATTTATTTTTGGAAAGGAAAATGTCATCCTGTGTAATGTCTTGACTAGTTCATTAATTGTATCTAAGTGAGACAGAGTTGCACAAAGTTGTCAATTCTCTTCCATAACCATCAAAGTCCAGTAGAATGACAAAAGTCACTAAGACTTATGATGATAGTGATGGAGAGGGTGATGATGGTGATGATTAGGAAAAATGGGAGCTATATTAGGAAAAGTTTTTTTTGGAGGAGATGTGTTAGGATTAAAAGGTGAAAACTCAGGTTGTCTGGGCAATTCTCTAGCTCAGAATTCACACCTTTAGTTCTGGCCTTTAGGGGGAGTTTACACCTTTGAACTTCTGAAAAGGAGTTTACAAAACCTTAAAAGGAGCAAGTTCATTGGTTGAAGTAATTTTCCCACAAGCCCCTGAATTCTCACATGCCCACTCTCTGGGAGGATAAAAGAGGCAGCATTGAGCCTGAAGTTAGTCTGGATAGGAGTCTGAGTTTAGACGGTGGTCTGGAAGAAGAGTCTGGCTGGAGGCTCCAGAAACCTCCTAAGAAACCTGCTCACAGAGGAAAAGATTTTACAGAAAAGAGAATTCCTCCAAGAGAAGGATTATAATTGAAGAGATGACAGGACCTTTACATTTTTGGTGCCCAGCGTGGGACAAGGACTTATTCTGAGCCCTTCAGAGGAGGTAGCCCAGACCTCCACAATTTGGCGCCCAAACAGGGACCGACACTGAAGTCCTCTGGTGACTAGGAGATTAGGTGAGTATTCTAATAGACAAATAAGGAACTTACCTTGTTAAGGGCTAAACCAGCAATCTCTTATAGCTGAAATGGGGCAGATGTTAGCTAAAGACATTCCCTTGACCTCAGCAGACTCAGCCCCAGCCTCAGCTCTAGCCCCACCAAGGAGTGTTGCTATAGAGAGTATAATTAAGATAATTGAGGAGCAGAGTTTACTTGTAACGTGGGTACAATTTGCTAAACTCTTGGGCGCATTAAAATGCAGGTCCCCTTGGTTCTTAGAGGAAGAAAAACTAAATGTAGATAACTGGAAGCTAGTGGGACTTCAAATGAAAGAATTTCACTCAAAAAATGGGCCTCATTTAATTTCTGCAGAGGTATTTTATATATACAATGTAGTTCAATTAGCCTTAAAACTATGGAGCAAGTTGTAGGAGAAGGAAAAGTTTTAAAAATGAACAGAGGAGGAAGTATGAGGAAAAAAAGAAAGATCAAGATCTTGCCCAAGAGCAAGGGGATTTAAATGTGGAATTAGGGTGTGATGACTCTGATTATCTTGAAGAAGCTTCAACCCTACCTAGAGAGCATATTTCTTTATTAATATTCTCCCACTTACCCTATTCATCTATTCAAGGCAAGAAGCCACAATCACTAACTGACAATGATTCTCAATAAACTCCTTCAACCTTACAATGAGTTTTAAACTAGATTACTTCTCCATTACCTTCATCCCAATTGCACTATATGTCACATGATCTATCTTAGAATTCTCAACATGATACATACATGCAGACCCCAACATCCACTGATTCTTCAAATACCTAATTACATTCCTATTTACCATAATTATCCTTGTAGCCACAAACAACCTTTTCCAACTCTTCATTGGGTGAGAAGGAGTAGGAATTATATCCTTCATACTTATTGGATGATGGTTCGGACGAACTGATGCAAATATTGTTGCCCTACAGACAGGCCCACATCAACTCCACCTTCAGGGGTGGAGGAAGAAGGAGGAGGGGAAGAGGCAGAAATACAAACAGAATCACCTGTTAAGCAGCCTATGACAAGATTAGAAAAAAGCATTGGTTAAAACTAAGAGAGAAGGACAGGATATAAGTGATTTTATACAAGCATATCCTGTGATTGAAGATATTGTCTCTATAGGTCAAAAAAAAGGAGAAGATATACACCTTTAGATTTGAATAAAATGAAAGATTTGAAAAAGGTTGTACCCTTTATGGGGCTACATCAGCTTATGTTAATATGTTACTAGATGGTTTGTCTTATGAAGTCCTAACCCTGAATGATTGGAAATCCATAGCAAGGACATGTTTAGAACCTGGACAAAATCTGTTGTGGCTTGTGGAGTTTCATGAATTATGTAAGATCCAAGTCAGATACATTTTGGAAACAGGAGTTAACACACAATTCACTTTTGAGCAATTAGCTGGTGAAGATCAGTATGAAGAGAATTCAGAACAGGTTAATTATCCCATGATAGTGTATGAGCAAATTGCTAAAGCTTCAATAAAAGCTTGGGGTTCCCTCCCCAGACAGAAAGATCGGGGAGAGGCTTTCACTAAAATAGAGCAAGGTCTCAATGAACCTTTTGCGGATTTTGTGGGACGTCTGCAAACTGCTGTGAAAAGAACTATTGGAGAAAATGCAGCTATAGAAATAATGACCAGACATCTGGCTAAGGAAAATGCCAATGAAATTTGCAAGAGAATTATATGGGGACTAGACAAAGATGCTTCTTTAGAAGAGATCATAAGACTCTGTGCTACAGTAGGAACAAATGCTTTTTACACCCAGACTATGATGAACATGGAAAGACAGGGTCCCTCCTGGCAAGGGACTTCTAGAGAAACTCGATGATGTTTTCAATGTAGAAAAATTGGACATCTAAGAGCTCAGTGTAGATATGGAGATAGAGTGAGAAGATAGGATGAGAGAAGACCTAAAACCCCATGTCCAAAATGTCATAAGGGCTTTCACTGGGCCTCTGAATGTATATTGTTCCAGGGAAATGAGGGACGAAGCCCAGCTCCAAGATATCAATCAAAAAATAGGTGGAGCATGATGGCAGCTGAGGTTACACCCAAAGAGCCTTTAGAAGGTCAGGACTCTGATTTTATCATCCAGCAGAAAAGCAATAACATGGCAGAAAGGAATTACCTGATAAGTCAGCCAAAAAGCAATCAGATAGCAGAAATGGATTGCACTTGGAAAGAATACAGGCCTTATAAACCAACAGGGAAGTGTCCAGTGCAAACAGCTCCAATGTAATTGCCAGATGATGAGAAGAGATTTAGAAAGTGGTAAATAGGAGGAAATTAGATAGGTTGACTGCTTGGGGGAGAGGATTTGCTTGTATTTCTTCAGATGGAGAAGGAATCAGATGGGTGCCAACAAGTCGTATTCACCTTGTCCATCAGAGAGAGACAGAAAAAAAGAAAAGAGCTCAAAACAAAGGAGAAAATCTAAAAAACATCTGACACTGAAAGAGCATGGCTGATAAGACTGTTAAAGAACTTTAAAACCAGCAGGAATCATTGGATTTCCTAACACAAGTTGAGACTAATGATCAATGGTCTTATGGACATTTATAAATTCTCAATTTATGATTATTTGATCATGTTATTTGTTACATACTTCTAGCATGTGTTATGTTACTATGTATTTATTTAATTTATGTAATTATGTGTAATACCTCCCATATTGATGGATTTATGTTTCAAGGTCATGACCACCCTATGTTCTAAATCAAAAGAAAGGGGGAGATGTTAGGATTACAAGAGAACTTAGGTTGTCTAAACAATTCTCTAGCTCAAAATTCACACCTTTGGTTCAGGCCTTTGAAGGTAGTTTACACCTTTGGAATTCTGAGGTAGAGTTTACATGTTTAAAGGAGTTTGCACCTTTAAGAGGAGCAAGTTCATTGGTTGTAGGAGTTCTTACAGGCCCCGTTGAATTCTCACTACAATCTCTGCAAGACTAAAAGAGGTCAGTAATGGGTCGGGAGAGGAGTCTAGTCTGAGACTGAGTTGAGACGGCAGTCTTGAAGGATAACTTAGAGACAACAGGATCTTTACAATTTGGTGTCCAACGTGGGGCAAGGACTTTTGCTTATCCTGACAAGAACTGATTCTGAGTCCTTCAGAGGAGCTAGCCTGGACCTTCACAATTTGGCACCTGAACAGGGACCGACACCCTACCTCCACTGAAGTCCTCTGGTGACCAGGAGATTAGGTGAGTATTCTAATAGACAAATAAGGAACTTACCTTGTTAAGGGCTAAACCACCAATCTCTTATAGCTGAAATGGAGCAGATGTTAGCTAAAGACAATCCCTCAACCTCATCTGACTCAGCCCCAGGTTCAGCTCCAGCCCCACCCAGGAGTGGTGCTATAGAGAGTATAATTAAGATAATTGAGGATCAAAGTTTACTTGTAACATGGGTACAGATTGCTAAACTCTTGGGTACATTTTCAGAAGTTCAAATATGTAAACTCCCCCTAAGGCTGGAACTAAAGGTGTGAATTCTGAGCTAGAGAATTGCCCAGACAACCTGAGTTCTCATTTTGTAATCCTAACATCTCCCCCTTTTTTTTGATTTAGAACATAGGGTGGTCATGACCTTGAAACGTAAATATATCAGAGATGACATTTGATCTTGAACTTTAGATTATTTTTATTTGAAGGGTAGGAATTTGGAAGAGTGTATTCCATGTATAAGAACAGCCAAGGCAAAGACATTAAAGTGGCAAAGTGAAATATATGATCATGAAAAGATAAGTAGTTCATTTTGGTTTGAACATAAGGTACAGAAAGGATATAATGGGAAATAAGCAGAGATATGATGGATCCAGTTTGCATTAGTTCAGAAGATCTGATTACTAAATATTCAGGGTGAGGATTTACATCTCAGAAACTGAAAAAGTAAAGATCTGCATTTGATTTATTATTTTGTTGATTGTTTAGACTTAAGAAAGAAATGCCAATGGTGAAGATTAAACTTAAAAGTATGTCTTGCCATTGAATGCTCTTTGATAGGCCGAGTGAATATAATTAAGATGATAATACTCCCTAAACTAATCTATTTATTTAGTACTATCCCAATCAGACTCCCAAGAAACTATTTTAATGACCTAGAAAAAATAACAACAAGATTCATATGGAAGAACAAAAGGTCGAGAATTTCAAGGGAAGTAATGAAAAAAAAAAATCAAATGAAGGTGGTCTAGCTGTACCTGATCTAGAACTATATTATAAAGCAGCAGTCACCAAAACCATCTGGTATTGGCTAAGAAATAGACTAGTTGATCAGTGGCATAGGTTGTTAGGTTCACAGGACAAGATAGTGAATAAAAATAGCAATCTAGTGTTTGACAAACCCAAAGATCCCAACTTTTGGGATAAGAATTCATTATTCGACAAAAACTGATGGGAAAACTTGAAATTAGTATGGCAGAAACTAGGCATGGAGCCATACTTAACACCACATACCAAGATAAGATCAAAATGGGTCCATGATTTAGGCATAAAAACAAGATCATAAATAAATTAAAGGAACATAGGATAGTTTACCTCTCAGACTTGTGGAGAAGGTAGGAATTTGTGTCCAAAGGAGAACTAGAGATCATTATTGATCACAAAATAGAAGATTTTGATTACATCAAACTAAAAAGCTTTTGCACAAACAAAACTAATGCAAACAAGATTAGAAGAGAAGTAACAAATTGGGAAAACATTTTTACAGTTAAAGGTTCTGATAAAGGCCTCATCTCCAAAATATACAGAGAATTGACTTTAATTTATAAGAAATCAAGCCATTCTCCAGTTGATAAATGGTCAAAGGATTTGAACAGGCAATTTTCAGATGATGAAATTGAAACTATTTCCACTCATATGAAAGAGTGTTTCAAATCACTACTGATCAGAGAAACGCAAATTAAGACAACTCTGAGATACCACTACACACCTGTCAGATTGGCTAAGATGACAGGAACAAATAATGATGAATGTTGGAGGGGATGTGGAAAGACTGGGACACTGATGCATTGTTGGTGGAGTTGTGAAAGAATCCAACCATTCTGGAGAGCAATCTGAATTATGCCCAAAAAGTTATCAAACTGTGCATACCCTTTGATCCAGCAGTGCTACTACTGGGCTTATATCCCAAAGAAATACTAAAGAAGGGAAAGGGACAATTATGTGCCACAATGTTTGTGGCAGCCCTTTTTGTAGTGGCTAGAAATTGGAAAATGAACAGATACCCATCAGTTGGAGAATAGTTGGGCAAATTATGGTATATGAATGTTATGGAATATTATTGTTTTGTAAGAAATGACCAATAGGATGAATACAGAGAGGCTTGAAGAGACTTACATGAACTGATGCTGAGTGAAACGAGTAGAACTAGGAGATCATTATACACTTCAACAATGATACTATATGAGGATGTATTCTGATGGAAGTGGATATCTTCAACATAGAGAAGAGCTAATCCAATTCCAATTGATCAATGATGGACAGAATCAGCTACACACAAAAAAGGAACACTGAGAAATGAGTGTAAGCTGTTAGCATTTTTTTTTTGTTTTTCTCCCCAGGTTATTTTTACCCTCTGAATCCAATTTTTCCTTTGCAATAACAACAACAAAATTTGGTTCTGCACATATATATTGTACCTAGGATATACTATAGCATATTTAATATGTATGGGAATGCCTGCCATCTAGGGGAGGGGGTGGAGGGAAGTAGGGGAAAATTCATAACAGAAGGGAGAACAAGGGATAATGTTGTAAACAATGTTATAATTATAAATTTTTTTAAAGTATGTCTTGCATACTTCTGGAAAGGTACATATTAAATGTTTAGCAGCATAGTCTTATAAATAAAGATTCAGAGATAGATCATAGTCAGATTGGAAAAGACTCTGTTTTCAAGCCAATAAGTCTTTGTACAAGTCCCAAAACTTATAGTGCAGATTTAAGTTTCAATAGCTTTAGAGGCAGAAGAACAATATAGCCTTTGTCTTTAAATCAACTTAAAAATATTCATTCCAAGTTTTACTAGCTTAAAACTCCATCAAAACTTTTGAAGCATCCTGTATATTTGGCAAGACATGGTCAATTATTGAAAATGGAAGCCCATTAAGTTCAAGAAAAGAAAAAAACAACTTAAAGCATGTTCCTTTGGCATTAAGTATGAGATTTGAACAAACAAATTTAGCAAATTTTACAAACTGAATTATTACTGTATCTGAATGAGAAACAATAGGGTTTAGTAGGCAATTAAATGCTGATTGATTGATTTTATAGAGATATTTTGTTTGTCTCATATTCTAGATTTGTAGTATTGAAATCATTATACCACAGTAAAGAACCTAGCTTTTCTGGTAGAAAAGAAATATGACCAGTTTTCTTTTTCCCTTGTATATTGAGGGTATATTTCCTCGATTTTTCTGTAAAGTACAGACCAAGTCATTGGAGATCTGGATTTGAGCACAGACAAAAACAAAAGTGTTAAGATTTTTACCCCCTTAGCTTCTGATTACTTCACCAACCTGTTAAAGATCCTACAAAGATTTTGATGTTCTTAGCACTGCTTAATCCATAACCTTTTTAAAGCTGCAGGCAAAGTGTTTGGCAAATTCATTTGGGGCATAATTATTTGAAAACTTATTTGAACTTCTCCATAAATCCAAAAGCAATGCTTAGTTACATGTGGTTATTTATTGGCTGTCAAGTCTCATCTTGTGGGAAGACATTCTGCTGTAATTTTTAAGGACAAAAACATTTTCTATTCTTTAATATATAAAGCATATAACATGCTACAGAATCTGGAAGGAACTTAGAAAACATCTAACCCAGTCCTCCCTAATTTAAGATATGAGGAACTCAAGGTCTAGAGATCACATTAAGTAAGTAGCAAATAGAGTGAAGATTTGAACCTGGATCCTCTGAGTCCATATTCAATACAGTCTTCATTACACCACACTGACTTTCCCATTTGGGAGTACAAATTTAAACACATTCAAAAAGGACAAAGACTCAGATCTTACAAATAAGCAGACATATGCCACCTTATGGTTCCTGAAGAAATGGAGATAATCAACAGCCTCCCACTGAAGCCTACAGTACCTTGAAGGCGACATTCTATTCCTTTAGGGTTCATTTTGTTCCCCACCCCACTACACTTTGCCAACTCTCTCCACCCTATATCTCTAGGCGTTGTCAGTTACAGATCCAGTTACAGTAGTAAGGAAGAAACATAGAGTAGAAGGCTTTGATCTTCAAAGTTAGCTAATTTCCCCTTGCTCAAAAGGAGTTGTTAGAGCAGCTGAGTTAAAAAGTCTTCTAAGGAAATGCAAATGTCTTTCTGTGTCCCTTCAGTGTGAGTCATAAGACTAGAGACCCAGAAAATGTTTTCACTCTAAACCCAACCAGTGACATAGGTCCATAGAGAGAGGAGAGATTCATGTTCCTCTTTCCTCTGGTGACTAGAGGTTTTCCTAGTTTAAATCAAGAAGAAAAAAAAAAAAAAAAAAAAAAAAAAGGAAAAAGGAAATGCAAGAATTCAGTGTTAGTTTCCCCCTTGCTTCCCTTCCAAGGCTATTATAGCATGCTCAAGTCAGAGAAGGCAAAAATACCAGAAACCAGCTTGAATAAAATTCTTTATTCAAACAAAATGATTAAAAAGTTGCTTATGAATTTATAGCTCCATGTGAAAATCAGAGCAGAAGCTGGGGTGAATTTGATAATAGAAGACCATGTTTGGCACCATTTTTCAGTAACAAGTACGTAGGATTAATTGGAAAATAGTTTTAATGCTAATATCAAAAGCTAACTAAAAATCAGACTTTCTATGTGCCCTGTTGTATTTGAGAAATACAATCCAATTCAACATCTTAACGAGTCAATATAATGACATCTACCTCTATTTCCTCATCTATAAAATAGGAATAATAATAGGACTGATGTGCTAGAGTTATCATGAGGGTAACATAAGATAATAAAACTATAAAATGCTTCACAAATATAAAGATCTATGTGAATGTTAAGGTTCTAATGTATAATAAAATCTATTTTTTTTTAAATAGTACTTTAAGACTTGTATGCAAAGTGTCTTGCATACACAATATAGTTTTCTGTTTTTATTTTTTTGTTGTTGTTGAGGCAATTGGGGCTTGCCCAGGGTCACACAGCTAGGAAGTGTTAAGTGTTTGAAATGAAATTTGAACTCAGGTCTTCCTGATTTCAGGGCTGGTGCTCTATCCACACAATATAACTTTAAATTCAGAACAAATCTATGAGGTAGCATCAGGTAGTTTTTGACTAGTGAAAATCAACTGTTAAATTTTCAAGGTCAGCACTTGCACCTCAGAAATGGGCAAATATTATAAATTAAGGTTGATTTATGATTATTATGTAGATTTAAGAAAGTGATACATAAAATGTTGACAATGCCCATGAAACTTAAAAAGGTATCTAATATACTCCTTTTTTTTTTTTTTTTTTTTTTTGAGGCTGGGGTTAAGTGACTAGCCCAGGGTCACACATCTAGGAAGTGTTAAGTGTCTGAGACCAGATTTGAACTCTGGTCCTCCTGAATTCAAGGCTGGTGCTCTATCCACTGCGTCACCTAGCTGCCCCCTAATATACTCCTGAAGAGCCAGTGGTTAAATATTTACCAACTACTGCTGAGGAACTTCCATTAGAATTAATATTCTCATTTTAGAGATAAAGAAATTGAAATTCAAATAATTAAGTTGTCTTTTCCCAAATCACAAAAGTGACAATAAGCTTTGTTTTGAACTTAGATCTTCCTGGTAAGTACAAGATGCTTTCATAAAATTCAATCTATGAATTAAATGAAGTTGTAAAATTTGAGAAAAGGTAAGTTGTATTTTTAATTTTACAAAGAATATACATGTACATATAATATATAATACATGTACATATAAACACGGATGCACAAAATATATGCATATGTTTTATATGTGTGTGTGTATAAAATATAAAAGAGAGAGAGAGAAAGAGAGAGAGAGAGAGAGAGAGAGATTGTTGTTCAGTCATTTTCAGTCACTTCTAATGCTTTATGACCCTATTTTGGAATTTCTTGGCAAAGATATAGGGGTGGTTTGCCATTTCCTTCTTCAGGTCATTTGACAGGTGAGAAAACAGACTAACCAAGTAAAGCGACTTGCCAGGGATATACAGCTAGTAAATGTCTGAGGTCAATTTTAAACTTACAAAGATGAGTCTTCCTGACTCCAGATCCCTGAAACACTATCTACTCCACCAAGTAGATGATAATATATTCACATATACAATATGTATTATGTGTATAGATATAAAGATACATATATAAAATATATGTATACACACATACATACATACATGATTGGTTGTTATCTTTTGTTCTTGAAAAGTATCAAAATGGTAACAATATATTAAGAGTCAAGTTACAATGTATCTGACTGACTGATCAGAGCAATATGAGGTTGGAATGCAGCCACAAATACTCCAAGTGAACATTTGGGGAGAATCCACCACAATTTGCATATGCATAGGAATTAGCCAGATTTTGTCACCATCCTTTCTCTATTCCTGTAGTCCTTTATTCCCTATTCTTATGGTACTTTTTCCATTAATGAATTCTCTTGGGACCTGCATTTTGAGTTTGGGCTCAGACTAACCATCTTTTATTATCCTGACTTACCATTTTCCAGGTCTTTTACATTTGTGTCTTCCCCATAAGAATTAAATTTCCTTAAGAGCAAGGGCTATCTTTCTTTTCACTTATATCTGTAACCCCAGCACTTTACACAGTAGCTGACCTATAGTAAATTCTTAATAAATGGTGTGACTTGACTTGAATTAATGAAAAAATTTATTAAGCCCTTGATGAAGGTCAAATATTGTGCTAAGCTCTGGAGAGCTTACAAAACAGCATACAGAACTTGGTCTTGAGGAGTTCATATTCTAATCATGGTAAACTAGTTATAAAAAAAAGTCCAACTGTAGTGCAAATGGAATTGACCTGGAAATTCTAAAATGAGTAATAATGGCAAAAATGGCATATCTCTTAAGTAGTTAAAATGATAATATAATGGGAAGTGGAAATGGAGGACAGGAGAGCATAGAGACAGAGCAGATGGTTTAAGTCCTGGAGGATCTTAGGAGGGATTAGCCAGGAGAGAGCTGGTAGCATAATATACATATTGCACATATGTACATATATACTTTTAATACCAGTATACACATATATACACATAAAAGAACTTGTATATTTTATATATATGTGTGTATATATATACACACATAAGATAGGGCATATATAGACACACATAGAATATATGTATGCAACATATATGTATAGTATATCTGTATATTATGAATGGTATCATATTATTTAAGGAATACTGCATCTTATTGGCTTTGCCCTTTATTTGCCTTATGATCTTGAGTCATTTATTCTCTTTAGATTTCATTTTTCTCATTTATAAAATTAGTATAACAGTACGTAACTTTACCTCCCTCAAAAGACAGTTGTTACTCATATAAACTAATATATGTAAAAATGTTTTCTAAAGGTTAAATCACCAAATAGATATAAGCTATTATTATTATATTTTGATTCATGATTATCTATTTTTTTTACTAGAATATTTTTACATGATCACAATCTCTTCTATTTTGGTATTCTTTCAGAAGTCCTGGAAATTTCTCGCTAGTGTCCCACTGTTGAATGGAGCATGATTCTGGTTGTTTAATAATGTTTCAATTCATGAATACTGTATTTTAAGTGTTATTTCTGCTGTCTAAAGAATCCCCATGGAAACCAATTTGAAGGGCTAAGGTCAGAAAAGTTTGGAGACCCAGTTGAATACAGATCATCATGAAATTAACTCTTCCTCTAGGAATGAGTTTTGATTACATTCACTTTTAATATATTGCTCATACTGCATCTCAAGAATTTAATCTGAGCCTCACCCCAAAGCCCCTCCAACTTCTAGCACTGAATTTGAGGTCAGAAAAATGTGTTTTTAAATCTATCTTATGCTAACATGTCACTTTGGATGAGTCATTTCTTCTCTCACGGCTTCAATTTCCTTATCTATAAAATAGAAGCTTTGCCTACATGATCTCTAAAGTTCTTTCTAGCTCTAAATCTTAAGCTCATGTGAACCATGTTCTCTCCACCAACAATACACCAGCTTTTAAACCCATAATTCTTAGCTTTCACAAAATAGTAATCCCCTAGGTAACATTTGATACTGATGTCCAACTCTAGTATTCTATTTGGAGCTCTTAAAAATCTGTAGCTTTCCTTCTTTTGTCTTTTAGTATTTCTTTGCATACAGAATTTCTTTACTTTTGTAGTTTCTTTTCTGATATGATCTTTAATTTTCTGTACCCCTCCTTTATGCTGTTATACTATTTCTCCATTTTTATTTTCCCCAGATTGTTCCTTGTTCATCTCTTTTGACATCCTTTGTTTGGTTCCCTGAAAAATAGAACTTCTCTAGATTTAGTCTTGATCTGTCATTACAAAGTTACCTTGTGTTATAGACAGATAATTTCAGATAATTTAACTTTTACCTTTTTATTTTAAGAACATATTCATAGTTTTCAACATTCACCCTTGCCAAGCCTTGTGTCCCAAATTTTTTCTTGCTCCCTTCCTCTCCCTCCATCCCCTAAATTACAAGTAATCCAATGTATGTTTAAAATGTGCAATTCTTCCACACATATTTCCCCAATTATCATGCTACACAAAAAATTAGATCAAAAAGGAAAACAATGAGAAAGAAGACAAAATGTAAACAAACAACAACAAAATGAAAATACTATGTTGTGATCCACACTTAGTCCCCACAGTCCTCTCTCTAGGTGCAGATAGATCTCTCCATCACAAGACCATTGGATTAGTCTGAATTACCTGTCTGTTGTAAAGAGCCATATCTATCAGAACTGATCACTGTATAATCTTGTTGCTGTGTATAATAATTTCTTGGTTCTATTTGCTTCACTTCACATCAGTTAACGTAAGTCTCTCCAGGCCTTTATGAAATCATCTTGCTGATCATTTCTTATAGAACAATAATATTCTATAACATTCATATGCCATAATTTATTCAGCAATTCTCCAATTGATGGGCATCCATTCAGTTTCCAGTTCTTTGCCATTATAAAAAGAAAGCTGCTATAAATATTTTTGTACATGTGGGTCTTTTCCTTTTTTTCTGATCTCTTTGGGAGACAGGCCCCACAGAGACACTACATGATCAAAAGGAATGCACATTTTGATAGCCTTTTTAGCATAGTTCCATACAGCTTGCCACAATGGTTGGATCAGTCCCACCAACAATATATTAGTATCTCAGTTTTCCCACATCCCCTCCAACTTTCATCATTATCTTTTCCTATCATCTAAGCTAATCTGAGGGATGTGTAGTGGTTCAGAGTTCTCTTAATTTGCATTTCTCTAACCAGTAATGATTTTAGAGCATTTTTTTATATAACTAGAAAGTTTTAATTTCCTCATTTGAAAATTATCTGTTCATATCTTTTTATCATTTATTAATCAGAGAATATGTGTTTCTTTATAAATTTGAGTCCATTATTTATATGTTTTAGAAATGAGGCCTTTATCAGAACCATTGGAAGTAATTTGTATTGGAAGAAAATTTTTTTCCCCAGTTTATTGCTTCCCTTATAATTTTGGCTGCATTGGTTTTGTTTGTCCAAAAACTTTTAAACTTAATATAATAAAAATTATCCATTTTGCATTCCATAATGTACTTTAGCTCTTTTTTGGCCACAAATTCCTTCCTTCTTCACAGATCTGAGAGGTAGACTATCATTCTTTATGTCTAAATCATAAACCCATTTTGGCCTTATCTTGGTATACAGTATTAGGCATTGGTCAATATCTAGTTTCTGCCATCCTAATTTACTATTTCCCAGCAATTTTTGTCAAATAGTGCATTCTTATCCCCAAAGCTGGGGTCTTTGGGTTTGTCAAATGCTAGATTACTAAAGTCATTAACTATTATATTTTGTGGATCCAATGGTTTTGATGACCATTGCCTTACATTTTAGGTCTGGTAGAGCTAGGTCACTTTCATTTGCATTTTTTTTTCATTAATTCCCTTGAAATTCTTAACTTTTTGTTCTTCCAGATGAACTTTGTTATTATTTTTTCTAGCTCAATAAAATAATGTCTGGGGAATCTGATTACTATGAGAGTGAATCAGTAGGCTAATTTAGGTAGAATTGTCATTTTTATTATATTAGCTCAGCCTACCTATGAATACCTGATATTCTTTCAATTGATTACATCTGACTTTATTTGCATGGAAAGTATTTTATAATTGTGTTCATATAGTTCCTGACTTTATCTTGGCAGGAACAAATATGTTGTCAAAACATATTGTCTTCCCAAATATTTTATATTATCTACAGCAATTTTAAATAGAATTTTTCTTTGTATCTCTATTGGACTTTAAGTAACGTGTAAAAATGCAGATGATTTATGTGGAATTCATATCCTGAAACTTTGCTAAAGTTGTGAATTATTTCTATTAGTTTTTGAGTTGGCTCTCTTATATTCTCTGAGTATACCCTCATAAAATATGCAAAAAGCAATAATTTGGTTTCCTCATTAGATATTCTACTTAATTTAATTTCTTTTTTTTTGTCTTATTGCTAAAGCTAATATTTCTAATACAATATTTAACAGTAATTGTGATAGTATGCAATCTTATTTCACTGCTGATCTTACTGGGAATTGTTCTAGTTTATTCCCATTACACATGATGCTTACTGCTGGTTTTACATAGATACTACTGATCATTTTAAGGAAAATTCAATTTATTCCTATACTGTGAAGTCTATACTGTAAGTTAGCTCCCTGTTGACCTCAGGATCAGCCAGAGTTAGGATAAGCAAAAGTCTTTGGTCTTTAGGGGGAGAAGTGAAGGGGATTGCTCATGCTCTCCACTGATCTACCTCTTCTCCTTGTCCTCCTCCAAAGTGACTCTGGCTAGTCTTACTCCACCCCCTAATTCCTCCCACAATTATCTGTATACACCAGAAGATCTAGTCATCACAGACTAGTAAGAAGGTCCATTTTCCAAGCATATGCTAATAGAGTATTATCCAATAGATAATTAGCCTTAAGTGCTTGGTTGTCTGATTCCAGTGCACCTCTTCAGAGTTTCAGCCCTTTACACTATACTTTCATGTTCTTAACAGTAATGGATGCTGGATTTTGTCAAATGCTTTTTCTGCATTTATTGAAAAAATCATAAGGTTTCTGTTAGTTTGGTTATTGATATAGTCAATTATGCTAATAGTTTTCCTATTATTGAACCAATTTTGCATTCCTAGTATACATTCTACTTGGTCATGGTATAGTATCCTGGTGATAACTTGCTATAATCTCTTTCCTAATATTTTATCTAAGATTTTTGCATTTTAATGCAAATTCATTAGGGAATATTGGTATAGTAGAATGAGGAAGTACTGATGGGGAACTTAAATCATACAGATTTTTGAGAGAAATTTCTTTGTGCTAAAAATAGAGCAGTTGATAAATACTTGACTTCATTTAATGATAACTTCATTTTTCTAAAGATGGAGGGAGCAATAAGGGAAATTACTTGAATCTCTCTAATAATTTTTTTTTTAATTTCCAAAAAGACATCAGTGAATCTTGAGTGAAAGAGGCCATGAAATATTTAAGTTTTACAGGTATTCTAGATTTGGGAATAGCAGATTTAAGAGTTTAGAGAGCAATAGGACAAAATAGGACAAAAATTCCATAGGAGAAGCAAGTCCAGAAAAGATGAAATGTTTACAGTCATTAAATTCTGAAACCATAAATAGAAATTATTCTAAAGAAAAAGTAAAGTGGGATTCTATCCAAAGTGTGAATAGAGAACTCGCCAATTTGGGTTTTTCATGAGCAAGAACAGGTGGTAGTAAATGAATACAAAGAGCAGGGTATTGATATAGAAAACAAACATCATTAACACTGAAGAACAGAATGAACTTAGAAATGTGATGCCTCTAAAGACTAACAAAAATGGATCAAGGACATCAGATAATGTGTAGAAACTGATGTTGAAGTGGATAAAATGATCACCTTTAATGAAGAGAAGATAGATTTTACCCTTTCTGATTTTACTATTTTTTTCTCTATTACAAAAGAAATATTTTTGTCTTGGAAGGTATACAGTGAAAATATTAAAATGAATTTAAACCCAAGAAAAGTGAAGAGATATTGAGATAAACAAGAATACTTAGAATAGCTGCCTTCAATAGGTAAAAATTCCAAGCTTAGAAAATGATAGGATAGTTATGTCAATAATAATTAGTTAAATTCCCAAACCTAAAGCATGTGATTAATTCATCACTCAAAAGCTATCTAATAGATATATCTAATAGAGTACTACAGAATTATGTCCTGATCCTTTTCATTCTACATAGATAAAGGAAGAGTTGGTGTGTTTATCCAATCTGTGGACAATATCTAAAAAAGTTCTCAACAAACTAGAATGACGGACTTATTTAATCTGTTTGAAAAAGAAATCAATTTGTAAGTCTTACATTTTGATTCACTAATTTAAGTTCCTAAATTACAGGTACAGCAAAATATGATAGATACCTGTTTGTTTACTTGGAATTTTAGTAGATTTTATTGGACAATAAAATCGATAAAAATCAATGACCAAAAATGAAAGCCAGAAATAAACACGAGTCAGCCAGGTCATTGGATATTATTTGATCAAATTTATACTTTTAACTGTTATGTCATAAAGAAACATGATAGATTTCTTTGGACAGAGAATGAATGCTAAAACAGGTAATCAGGAAGATTGACCTGATACAACAAAGACTACAGCAGAAGCAATTGAGAGAAAGGCTAGTTGTAAATAGAGGCATGAAGGGTACAAAAGGCAAGTTAAAGTTTCTATTGCTACTTAGTTTCTTTTTGACACTATCTATGCTCATACTTTCCTCTCTGATAATCCACCCACCTAACTCTTATGCTTTTATTGAAATCTCTTTCTCCAAGAAGTTTTGATTCCTTGAAAGATATGTAGAAAAAAGTGTTACATCAAACACTTTAATAAGATGTCATTAAAATACCTGATGTCAAATCTTATCTCTGCCACTTAACACCCATGTAACAATAGGCAATTCACTTAGCATTCCTGATCATTGAAAAGTAAATTCGTTTTTTTAAATTATTTTTTGAAGTTTCATTATAAGATTAAATTTCCTTCATTAGGAAGAACTAGCCCTGAATTAAGCCAAATTAATATAGTCTCTTAAGTCTAAGTTGCCTATAGAATTAGTGAATAGATAGATTGAGAAGGCTTTATTATTTAGTAGCAAATCATTTAGAAAAATAAAATTATCATAGGATAACAAGGTTTCCCAAAAGGATAAATTTTCCTTTCTAGAAGAAAGTGGGAGGGGGGATGACTAAAGGCTATTTACCCCTTTCTAGAAGAAATGCATGTTGACTAGAAGCTAAATTCCCCTTTCTGGCACTGGAAAATGGTTAGCCAGAAATTAAGTTATTTGTTTCCAGTCTTAGTGTACAAGCTACACACCTTTATTTTTTCCCTTGAGCTAGAGTCTAAATTGAGTAATAGACTTTTCTAAGGAAAATGGGGGTAAGAGGAGGACTCTATTTCTGACTGCAGTTTCTTCTTTTCCAGGACATTTTCTGTTATAAAAGATCCCACCTGTAGGAAAGGACTTTTAGAATAGGATTAAGAAAGTTTGAGAGAAGCTATCTATTCAGGTGTCGTGCCTTGTCCAATTAAATTATATTTAAAAAGTTTGTGGAAATTTTTTTTGTTATTAGCTATAAATCACTCTTTGTCTCTGACTTCTAAGTAGAAGGAGACTTGATTTGATATGCAAATACTAACTTTGCAAAATTAAATCAGAGATGACTTGGTAACTTTGTTCTCAGTTTCCTTTTTATTTCAGAAAATCAGTTTTAACAGCTTACTTTCCTTATCTTTTAAATAATGATGTTGGTGTATTGGTCAACCCGCCATCTGGGGCAAGGGGTGGAGCAAGGAGGAGAAAAGTTGGAACAAAAGGTTTTGCAATTGTCAATGCTGAAATATTACCCATGCATATATCTTTTAAATAAAAAGCTATAATAAAAAAAATAAAATAATGATGTTGAATAGAATGGAAATCTTAGAGGTCATATAGTTTAAATCTTGTTCCTGTCTCCCAACATCAAACACTTTTCCCATTCAACTAATCTAGTCTAGTTTAAGCAAGTTCAGACAGGTTTACCTGACTAAATTTCTGCCAACTTCATTGATCAATTTTACTTTACTTCAAGGTTTCCATAGAACTTGGGTGGTATTTGGTGGCAATGAAGCATATATGGAATATATCTGTAGTATACCTAAAATGATTATGTATTTTGCTTTATGTTTTAGAGACAGGTGGTGGTTCACTGGATAGAGCACAGGACTTGGAGTCAGGAATATTTGAATTTATATCTTATAATTAATTTCTGGTTTCTTATCTCTTTAATTATATTGTAAACTTTTTGAGAACAGAAGTTATTCTCTGAATTCTTTTTTATCTCCCAAGAATTCTATTAAAGGTCTTTGCAAGTACTTTAAAATATGCTTATAGAATAAATTGATAAAATAACTAGTGTTCATTCAATTTGTGGCAATTGTCATTTACAAATGGAAAATTTTATCAAACTTCCTAATATATCTTAGCATCTCACCCTAGCAGGATGCCTGGTAGGTACTTGGAATTTAATAAATATTTGCTTAATTGACAGTAGCCCTTATGTCCTCCCTTACTTGCTGTCTCACTAGAAAGATTAATATGGCCTGTTTGAGGTCTGTGATCTTGGGTTTCTACTCAACCTAAAAAACAAATCAAAAATAAAAGTTCAGCTTGAAACATTTTGAGGCAGCATTATTGAGAAAACTACATATAAATGGTCCTCAGATGTATAATCTGGCTTGAACTCATAACTCAGTCATTTTAGAGAATAAAGACAGAGGATTATTAATGGAATGTGAGCTGAACTGAGTAAATCTTTGTCTTGACTGCCTCGAACTGATTGACCTTTCTATACAATCTTTTATTTCTTCATTCCATCTATTTGATAAATATTTATTGATTTTTTTTCCTGAGGCAATTGGGGTTAAATGATTTGCCCAGGATCACATAGCTAGGAAGTGTCAAGTGTCTGAAACAAGATTTGAACTCAGGTCCTCCTGATTTCAGTGCTGGTGCTCTATCCACGGTGCCACCTAGCTACCTCATTTATTGATCATCTACCATTTCATGTAAAACATGTAATGGATGAAATGTCAAGGAGATAGTGTTATCTCTTTGAAATCATTGAATATAGCTAATTTAAGAGAAAAAAAACAAATATTAATCCAATGGAAAGAATATGGGATTTTGAATCAAAGAAAATTGGTTGGAATCCAGCAAAGTCTGGAAACCTAATCTGCTACTGATTATAGATAGAACCTTGAGTTGGTAATTTTTGCCTAATTCTCAGTTTCCTCCACTGCAAAAAAAAGTAATTACTACATGACTTAAGAGGTCTCTTTCAGCCCTAAATCCTATGTCTTAAATGTGTTTTTAATATCCTTATGTGTCATAGGAACTCACCTAATAATTACTAAAGATCAAACTTTAGTTGGACCCACATGGACAGTTAGTAAATATTCTTTCATATCCACTGAACTAAGTAAGTGGAAGAGAAACTTAGTATGGGAGTGATTTTCATATTCATTTGTTTTAGACTTGTGAGAATGGCACTTATGGCGCCTTATGAATTCTTGTGAATTCTCTTTTTAGTACCTTAGTAAGAGGGTGTGAAAGAGACCATGATGAAATTAATGCTAAAACATTTCCATAGGCAAAAAAACTGGCGGGACATCAGGTCTGAGGGAGAAACAAGCAGCACAACATGCAACGCGAACTTTGTTTCCTATTGAATGTGTTTTTGGTTTTCTATGTATGGTTACAAGAAGGAGAATTGAGAATTAATGCAATTTAACAGTCACTGAGATAATTCCTTTGAGACCCTCTGTTTGGTCTTTTGACAGAAGTAAGTTGCTAGGATTATTACATAGTATGGCAGAGGAGAAATGGATAAAATGAGACAATTTCATTGTTCTTCGTCTTTCTCAGAGTCCTGTCAATGTTTTCATGCCTTCTCTTATTCATGAATATTATCTTTTTTCTCTTAGTCAACCTTCCTTCTCTTTTATGGTCCTGCTCACTTCCTTAGATTAGACTCCATGAGTGGCTTACTTCTTTTTGTTCACTTCAAAGGAAAGAAGAGGAATTTCTAAACACTGAGACAAAATGGAAAAGATAGAAATTATTGTTTATTTAAATAAAGGAATTTAAACCTGGTGAATACATTAATATATTGAAGGCAGGATGGTATTATGGGAAGATAAGTGGTTTTGAAATCAGAAAATCTGGATTAAACTCCCACTTCTGATACCACTTGTGTGATTTTGGATGAGTTTTCTTATCTCTATAAAAAGTGTTGAACTAGATAACTTCTGATTTTTACAAGTTTACCTCTTTTATTTGGTTTTCGTAGAAATGTATTTTTTAAAAGGAGATAAAATGACTGGATTGTTGCCTGACCTCAGAAAAAAGGCTGATTATGTGATCCTAAGTATATGGCCTCTTGTCCCTGCCATAAAACACTACAACTGTGAATTTCTGTTGCTCATCTTCATTTGTAGAGGAAATTTTACTGCTAATAGTTCTCTAGGCCAATTAAATCACATCTAGATTAATGATAATAATAATAATTACTAATTAAATAAACTTCCTCCTCACAACTCATCTTCTATTATGCTCTTCCTGTATTTAACTTGATAAGACTTGTAGGAGAGAAAAGAACATGGAAGAGTACAAAGAGGATTAGATTTGTTGTCTTTTCTAGATCCAAATTCTTTCTTGCTTATGATTAGAAAGTCACATCATGTCATTTAGCCTTAATTTATTAATCTATAAAATAGGAATTATAATAATTTTACTACCTATTTTACAGAGTTAGCATAAGGAATATTTTGAATAATGCATGCTTAGTAAAGTATTGTACAAATATGAATGAGTAATATGACATATTAATGCATTTAAGTATAATTTAAATTACAGAAATTACTTTCTTACATAACTTGCCAAATTACTGTGAATTATACATGGCATTATTTTGTTTTCTGATGATTTAAAAAGATGAGATGCATGGAGGTAAATGAATTGTTATGATTGAAGTGGAAAATCTAATACTGGAAACTGATACTTTTCAATTAAATTCCAATCCTGCCTTTACTATATCTGTAGTATCTCATAGAGTTGTTGTGAATGTAAGTGTATAAATTCTCTGAGACTCAAAAGCTTAGTAATATGCATTATTGAAATTATTATTTAATCTTATAGTTTCATATGGGATTAATTTACCTATACTGTGACTTAACTATTAGGAAAAATAAACTTAGAAGAATTACTGAATCAGAAAATATGAGAAGGAAAGAGAATTTAGAGATTATTTGATTCACATTTTTCATTTTATAAATAAGAAAAATGAGATTATAGGCTATAATTTCACAAAGGTGACCTATATAATCAGTTAAAAAATCAGGACCAATAATTAAATTAATACATATAATTTTTTCTTGCACTTGTTCTCTTATCTTTCTTTTAATCTTGATTGTTTGATTGTTCCTTTATTCTCAAACAGAACCAATATGACATCACTGTGGTGCTGTCAAGATACTGTGTCCAACTAAGGCTTCTACAATCAATATGAGCTCAAAAGATTATCACAAGTTGGGTTCAAATAGTTCATATAAACATTTGGAATTAGATGTCTTTAAAGATGCTTAAAAGATATGGCATCTTTTTTGATGTAGGTACACCATATTAAACAGTTTTATGCCAGTACTTCTTATATCTCACAATAGATTTTAAAGTTCTTCAGAGAAACTTTGAGAATGCCTTTGTATTGCTTCTTTGGATAGCCAAGATACACAAGGAGTGAGTACCTTGTGTGAGTAGACCATAAAAACTCTTTTAGACAAGTATATCGTTGGTACTTGAACAATGTGTTCAGCTCCCCAGAATCACACTCTCTGCAGGATGACATTCATAGTTCAGTTCAAGGGAGGAATTCAGTCTCGAATATCTTGCCAGGTGATCTTCAGAATTTTTTTCTCTTTTTTTGCTGGGTAATTAGCAATTGTTTTTATTAATTATGGCTAGTAAATAACTGATAAAAGGATAGTCATTTACTTTTTCTCATGAAACAAAGATCCCTTATGAGAGCCTTTTAACGTTTTGATCCTTTGAAGAATGGGTGTTCCTAACAGGCAGAAATCAATTCTGATGTTGAAAGATGGGTTTAGTCTTTTTATTATTTAAATATTTTATTTATCACAATTACATGGAAAACTTTTTTAAAATTTGTTTTAAAACTTTGAGTTCCAGATTCTCTTCATTCTTTTCTCCCCATACCAACCCCATTTAGAAGGCATATATGAAATTACCCAAAACATTTCTATAAAAGTTATGTTGTAAAAAGAAATAGATTCCCCCTTAAAAAAAACCTAAGGGAAAAAAGTATGCTTCAAACTTTATTTAGACACAATTAATTCTTTCTCTGGATATAGATAGTATTTTTCATCATAAGTCTTTCAGAATAATTTTGGATGATTGCATTTATGAGAATAACAGTCATTCACAGATGATCATCCCACAAGATTACTGTTGCTTTGTACACTATACATTTCACTTTGCATGAGTTCATGAATGATTTTCCAGGTATTCAATCATAAGCCTATATCAAAATTTATTCAGCCATCTCCCATCTGATGGGCATTCCCCAATCTCTAATTCTTTGCCCTGAGAAAAAGAGTACTATAAATATTTTTGGACATATTGGTCCTTTCCCCCTTTTTTACTATCTTTTGTGATACATGCTTAGTAGCAATATTGTTAGATCAAAGGCTATGCATGATTTTATAGTCCTTTGGGCATAGATAATATCTTTTGATCATTTGTCAATTGGGAAAAACTCTTATAAATTTAACTCAGTTCCCTATAGATTTGAGAAATGAGGCCTTTATCAGAGACTTACTTCAAAATTATTTTCACTATTAATATTGTTAACTGTATTTCCTGTTCATTTATTGTTTTCTCTCTTCTTTTATCCTGTCCCTCCTCAAAAAATGTTTTGCTTCTGATCACCCCCTTCCCCAAATACACTCTCTGCTATCACCCTCACCCCATTCCCATATCCCCTTCCTCTCCTGCTTTCCTGAAGAGTAAGATAGATTTACATAGAGATCTATCTATCTGTCTGTCTGTCTATCTATCTACCTATCTAGAGAGAGAGAAAGAGAGAGAGAGAGAGAGAGAGACAGAGAGAGAGAGAGAGAGAGAGAGAAAGTATTTTTTCTTTCAGTCACTACTGATGAGAGTAAACTTCCCTTACTCACCCTCTCCTTCCCCTCTTATCCTCCATTGCAAAAGCTTTTACTTGCTGTTTTTGTGACAGATAATTTTATGTCATTTCACTATTCCCTTTCCCATTCCTTGGGTAAGTTCTTCTCTCACCCCTCCTTTTATTTTTTAGCTATTAACCCTTTATATTCATCTCATACCTGGGCCTTCTGTCTATATATACTCTTAATTGCCATAATAATGGGAAAGTTTTTATGAGTTACAAGTATCATTTTCCTATATAAGAATGTGAACAAATTAACCTATATTAAATGCCTTATTATTTCACTTTCCTGATTATCTCCTTATGCTTCTCCTGAGTCTTTTACTTGCAAGTTGAATTTTCCATCCACTCTGGTCTTTTCATAATGAGTGCTTGAAAGTCCTTTATTTCACTGAAGGATTGTACTTAGTTTTGTTGGATAGGTGATACTTATAATCTTAAATCCTTTGCTCTTCAGAATATTATAATGCAAGCCCTCTAATTCTTTAATATAAAAGTTGCTAAATTTTCTGCTGTCCTGACTATGGCTCCACTTTGAGTTATTTTTTCAGGATTCTTGCAATATTATCTCCTTGACCTGGAAATTCTGGAATTTGATTATAATATTCTTGAAAGTTTTCATTGTAGGATCTTTTTCAGAAGGTAAATTAGTGTATTATTTCAATTTCAAGTTCACTTTCTGGTTTTAGAATATCAGGAATGTTTTCCTTGATAATTTCTTGAAAGATAAAATCTAGGCTCTTTTTCTGATCATTCCTTTCAGGTAGATTAATAATTTTTAAATCTTCTCTCCTGAATCTACTTGTCAGAACATTTGCTTTTTCCAATGAGATATTTCATCTTGTTTTCTATTTTTTTCATTCTTTTTGTTTTGTTTTACTCTTTCTTGAATTCTCATAAAGTCATTAGCTTCAATTTGCTAAATTCTAGTTTTTTAAGGAAATATTTTCCTTAGTGAGCTTTTGTATCTTCTTTCCAATTTGATCAAGCTTGATTTTTAAAGCCTTATTCTCCACATTAGTTTTTTGTATTTCCTTTTGCATCACTCATTTCTCTTCCAAAATTTTCCTGTTTCTCTTACTTAATTTTTGAAATCCTTTTTGAGCTCTTCTATGCTAATTCTTATTTTCCTTATAGGCTTTGGATGTGATTTTTAAATGTTCTTCTGTATGTTTTGATCATTTTTGTCAATATAGTAACTTTCTATGGTTAGAACATTTTTTTTGCTAATTTTCCCAGCCTTTACACAGCTTTTAAATTTCTGTTTTCAGAAATACTTCTAGGGACATAAATTGTGAGCCAGTATTGCAACAGATTTTTGCCTCAGTGCTACCAGAGATCCCCTGTAATCTTTCCTGACAACTATTAAACCACTTTAACATCCAGAAGCTGCTTCTGCTCTTGCTGCTGCCACCATCACTGCTCCTGCTCCTGCTGAGGCTCCCCTCATATCCTAGTTGAAAGATCCACTGCTGCCACTAATTCAAAGGCTCCAGGGTCCACTCCTATTTTTATGAGTCTTGGGCTGTGCTGGTTTGACCTTGTGGGTCTGCATCATAGTTCTGCCTTGATACAAGAGCCCTTTTCTCTCAACCTTCCAAGTTGTCATTGGCTAGAAAATTGTTTCACTCCATCTTTTTCTGGGTTCTGAAGCTCTAAAATTTGTTTAGAGTCAATACTGGCAGGTATTTGGAGGGATTTGAGAGAGAGCTTGGTTGAGTCACTGCCTTTTCTTCACCATCTTGGCTCTGTCTCCTTGAGGTCCAGTATCTTTTAAAGACAGTTCAAATGGAAGTGATTCATTTTTCTAATGTGGCACTAGCAACCTGTCTAAGTTTTTCAGGCATACAACAATGTGATCAGAACCATGGCTCTGTAGATCTTTAATTTGGTAGGTAGTCTAATGTATCTCTCACACTTTCATTTGGAGCTTCCCAAACACTGATGTAGCTCTGGTAATGAGTACCTCCCTGGAAAGTGTACTGTCAAAGTAGGTAAACTCAAGTACATCATGCAAAATTCCTCCATTTGCTGTAATCAATGGTTCCACATATGGATGGTGTGGTGCTGGCTGGTGGGGTATGTGTGTTTCTTGGTGGTGTTAATTGTTAGAGAAAAACCTGCACAAGCAGCAGAGAATGGGTCCATGCCTTGTTGCATCTTAGTCTCAGAATACACAATCATCTGTGAACAAAAAATTATGAACCAACTCCCACAAGGTTTGTAGCCTCTTCTAGGTAAATAATTCACCTTCAGTACAGGTGATTTTGAGGCCATGTTTGTTTCTGTTGATGGTGTGTGACCCAGCTCTGCTTCACTTTATTGGTGACTTAAGAAAGTGCAAGAGCATCGTCCATTATCCAGAACCTATACAAGCATAGCATCATGTAGCTGAAGTATAATACTGATGAACTTTTCTGGGCAACCAAGTTTTGCCACAATTTTCCATAATCCCCCATGACTGGCAGTATTAAAAGACTTTATTAGATTGAGAAATGCATACCCCTGTTCTGTTCCTGGCATTTCTCCTGGAGTTATTGGGCAGCAAATGTCATATCAATCATTCCTTGACCTGTTCTAAAGCCACATTGGCTCTTGGATAGATGATTATCTTCCAGGTGAAAAATCAGTCAATTAAGGAGGATTCTGGCAAGAATCTTACTGGAAATGATGAAGAGAATTTATTTCTATGTCTTGCCCTCTTTCCTGTATTTTAGTAGTATTATTTTTTCTTTTAGGAATCATTCACTGGTCATTTCCACTTGTATTTTTCTTGGCAAACTATAATCCAATGTCCAGTTAAGAAACTATATCATTCATAAAGGCAACACCCCAGTAAAACTATCTCAGTAGATGAGTTGAAGCGACTTGAAGTTAATAAGTGTCAAGCCAAGGTTAATTAAGGGGATATATACTCCAAGCATATGAAGACTTCTCCCAACATAATAAACAAATGAGAACAATTTGTTCTAATGGCTATGAAGGTAGTTAAAGCAGGCTCTGTGAAACGCTTACAGTTTGCTGAAACATAGAATTTGTCAAGGTCATCCCCTGAATTCTACACCACCCCAAATCTTCCTGACTTTTGTCTTGTTATTGAACATCAATGACTCTTGGAAGAGAGAGTGAAGCTGATGATTTTGTGCACCTCTGCCTCATTTAAATCCAATATTTGCACAAGCCAATATATCATATGGTGACATCAGTGGTCCTGATTCAATTCAATTCAACCAAAATTAATAAAACCAAAATTGCTTCAATTTCTGATTTCTGTTAATGGTTCTATAATTTTCTGTTTTATTTTCTAGCCTCACAAAAATCAATCAGTTACCAAATTATATTCATCGTCCCTAATTTTTCTGGATTCTTTTTTTTTTTCTGTTCTCACCACCATAGTTTAGCCTCTTCTCAGGACCAATCCTCCCCTTCTAACTAATTCCTTCCAAGTCAATCCTTTTAGAAATTCATTATGGCTTCTACCAAAGTATGAGTAATTTACCAAAGATGTAGTTATCATATGACTCATCACCTCAGTGCCTTCAATGACTCTCCACTACCTATAAATTATAGTTCTTTTCAATAGTACATAAGATTGCATTCCTTTTTTTTTTTAAATAAGACCTCCATCATATAATTAGAGAGCTTACACTGAACTTGCTGCCAAGTAGAATTTCCAAGTTGTTTTCATCTATATATTTATAACATATATATGAAGATATATTTTTATAACATTTATTGTATATTCTCACTCTGGGGGACACCATGTAAAATAAGGTAGACAGTAACATTCAGTTTGGAAGAAAATCAACTTTTTTTTCCCCCTTATGTAGCGAGAACTTGACCATAAGTGATGTTATATAATTTACCAACAAAACTATTTCTTAAAATATGATCTTGTTTTGTTTTGTTTAGATATTCACATTACTTTCTCTTTAACTCTTAGGGCATGAACTTTTTTTTTTGACACAACCTTTCCAAAGAAGTGCATTCTGCGTAATTCAGGGAAAAACATACAGATGGCAAGGAAAAAAAAAAGCATCAACCAGTAACAACAACAAGAAGATTTATTTTTATATGCAATGTATAAATTAGACATTCTCACAAACATAATGAATCAGCACTGATACTGTTCTCTCCTTTACCTTCACTCCCACCTCATCCCCATCATTCCATCATCAGTGACTGGACTGCTCCTTTACATTTTCCAAATTTTTACATGGTTTTTGATATGGCTACTTTTAAAATATAAGTAGAATGGAAGGAGGAGAAAAATAAAAAATGTTGTAAAGATTCCACTAAAGTGATTTTGGAGTAATCATGAAGGAAGCACATATATCTCTCTATCTCTCTTTCTGCCTCTACCTCTGTCTCTCTGTGTGTCTGTCTTATGTGTTTGTGTGTATTTGGGTACATATGTGTATATGTATGTATGTATACATATTGTCTGAATGCTTGTTCAGTATAAGGGGAACATACTTCTACCATGCTGGCCTCCTCATCCTTTGTCAAATTTCTAACAGGCCCTCCATTTTGGGAAGGAGAATAGGCCAGCTAAACTTCATTTCCCTATTTGCTTTGTTTCTGATTTTCCAGGCTTTGCCATCATGCCTCAGTTGTTCTCTTATTCTTGTACTTTCTTCAGTGCCTGAAGCTTCTGCTACTTGGAACATCCATTCTCCCCAATACCTTTTATAGTCTGTAACATTTTTTTTTTTTCATGGCAGCCCCTTCTTAATGATGAGTTGCTCTCAGGGCCCTGCTTAGACAATTTCCATTGCCTTCTCTTAGCTCTGTTTCTGACTTACCCTAGATATTCGCTTCTCTGTTCTCTACCTTGTGTATTTTCTTCTCTGATTTGAATGATGTAATATTTTTTTTTGTTTGTGTTTTTATCCTTAGAGAACAGCATGGTGCATGACACATATTGTTTAGTCATGTTTATCTCTTTCTGACCTCATTTGGAATTTTCTTGACAAAGATACTGGAAAGATTTGCCCTTTTTTTCAATTGTTTTATAGATGAGAAAAATAAAGCAAATACAGTTAAATGGCTTATACAGGGTCACATAGCTAATAAATCTTCAAGACTAGATTTGAACTCAGGAAGATGTGTAAACAACTTCAGATCCAACATTCTATCAACTTTGCCACCTTGTTGTCTACCTGAAACAGAATACATTTAATAAATATTTGTTAACTGCATGCAATACATGGACACTCATATACACATGCATTGGGGCACACATTCAACTGAAACAAATGGCAAGTAATGCCAATTAACATGATTCAAGTCTGAGTGCAAAACAGATGAACAAAACTGAAGCTTAAAATGAATTTTTGAAAAAAGAAGTCTTGGACAAATGAGCTGAGTGGGGCAAACTATATCAAAACTGTGTTTTGGGGAGGAGTCTGGGAAGATGGCAGATTGTCAGAAAATTCAAGCCCTTAAGATTTCCCCCACAAATAAAACAAAGTTGTACCTCAGAGATAACATAGACTGGTTAAAGCAATCAAACAGATAAAAACAACTAGGGGCAGAACGGGGGCTTCCTGGAACAACCAGAGAAGACCTGAAGAAAGATCCCTAGGATGATGTTTAACCAGTGTGAAGTATAAACATTTCCAAACCAGCTCCACAGAAAAAGAAAGTGGGTAATCTTGGTTGGAGACTCAGTCTGAATAATAATAGCTTTTACCTCCTGTAAAGTGCGGGGAATTGGGGGGGTCTGAGTCCAGGGAAGACTGAAGGAGCTTTTGCTGATTATTCCAGGCCCAGCTGTGTTGCAGAGACAGCCCTAAGAGAGAAGAAGTCAGCATACCTGGTGAATGCAGAAGTGGGGCAGGGACACTGCTGGCTGCAGGCAATTGTAGAAGGGTAAAGCTTTTGATTTGGGGTTCCAGGTCAGAAGAGAGAGATGAAATGAAGCTCAAGGTATCACTCCCACCCTCATTCCAGGATTAAAGGTGCTTACATTAATAGTTGTCAGTAAAAGAAAAAAATGAATAGGCAAAAATGAAAAAACCCAATCATAAAAATTTATCATGGGAACAAGATAAGATACACCAGGGTTCATCTTCAGAGGAGGATAGTGAAGTAAAAATAAACAAAACAAAACAAAACAAAAAAAAAAAACAATAACAAATAAACAAACAAAAAAACTCTTCTACTCCAAAGAATAATGTTAAATGGTTACCTGTCATGAAAGAAATCATAGAAGTACTCAAAAAAGGACTTCAAAAATCAAAGGAGAGATTGAGGAAAAACTAAAAAAAAAAAAAAAAAAAAAAAAAAAAAAAAAAAAAAAGAACATCTAAGAAAAACTAGAAGAGTA
Organism: Sminthopsis crassicaudata; assembly: GCF_048593235.1. Lineage (NCBI taxonomy): Eukaryota > Metazoa > Chordata > Mammalia > Dasyuromorphia > Dasyuridae > Sminthopsis > Sminthopsis crassicaudata. The sequence goes on from NC_133620.1 coordinate 266,778,163, forward strand.
AGAGAAAAAAGTAACCAACTAGAAAAAGAGATAGAGTCTTAAAGAGGAAAAGAAGTCTTTGAAAATTAGAACCTGGCAAACAGAAGCCAGTGAAGCTATGAGACTAAGAAATAACAAAACAAAGTATAAAGGATGAAAACATAGAACAGAATATGAAACATCTTATAAGAAAAACAATAAATATGGAGAACAGATCAAGAAGAGAATAATTGGACTCCCTGAAAATTTTGACCAAAAAACTTCAATGCAATAATGCAAGATGTAATCAAAGAAAAATTGTCCCTGAGGATAGAACAAAAGGGGGAAGTAGAAATAGAAAAAAATATATATACCAGTCAATACCTCAATGAGATCTATGTGGAAAGGAATATTATTGACAAATTTCAAAATCCTCAGATCAAAGAGAAACTTTTGCAAGAAACAAATATATTAACTAAAAAAAAATCAAATATGCTAGAGTTACAAATAGAATTGTACAGGATTTATCAGCATCTACAATAAAAGACTGCAGATCCTGGAATGATATACATTGGCAATCAAAGGAACTAGTTCTGTGACCAAAAATATCAAATCCAGCAAAATTATCCATAATATTGAATGGAAAAAAATGAATATCTAATGAATTAGGCAGAATTTCATGACTTTGTCTCAAACCCAAACTTAATAGAAAATTTAACATACAAGAGTTAACATTAAAGATAAATTTCAAGGGACTCCACATAGACAAATTTTATATATAAAAATAGAAACATATGTTTAAGATTAACATCAGTAATTGAGTAGCTCAAAAGAAAGACTGGGACAGAGTTGAGTATGATCTGACTCTAAAAAGCAAAATTTTCTAGGAAAAAATAAAAACAGTAATTATACTATATAAATAAGGTACAATCGGAATGGACACAAAAGCACTAGAAGAAGGAGGAAGGCTGGTAGTTGTGAAAACCTATGCAAATTGAAAATGGATTAAATAGCAAATATATATGTTTGTATCTATCTATCTATCTATCTATCTATCTATCTATCTATCTATCTATCTATCTATTTCTTTGCCTGTATGTCTATAAATACCATAAAGGGCATTTATAGAGAAATAAGGGGGGGGGGGAGATAGGATAATAATTCAAGACTTGTTAGAGCATATAGACTTTGTTACTCTTTATATTACTTGTGAAATTAATGTTTCTAAGGTAGCTATTTGGTATTCTCTCTTCTAAGCAATTTCTATATTATTTCCTTGTAGATGTTTCCTGTTGGCTGCCTTCTTTGTATTCTATTTCCTACAGATGATGAATATATTAATATTGAGTGATATATTGAACATTTAAAAATCAGTTCTCTGAAGGAAAAACATAAACACAAAAATACTTAGATGTAATTTTAATTAAGATTTTCCCACCATTTTCTTAAACCTAGAACAATAAATCAATCCATATTTTGTAGTATTTGCTGATTTGTGAGGAATAATTACATTGAAAATTTAACAATTTGTTCTTATGAGAAATTAGGTAGGTACAGCATAATCCTGGAACTATTGACCTATTGTAAAAATTTTCAAAGATATATGATATATCTTTGACTATATAATCTTGTCCATTGCTACGCCAATGTTATCTTCACCTCTCCCACCATTTTCCATATGAAATCTTTTCTCTTGTTCTATTCCCTTCTACTTTTTTTGTTTTAATTTTCTTACAGAAACCCCAATTCCTACTTGAATGATTTTTTATAAATATCAACCTGTGTAGACCCAAACTGTGTACCTTAGATTAGCTTATGAAAATTATCAACACAAAAATGTATTAATCACTAACATAAATATATTTTGACTTACATTTTCCCTTATGAAAGCATAAAAAAATTTTCCTTTTGTTTCCACATTTGAATCTCTTTCTTTTTCCTCCTTATATATATTTTATGTCTTTTTATTCCTGAGAAACTATGGGGATTTGTTTCCCTTGCTAATTAACCTTTGGTTTGATTTTGATATAACAGACGTTCTCTTATCATTTCTTTCTTCCTTTTTTATATGTGTTCTTATTCTGGAATTTAATCCCACATGAAACTGATTTACATGTAGAAATGGTAGTTTAAAATTAAATCTATGATATTTCAGACTTTTTCTTTTCTTAGTACTTCTTTGTGACTTCTATTTTCAAGTTTCTCACATTCTTTGCATTTAGAAAGAAATATCTTAATTATCTCTCTGTTGTTATTTTGTTATAGTTATGGTGGTGGTGCTGCTGGGTAGCAGGTTTCTTTATTTATTTTTTGGTTTTGGTGGGTAGGAGTTATTTCATCATATTGGTTCCTTTTTCTTAAAAAAATCTTTCTTTTTTTTTCTTTTTTTCTTTTTTGTCCAAGATATTTGCAAAGCAAAATTCTTTGCAGGAATTCCTGCAGTGTCTTTGTTCCTCCATTAATGTTTAGAGTAAGATTTGCAGGGGATGAGACCTTGAGTTGTATCTTGATCTATTTGGTTCTTCAGAACACATTATTCCATTGCCTCCTGCAGTTTTGATGTGCAGAATAGTCTTGTGCTTTTAAATTTTCTTTTCCTTTAGATTTGAATATCTCTCTACTAGTTGCATATAGAATTTATTGATTGTTATTTGAATAATTACATATGAACATTAGGTGTCTTAGGGTTTACAGCATAGTGCAATTTCTATTGTTTGTTTCTTTTTTTTTTTTTTTTTTTTTTTTTACCTTGGAAGTGACTAGTGGAATCTTTATTTTCTTTGTTCAGAAATTCTAGTAGTCTTTTTAAATTATTATTATTATTACAAAAATATAATAAAGTATAGTAGATAAGAGACTGGATAAGATATTGCCTGAACTCTCCCCACCTTTCCTCATAATCAATACTAGATCAAGCCTCTGAATGGATTTTTGGAGTGACAGAATTCACAAACATTTAGAGAACAATAATTTTCCAGCTTAAGATCTCTTGGAAGCAGGATGTTTCTCAACAGGTCAAGCAACGAATGAGATTTGTGAAAGTAAAATTTTGAGCCCTTGAATCCTTTTATAAAAGGAGATACATACCTAGGCCCACTCAGTGCAGTAGATAAAGTGTCTCTGGCCCCAGGTGCAGTCAGTGAGAAGCCTTGTCATCCTGCAGAGAAAGTTGGGGACAATCACCTCTGTGTCCTAGGAGCAAACCTGGACTTTTACAAAAACAAAAAGAGCTCTATGGAGCTACTATGGAGAGAGAATGTCAGAAGAGAAACCCAGAAGGGGGTAGTAAAGGGAAAATGCATTCAGGTAAAGCCTCAAAGAAGGATATGAACTGGTTTGCAGCTCAAAAGACTCTTCTAGAAGAGTTTAAAAGGGACTTTAAAAAGATGAATAGAAGAAAAATGGGGGAAAGAAATGAGAGCTATGCAGGAAAATTATAGAAATTTTGGGAGAAAATAAACAGCTTGGAAAAGAAAAGAAATTCTTTAAAATTCATTAAAAATAAATGTGGCAAAACAAAAAAATATACTAAAGAAAATAATTTCTTAAAAATAAATTTGGTAAAATGAAAAAAGAAAACAACTTAAAAATATGATTAGGTAAATGGAGAAAATGATACCCTGAACAAAACAACTCCTTTAAAAGTATAAGTTGATCAAAAGCAAAAGGAGACAGAGAAAAAGCTAACTGAAGAACATAATTCAATAAAAATTAAAATTGGAAAAATGGAAGTGAATGACACAATGAGAGATCAAGCATTAGTAAAACACTTTTTAGTTTCTTTTTTTTTTTATAAAAAGTATTTTATTTGAAAAACATGTACATAGATATTTTTCAACATTCACCCTTGCCAAACCTTATGTTTCAATTTTTTCCCTCTCTTCCTTCCATTCCCTCCCTCCCTGGCAAGTAATCCAATATGTGTTAAATATGTGCAGTTCTACTATACATATTCCATGCTATATAAATTATCATACTACACAAGAAAAATCAGATCAATAAAGGAAAAAAAAAAGAGAACAAAATGCAAACAAACAACAAAAAAGTGAGAATGCTAGGTTGTGATCCCCACTCAGTCTCTTTTCCCCGTTTTCAGATGACTCTCTTCAACACAAGACCATTGGAACTGGCCTGAATCACCTTGCTGTTGAAAAGAGCCATTGATTATTATATAATCTTGCTGCTGCTCTGTACAATGATGTCCTAGTTCTACTCACTTTACTTAGTTTCAAATCATACGTCTCCCCAGACTTTCCTGAAATCATCTTGCTGATTGTTTCTTATAGAACAATAAAGTTCATATACCATTACTTATCCAGCCATTCTCCAACTGATTAGCATTCAATGAGTTTCCAGTCAACCAAAATTTTTTTAAATGAAAAAAATAGAAGAAATGTAAAATACTTCATTGGAAAAACAAGTTAAATGGAAAATAGATCCAGGAGAGACAATCTAAGAATTATTGGACCACCTGAAAGCCACAATGAAAAAAATGACAATGAGTAACATCTTTCAAGAAATCATCAAGGAAAATGGTGCTAATATCCTAGAACTTGATTACCTCCAGAAAAAGAATCCAAAATGAAACCGCCAAGGTAGCTAAATTCCAAAATTATCAGATCAAGGAGAAAATATTACAAGCAGCCAGAAAGAAACAATTCAAATATTGAAGAACTACAATCAAGATTACTTAAGATCTAGGACCTTCCACATTAAAGAATTGGAGGGCTTGAAATATGATATTCTGGATGGCAAAGGGGCATCTACTACCAAAAAAAAAAATCAACTACTCAGCAAAATGAAGCATTATCTTTCAGGGAAAAGGATGGGCATTTGATGAGAAAGGGGGATTTTCAATTATTTCTGATAAAAAGACCAAAGTTGAACAGAAAATTTGATCTCCAAATAGAAGACTTAAGAGAAGTATTAAAAAAGTAAATAGAAGAAAAAAATTTATGTATAAAAAATCTGGTAATGTGTATAACCATGAGACATCAGAGTATCCAAAAGATTTTAAATGATAAGATGATGTATATGGTGAATATAAGCAGTCTGTTACACATCATGGAATTGTGAGGATAAATGGCATAAAAGATATTATTAGAAAAATGTAAAATGGTTAGATTGTGTGATACGTACAAGGGATATATTACAAGTATTTGGTATCCTTTAGATGTCTGGAGAAAATAAGGAACACCCTACATCCTCCCATTTGAATAAAATTTCTATGACAAACATATGAGAATACATAGACAAGGCTTAGTTAGATGGGGTATGAATTCTATCACTGGAAAAAATACTTATTGACAAAATTATAAGTTTATTTCAGTAAGTGGGCTGAGAAACAAAAACATTTAAAGAATATATTGTCTAGAAGACAAAAAAGATAAGGATAATCTCTAAGAGCCTCATTTTGTTCTGCTGTTAAATGAAATGGTTAGACTGGAAAAGTATAGACTAATCTGCAATTCCTTTCATATCTAATTTCTATGATCAGTCAATCAAGACACATTTACTAATATGTACTCTGTACTAGGCACAATCCTAGGTATTCAGGATGCAGAAATGAAACAGTCTTTGCCCTTACGATCTATAGAAGGATAATTCTTATTATATGGACAATCAATACATATTTATTAAGTGATTTCTATGTGATGGGCACTGTTCTAAGCTTTAGAAAGAAAAAAAAGTCAAAAAACAAACCAAACAAAAACCAGTTCCTACTTTCAAGGAGTTTACAATCTAACTACAGAAACAACATAAAAAGCACTATGTATAAACACCCACACACAAACAGGATGAATTGTAGAGAATCAGCAGAAAGAAGGCACTGGTGTTGAAGAGTATTAAAAAAGGCTTCTCAAAGAAGGTCAATTTTAAATGAAATTTGAAAGACACCAGGAGGCAGAGATAACAAGGGAGAATGTTTCAGACAGGAAAGTAGTATTTTTCTACACATATGAAAGAATGTATAGAAAATGTGCATTTTTTTGTTTTAGTGGGGGTTACAAAACTCATTGTTTCTTAACATAAATTGTGTTGTTTGGTCAGCCTGTCTATCTTTTGAACTTAAATAAATCCACTATATTCTATATTTAAACATAGAGAAATAACTTCTGTGAATTTTTGCTGTTGATATTGTCAATGCTGTTCCAAATGAATTTGGGTCAAAAGAGTAATAAGAAGCAGCTTCTGAATCTGTATTCTGCTTTTCTCTCTCTCCTTCCTTTTCTAGCTTTCTCAGAGCTTTTAATCCCTGTTCTATGGATGGGCTTCAACAGGCTTAGCTTTTCTTTTCAGCCAGACTGAAAAAAAAACAAAAAACAAAAAAAACAAAAAAAAAAAAACAACTCCCAATTCCCACAGAACACAACCACACCCACTTCCTCTGCTTTTTCTCCCCATTATCCTCACTAGCTCATTAGATGTCCATTCCTCTGTCCCATGGCAACAGTTTTAATTATGTTGACAGTTGCACACTTTCACTTTCTAAGAGAACTTGTTCTCTTTCTTCCTGCCATGTCACTGGAGAAAAAAAAATCTGCATCTAAGCTCCAAAGGAAGCCATAAGGTCACTCCATGGAAACTTGAAGGTCAAGGTGTTGTCAGTAATGAGATCTCAGGCTTTCAAAAGTTTCTTTGTACAAGTACTTTGCAAAGCGCTAAAGAATCCATCTGATTCCTCTGCTTCTGTTTTCATGATAAATTTGGAACCTCAATTGGGGTAAACATCTTAAACTGATATTCTTTTAATATCTCCTGCATCAAGGCAATGGGGTTAAATTATTCATATTATTATGTGATTATTATTATTGTTGTTATGAGTATTATTATTATAATTGTCACCTTTCTTAAGGGGTTCAAGTATATATAATGCTAGGACAAGTTATTTTCTTACTATTGTCCTTTTATAGTTCATATTTAACAAATAAATATGATTTTTAAAAATTAATAATTAAGTTTCTGAATTTATATAGCACTTTAATATGTGTAAATCATTTTATAACTTGCTCTTTACCCTTTTCTAGGCTCTTTATTCCTTCTACTCAACAATGCCCTCTTCAATATAGTGGCATTGATCTCAGATACTTTCCTTATTTCTTCCCTTTTATGCTTGAAATGTTCTTCCTTCTTAACGTTGTCTTCTGGTTTACCATTAGGCAAAGATGTTCTTCAAGTCCCTGTTATAGTTCCACCTTATTTTGAAGGCATTTTCTACTTCAACTTAATTTTAGTGCTTCCCCTCTGTTGATTATTTTTTATTTATCCTTTAGGTAGCTTACTTATTTTTAATTGTTTGCAGGTTGTTGTCTCCATTAAACTGTGAGCTCCTTAAAAGCAAGAACTTTCGTCTTTTACTTTTCTTTATATCCTTATCTCTTAGCATATAGTAGACACTTAAATGTTTATTGACTGACTGACAAATATCTTTACAACAACCCTGGAAGATAAGAGGCACTATCTCCATTTTAGGAAACTGAACAGACAGAAGTAAAGGAAAACTATTGAGGATATAAAAGCTTGGCTATTGTGGTTATTATTATTTCAACATTATTAAAATAGTTTACATTTGCTTTAAGTTTTGCAAAGTGCTTTACATTCATGACTTCTCTGGTTCTGACAATAATCCTTTAAAATAAATGATATCATCACTATACAGATAAGGAAACTGAGGTTTTAAGAGGTTAGATCTCTTGCTCAGCATCACAGAGTTAAAAAGCGGTCAACATAGCATTTAAATTCAGATTTTACTCGGCACTAAAAAGGAGACAATATATGGAGCAATATAAAGAATGTGACCCTTTCTATTTCCCAGAATAAAAAAAAAAAATTAATGACTAATATTACATAAACTAAAAACTTGTTTCAAAAATTGATAAAATATTTTCTATTCTTAAAGTTCCTGCTCAATTTCATAAGTTAACATACAGAAAGGCTATATAAAAGCAGTTCATGAATCATTTCAATTGCCCTCTTGTCAATCTTTGTAAATTACTCTTGATTCACTGTTGATTTAAAAGTCTGCTGTCTCTCACTAGATTATGTGAGTAGCCATAGGGAACAAAATTTATTCATTATCCTAATTTTAATTTTGGTTATTTCCACCAAAAACAAAATAAAACAAAGAAAAAACAGGACTAGGACAATGGAAATATTAGTTTTTTATGGAACTCAAATTTTCTTTAATAACTTAATTTTTATTTGAATTCAAATGATGTTGAGAGGCGGCAAACTGTATTTCTCTATTTTTGCTTTATTCCCTATTTCTTCATACTTGTTTGATTAGCCTACAACTATCACAGTACAAATGCATTTTTAGTGAACTATAACTACTAAGACATTACAAGAAAAAAATGGAACAAGCTTAAAAGAATCCATAATTGACTTTCAATTGTTTTCCTTTGAGTTATTAGAAGTATAGATTCAAAGAAGCTTTTGCAAAAACATCTGGGAGTTCACTTTCATAGTCTCTGGTGAGTGAACAGCTTGGATTGTTTAAGTGTTTGTTCCTTTATTCATGATACTTTACTTCATAATTTAGAATGATAAATGAATTATAGCCATTAAGCATCATGATGATGCGAAAACATGAGTATTGTGATTAATTTAGAATCAGAAGAACTGGTATTGAGTTGCACCTTTATTTACTACCTCTGTGACCTTCTGTAAAATGAGGGGTTAAGATTATATGGTTTCCAAGGACACTTCTAGATTTTTATTTGTGAATTCTATATCATTACTGAAACTGTAAGTTGTATGGGATTTATGTTTAGCTACAGAAGAAATTTTTGGGTGAGGATAATAGAGGAATGTTTTTAGTGATGTATATGACAAAATTTACTGCATTGGAGTATGACTTAACCATTAAAGTGACTGGAAATAGCAGAACAACAAATTTTCATTTTCTTGTGTTTCTCCAATTTAGGATAAGTCCTAAATTTCAGAATGTAGGCAATTGACATCATCTAATCACATTTGGAATATGGATTAATTGAATAAATTCAATCTTTCACCATAATTTTTGAATCATATCATTAGTTATGCTATTTTGAAGCCATGTTGAACTCTGGTTCAAAAGACCTAAATTTCAATCTTGGCTGAATCATTACAAGCTATATGATGTTGAAAAATTCACTTAAACTCTTTAATCCTCAGTTTCCTTATATGTCAAATGGGGAAAATCACATATGTATTATCACTTGTTTTCAAAAGGCCATGCCAATAAGTACCAATTCACTTTATTGCTTGCTTTCAATAAAAGAACTAATTTTCCCTATTAACCAATTATTAAATTCTTCTATGTTCCAAGTAATTCACTAGATCCTAGAATACAAAGACAAAAAAAAAGTCTTATTTTTTACACCCTATTCTTTGGGTAAAAATAATTAATTTTTAAAGCTTTTTATTTTCAAAACATATGCATAGTTATTTTTCAACATTCACCTTTGCAAAATTTCATGCTCCAATTTTTTTTTTGTCCTGTCCTCCTCACTCTGTCCCCTAGACAGAAAGTAAAACATTATTTGTAAAACATGTGCAATTCTTCTATACATATTTCCACAATTATCATCCTGCACAAGAAAAATCATATCAAAGAGGGAAAAAAGGAGAAAAGAGACAAAATGTAAGCAAACAAACAAACAAACAAAACAGTGAAAATACTAATCCACACTCATTCTCAACAGGCCTCTCTAGTTGCAGATAGCTCTCTCCATCACAATCCCATTGGAACTGGCCTAAATCACCTTGCTGTTGAAAAGAGCCATGTTCATCAGAATTGATCATAGTATAATCTTGTTATTGTGCACAATGCTTTCTTGGTTCTATCAAACTTCATTTAGCATCAGTTCAGGCGAGTCTTTCTGAAATCAATCCTGCTGATCATAATATTCCATAGCATTCCTTACCATTACAAAAGGGCTGCTACGAATATTTTTTGCACATGTGAGTTCTTTTTCCTTTTGTATGATCTGTCCTAGTATAGACACTACTGGATTAAAAATCATGCACAGTTTGAGAGCCCTTTGGACAGAGTTCCATATTGTTCTCCACCAACAACGTATTAGTATCCCAGCTTTCTCATGCCCTCTTCATCATTCATCACTATCTTTTTTGTCATCCTAACCAATCTGAGAGGTATATACTGGTACTTCACAATTGTCTTAATTTGCATTTCTCTGACCAATGGCGAAAATAATTTTTATAAATTTTTTTATTGGATTTTGATTTGCTTTTATTTTTCCTTCAAAATAATAACCACAGAAGGTCATAAAACTGTATTACCCTGATAGCTACTGAGAAAATCTTCCCAAAAAGAAGTAGGTAATAACTCTCTTCAAAATTCAAATGGTACTATGCCACTCTTTCCACATGCTGTTTTATGCTCTGCCTATCATTTATGTGGCATTTTCCCCACAAGAATGTGAGCACCAGAGCAATAGGAGCCTATCTTTGCCAAATATTATTTATTTCCTCATGGCTTAGCATAATCCTCTTTTCATATACTGTTTTTGTGATTCTATGAAAATTATTTGGGTCAAACACTAATTTTGCTATGGCTTAATTTTTTTGAGAATGATGTTCATATATAACTCACTTATGAACATGAGATTAACAGTAGACTGACTCAGCACATCTTGTGAAGACATTGAGCTAGTATCACCACCTTTAGTTAATTCTCTGTCATTTGAGTCCTGGATTTCATTCACTGGATATTCATTTATATCTTTCATTGTTTTGTATTGTTGTCTTTTTAACTTTGTGATATTTAAGAAGCAATATTTTCACCAAAAAGATTCAAACTTTTAGCATAAAACTCATTATTTAACAAAAACTGCTGTAGAAAACTTAAAAACAGTATGAAAGAAATAATATAGACCAATATCTCACACTGTATATCAAGATATAGTCAAAGTAGGTGCATGATTTATACATAAAGGATGTTTTCATAAGGAAATTGAGAGCATAGAATAGTTTGCCTGTCAGACTGGTGAATAAGGGAAAAACTTAGGACCAAAATAAGCAGAGAGAGCATTACAAAATGTGAAAGATAATTTTGATTATATAAGATTGAAACATTTTTGTACAAACAAAAGAAATGCAACTAAAATTTAAGGAAAACAAGAAAATTGGGGAAATCTGGAGCAAGTATTTCTGATAAAGATCTCATTTATCAAATACATAGGGAACAAATTTACAGAAATAAGCCATTTGTGAAGTACGTCAAAAATATATGAACAGGCAATTTTCCAGACAAAGAAATCAAAGCTATCTGTAGTAATATAAAATGTTCTTGATTAGAAAAATGCAAATTAAAACAATTCTGGGGTACAATCTCACATTTGTTAGCTTGAACAATATGACAAAAAAGGGAAATGTTGGATATTGGAAGGAATTTGGGAAAATTCAGACTCTAATGCATTTTGATGGAGTTGTGAACTGATCCAACCATTCTGGAGGGAAATTTGGAACTATACCCAAAGAGCTATAAAGCTGTTTATACCCTTTAATCTTGATCCTAATAATGCTAAAGGAATAAAAATAGGGGAAAATATTTATTTATACAAAATATTCATAATAGTTTTTTCATGGTGGGTAAGAACTGGAAATTAAAGGGATGTCCATCAATTGAGACACAGCTAAACAAGCTGTAGTATGGGAATGTAATGAAATGTTATTGTGCTATATGAAATGACAAGCTGTATGATTTTAGAAAAACCTGGAAATACTTGCATGAACTGATACATACTGAAGCGAACAAAACTAGAATGTTGTTTAAAGTGACAATAATATTGTGTGATGAAGAACTGTGAATGACTTTTATTATGCACAGAAATACAATTACAAAGGACTATTGAAACATATTATACATCTCCAGAGAAAGAACTAATATTGTTTAAATGTAGACTGAAATTTGCTATTTTTCTCTTCACTTCTTTATTTTTTTCTGCTATTAAAGCTTTCTCATTAAAAATGTAGGAATATTTTACATGACTGCACATGTATAACATATATCTGATTGCTTGACATTTTAGGGACTGAAGAGAGGAAAGAGGAAGAGAAAGTACATAAAACTCAAAATCTTAAATAAAAAAAGTTTTTAAAGTGGGGGAAAATATTTTCCCAAGGAAACATCAATATTTTAATTCTTAAAAAGCATACTTAAATTAGTTTGAGTTGTTGCCAATGGGTGGGAAGGATAACCAAGAATTTTCAAGATTTTTCAAACTTATAATGAAAGAAGGTCAATCCCACTAAAGTGCAAAGAATAAAGATACTAAAAACAAACAAACAACAAAAATTGTGTTATACTAATAATTGCTGGAAAAATAGTTTAATTCTTCCAAAATACAATCAAAGATAAAAGGCCAAAGAATTTGAACATACAACTTTCAGATGAAATTAAAGCTATCTAAAGATATATAAAATGCTCTAAATCACTTTTGATTAGAGAAATGAAATTTAAAAGAACTCTGTGGTACCCCCTCACATCTATCATATTAGCTAATTTGACAAAACTGGAAAATGATGAATGTTGGAGAAGATGTGGGAAAACTGGTACACTAAGGCAATTGCTGGTAGAGTTATGAACTAATCTAACTATTCTGGATAACAATTTGGAAACTATGCTCAAAGAGTTATAAAACTTTTCATTACATTTTGATATAGCAATATCACTACTATAAATTTAATCCCAAGAGGCAATATAAAATGGAAAAGGACCCAGATATACAAATATTATTTATAGCAACTCTTTCTGGTGGCAAAGAATTGGAAATTGAGGGAATGAATGCCCATCAACTTGAGAATGGTTGAACAAGTTGTGGTACATGAATTTAATGGAATACTATTTTGCTATAAGAAATCTTGAGCAAGGGTATTTCACAAAAAAACCTGTAAAGACTTACATGAACTTTTACTGAATGAAGTTAGAAGAATAAAGAAAACATTGTACATTGTAATAACAACATTGTATTATGATCACCAATGAATTAATAAATATAAAATCTTGTCATGAAAAAAAAATAAACCAATGACAGATAAGCCATTAGTAACTTGATTAAAAAAGAAAGGTGAAAACCAAATATCCATTATCAAAAATGAAAAGGGTGAAATAACCACCCATGGGGGAAAAAAAATTTAAAGCAATCATCAGGAAACATTTTACCCAATTGTATACTAAAAAAATCTGACAATCTGAGTAAAACCAATAAGTATTTCTGAAAATATGAAATGGCCTACATTAACAGATAAGAAAATTGAATGCCTAAATAACTTCATCTTTGAAAAAGAAATTGAACAAGTTATTAACAAACTCCCTGGAGGATATGATAAATATGATTGGCTTCTGGAGAAAATTGAATAGGGACAGAAAGGAATATACGTTTTTATCAGCATGTATGTAATCCTAAACAAAAATTGAACATATATTAGAGCATAAAAAACCTCACAATCAAATGTAGAAAGGCAAAAATAGTAAATACTTCCTTTTCAGACTACAATGCAATAAAAATTATATTCAATGAATGGAGAGGGAAAGCTCATCAAAAAACCAAAAGGAAATTAAATAAGCTAATTAAGAAATGAATGGATCAAACAACAAATCAGAGAAACAATCCATAATTTCATTCAAGAGAATGAAAACAAAGAGACAACATACCAAAACTTTTGGGATGCAGCCAAAGAAATTCTAATAGTGAATTTTATATTTCTAAATAGCTACATGAATTAAATACAAAAAGAGGAGATCAATGAATTGGGTATGCAACTAAAAAAGCAAGCAAAAACAAAACAAAACAAAACAAATTAACCCCTCCAATTAAATACCAAATTAGAAGTCCTGAAACTCAAAGGAGAAATTAATAAAATTGAAACTAAGAAACTATTGGACTAATAAATAAAAGTAAGAGTTTGTTTTATGAAAAAGCCAATAAAATAAATAATTTTGGTTAATTTGATTAGAAAAAGGAAAGAAAAAAACTAAATCACCAGTATCAAAAATGAAAAGGGCAAATTTATCCCCAATTAAAAAGAAATTAAAGCAATAATTGTATGTCAGCAAATCTGACAGTTTAACCAAAATGAATGAATAACTGCAAAAAATAAATTGCCCAGATTAATAGAAGAGAAAGAAATTACTTAAAACAGTCCCATTTTAGAAAAAAGGAATTGAAAAACCCATTAATAAATTCCCTAAGAAAAAATCTCTAAAGCCATATGGATTCACAAATGAATTCTACCAAACATTTAAAGAACAAACCAGAAAGAGTCGAAACAGAGAAAGAAAATTATAAACCAAGTTTCTTAATATATATTGATGCAAAAATTTTAAATAAATTATTAGCAAAGAGATTACTTTGATAAATAATTACTGCTGATAAGTTTATCAGCAGGATAATACACTATGATCAACTGGGATTTATACCAGGAATGCAGAGATGGTTCAATATCAGGAAAACTATTATCATAATCAACTGTATAAATAATAAAACCAACAAAAGTCATATGGCAATCTCAATAAATGCAGAAAAAGCTTTTGATAAAATGCAGCACTCTTCCTTTTAAAAATACTAGAGAGAATAGGGATAAAAAGAACTTTTCTTAAAACAATAAGCAGTATCTATTTAAAATCAACAACAAGCATTATTTGTAATTGAGAGAAGCTTGATGCATTCCCAATTGGTAAGTGATGTAAAAATCAAACTGCCAAAAATATTTTAGAGAACTAAAAAAAAAATAATGACAAAATTCATCTGGAAGAACAAAAGGTCAAGAATAGCAAGGGGATTAATGGAAAAAAAATACAAATGATGAAGGTTTAGCAGTATCAAACTTAAAAGTATATTATAAAGCAGAAGTCATCAAAACCATTTAGTACTGGCTAAGAAATAGATTGGCTGATGAATAGAATAAATTATGCATACATGATACAATAATAAAGGCTTATAATAATCTAGGATTTGATTAACCTCCAACTCTAGCTTCTGGAATAAGAACTCACTATTTGACAAAAATTACTGGGAAAACTGGGAAATAATATTTTAGAAACTTAGCGCTGAACTACATCTCACAATCTAGATCAAAATAAGATCAAAACGGGTACATTATTTGGATATAAAGAGTGATACCATAAGCAAATTAGGAGAACATTTATATATACCACAGTTTGCTCAGTCATTCCCCAATTGATGAGCATTCCCTCAAATTCTAACTCTAAGAAATAACTCTAAGAACTTCTATAAACATTTTTGTACATGTAGGTTCTTCCCCTTTTTTAAAAAAAAATATATTTAGGAAGCAGAACTAGTAGTGATATTGCAAGATCAAAGGATATGCACAATTTTATAGCCCTTTGGTCACAGTTTCAAATTACTCTCCAGAATGTAGGAATTGCCCTAGTGAGAAAACATCCCTTACGAATATAGATCAGCAGCCATTCTACATTTTTATAGTTGTAGAACATTGCTTAAATCACTAAGAGATAAAATGATTTCCCCAAAGTCAGACATACAATACATTCTAGAAAGGGAGCAGGAATTCAGATCATTCTGATTTTGAGGTCAACTCTCTATCTACTCTGCCATGTTGTCTCTTAATGGTATCAAAAATGAAGATGCCTGATGATGATTATAGGGGAATGATAAAGAATTATAGCTCATAACAAAGCAGGAAAAAAAAAAAAACTACAGGTTAAATGTACTTGCTGCTCCCCACTTACTCATTCTCTTCTCAATCTATTTTCCACCACTATCATATGCTATCTTAATTAGATATCTTTTGATCCTACCTAAGAAAAGGATTACTGGCATGGGATCACCACTACCAATCCTCTCTAATCCAAACTGGGCTAATCAGCACTCTAGAGTTCCATACTTGTATGTTGCTCTACTCTCTCTGTCTCTCTGTCTCTCTGTCTCTCTGTCTCTCTGTCTCTCTGTCTCTCTCTCTCTCTCTCTCTCTCTCTCTCTCTCTCTGCGTCTCTGTCTCTCTGTCTCTGTTTCTCTGTCTCACACTCTGTCTCTCTCTCTCTCATACACATACATGCATACTTGTGCATCAGCTGGTGTAAAATATAAAACTGATAAGCAGGATTCAAGGTCTTAGGGGAAGGAAATATGTAGCAATGTGCCATATGTTGATGATTGATATTGTGATTTGGATGTTAAGAAGAGGGCAGATGTCACTGGAGCAGTGTGATAAAACATTAATGTCAAACCACATAAGTCTCAACTTCAAACAGTAGAGAAATCAATGGGAGGGCTCCAAAGAATATGGATATTATGAGGTGCATTTTGGGGAAGGTGAATGACCTGGAGAGGAACATTTTAGATGGCTTTAAAATAAAAGAAGATGGAGGAGATAGAACCAAGATGGCAGAATAAAGGCAGAAACTTGTCCCCCCTCTCCTGCAAATTGCTTCAAATTCCTTTAAATAATGACTAAACAAATATTAAATCAGAATACTCCACCCCCCCAAATGGTGCAGAACATTTTCCAGTTGGCAACTTAGAAGCTCAGCAGAAAAAGTCTGTGATGGGGGGGGGGGGCTGGGGCAGAACATGCTAGGGGCAGGATACACTGTGGTAGCCCCAGTTCCAGTCCCAGACTGGCCCAATCTCTGAACCACAATAGTACTGTTGGCTTCCACACCTCTCAGCTAAGAGAAACCAAAGAGGACCTAATAGGTAAGCAAAAAATCTGCAGGACCAGAGCCCAAAAAGCAATCCCAGTACAGGCCAGGCCCCAACTCCAGCCCAAACCAGCATCAGCAAGGAAGAACCTCTTAATTAGCAACAGTGCTGGAGGCTTCTGGACCTCTCAACCCGGGGACCCAGGGAGGACTAAAGGTCAGTGGAGAGTATCTGTGGAAACAGGGTGGGAGTCGCAGTGCAATCCAGGTCAGCAGAGTCCCAAACCCCACCAGCATACTAGATTTTACAGCTACTTGGAGCAGGGACACACCTAACATCTCCTGGGCAGAAAAGAGTGCCAGTGTTCAGATTCTTAGAAGGATTCTGAAAACAGACAATTGAAATATAATTGAGCCACAGTCAATATAACAGAAAATCTAAAGGACTGAAGAGCTTGGAATATGGTATTCCAGAGAGCAATGGAGCTAGGATTGCAATCAAGAATCACCTAATTGAGTATAATTCTTCAGAGGAAAAAAAAGGTGGCCATTCAATGAAACAGAGGGCTTTCAAGCATTTGTGATTAAAAGATCAGAGACGAATGGAAAAATTTATTTTCAAATATAGGACTCTAGAGAAGCATAAGGAAATAATCAGGAAAGTGAAATCACAAGGGACTTAAGGTTTATCTGTTTAAATTCTTACATGAGAGGATGTTACTTGTAAGTCTTTAGAATATTCATATTATTATGGCAGTTAAGGAATATATATAGATAGAGGACATGGGTGTGAATTTAATATGAAGGGATAATATCTTCTTTTAAAAATGATGAAATTTAGGTGTGACAGAGGAGGGTACTGGGAGAAAGAGAAAGGGAGAACTGGAATGCTTCAAATTATCTGCCATAAAAAAGATGCAAGAAAAAGTTTTTACAGTGGAGGGGAAGAGGAGAAGGAGAGGGTGAATGAGTGATCCTTCCTCTATCAGAATTGGTTCAAATAGGAAATAACATACATACTCAATGAGAGTATAGAAATCTGTTTTAACCTGCAAGAAAATAGGAGGGAATGGGATATGAGAAGGAGGGATGGTGATAAAAGAGAGGGCATATTGGAAGAAGGAATGTTCAGTAGCAAAACACATTTGAGGAGGGACAGGGTGAAAGGAGAGAGAGAATAAATGGAGGGGGGAATATAATTAATGATAGTAATTATAAAAAAAATTTTTTGAAGCTAGTTTCTCTGATGGAATATTATTGTTCTCTGGGAAATAATGAGCAGGATGCTCTCAGGAAAAAAAAAAATTAAACAAACCTGGAAAGTCATCCATGAACAAAGTCAAATATACTGTATACAAAATAATAGCAATGTTCTGAGATGACTAGCTGTGAATGACTGTTATTCTCTGGAGTATAATCCATTTTATTTTCATTAAGGTGGGAGAACTATGTTTTCTTTCACAATTTGACTTTTATGGAAATGTTTTGCATAACTTCACATGTGGGTGAGGATATAGGAGAGAGTCTAGAATTCAAAAATATTTAAAAGAAATGTAAAAAAAAAAAAGTTGTTTTGAATATAACCTGAGTGGGGGGGGGGACAGTGAGGAATCTAAATAAGTAAGTAAAAGTTTATTTTAAAATTTAAAAAAAATAAATAAAAGTAGATGACCACAGGCTAACTAAAAAACTTGAATTAGAGATTAATGTGAAGTAATTTGAGATAAAAGTGAACTAATTTGCTTAAACTAGAGTTGAGTATGAGCCTTAAGATTTTTTTCAGAATCTAGAGTTCTTTGAGTTTCTGGGAAAAAGGAGAATTTTTCTTTTCATTTCTTCTCTTTTGTTTTTCTATATCCTAATTAGGAAAAGAGAAGTAACTGAACAAGATGGTCCAGACACCAAAATCACTACTTCTCTAAGTAGTAAATATAATGGAGATTAGACCCTAATTTATAAGAATAATCAGTAAATAAGATGTTTTATCTTATAGCCAACCAAGTAGCAAAGATAACAAAAGATATCAAAGAGTTGTGATGGGTACATTATATACTTGTTTCAGAACTGTGAATTAGTTTAACTATTCTGAAAAATAATTTTACCTTATCCTAAGGTAATTATCAAAGTGTAAATATCCTTTGCTAAAGAAACTCCAATACTAGGCATTTATCTCAAAACTGGTTGTTGATAAAAAGAAAAAGTTCTTCATAGCAAAATATGTGTCAGTATTTTTTGATCCAATAAAATTTGGAAAACACATACATATTGCTTAGGGAATGCCTAATACATCTGTGGAACATGAAGGCATTATAATCTTATTGTGTAAAAAATAATGGATTTGATAAATATAAAGGCAACTTCTATAAACTTCGGGAAAGTGAAGTAAATAATATCAGCTGTCAGACTATACTATGATTACACCAATGAAAATTTAAAAGTATAGTAACAACAAAACAATAAAAAAAATGTATGTTGTAAAATTTTAATGACCAAACTTATAGAGGAAATTAAGAGAATAAATTTCTTCCCTTCATACTTTAGAGGAATTGTGAGATTTAAGTTTAGAATGTTGCATATGATGTTAGACTTGGTTGATAAATTGGTTAGTTGGTTCATGATTCTTTTTTCTTTTTAAAATTTTTGTTGTTGTGAGGAATGACTTTTCTAGTGGGTATGAAAAAAGTATACATTGGAGAACAGGAGATATAATAGCAAAATGAATTAATATGTTTTTAATTAATCATTATATATTATAAGAATTTCTAAAGTTTATTCTTTTCCCCACTCTCTCTCACTCTGTCCAAAAGTTATACATCAATTAGTTGGGGCCTCATGTGTTTCCTTCTTTGTAGCATCTTACTACAAAGCAGATAACTCTCAGAATTCCAGGTTTTGTCCAAAAGTTTCTTTGTCCCAGAGTCTCTGTCACCCGCTTCCTGGAGAATGTCCTAAGATATTTCTTTCCATTGTGTTGTGTGGTCCTTATGGGTAAAAGAGGCTGTTTGCTAGTTAGGTTATGACATTGATTGGATCCATGTAGATAGAGCTAAAAATTTTAAAAGGGCATCTTTTTCAAGATTTCTTTTGATATGGCACTCCCTCAAAAGTTGCTGGTTACATAAAAATCCACCAGTGGGATTGGTTCTATGAATTTTTTATCAGAATCAGGACCAGTGTGAAATACTTTTAACAAGTTGTGAAGTTACTGCCAGTTGGTTTGATACTGATAGCTGATAATGATAACTGATTCATCAATGATGGGGTTGCAACTACTACTACCACCACCACTACTACTATTTCTACTGCTTCTGCTGCAGCTACTGGTACTACTACTAATATTACAACTATATCTACTGCCACTACTACAGTAGTACTACTATTACTATAATTAGCTACATAGCTACTTTTATATATTTAAGATTTTATACACACACACACACACACACACACATATATATATATATATACATATATACAGTTACGATTCCATATATATTTAAGCATTTCATAAATTTTTATCCTTATTTATCCTCATTTTTATCCTTACAGTCCTGGGGGATTATGATATTAATATTCCTTTTTTACAGAGAAGAACATTAAGACTGAAAGAGTTTAAGTGACTTAGGGTCACACAGCTAGTAAATTCCAGATGCCACACTGGAATTCAGATCTTCCTGAGTTTAAGTCTAGACTTTATTCACTGTGCTATCCAATGGAACAGAATGCCACTTTTTAATCTTCTCTTCATTGACACAAAATACAACTGCACATATACCAATAGAAACAACAAAAAGAAGCACCAGTCCAAGTAACTGGAAAGGATACACTGCTTCTTTTTGTTATTAAAGCTTTTTATTTACAAAACATATGCATGGGTAGTTTTTTCAAAATTGACCCTTACAAAACTTTTTGTTCCAAATTTTTCCCTCCTTCCCCTTAGCCCTCCCCTGCTGGCAGGTAGTCCAATACATGTTAAATATGTTAGAATACATGTTAAATCCAATATATGTATACAATTTATAGTTATCTTGTTGCACAAGAAAAATCAGATCAAGAAGAAAGAAAAAGAAAAACTGAGAAGGAAAACAAAATGCAAGCAAATAACAATAGAAAGAGTGAAAATGTTACATTGTGGTTCCACATTCAGTTCCCACGGTTCTCTCTCTGGGTGTAGATGGCTCTCTTCATCACTGAACAAGTGGAACTGGTTTGAATCATCTCATTGTTGAAGAGAGCCAGGATGCATTACTTCTTTAGCAATGGCAGATCCTCTGACTATTGATTCAAATTGTTTTTGTTGCCTCTTAAGTAACGAGTAAGTTGTGGAAAATAATGGGAAAGTATAGATTTGGAATCAGAAGACAGGTTGGAATATTGGTCCTTCTACTTACAATCTGTGTGAACATGGAAAATTCTCTTAACTCCTGTAAGCCTTAATTTTATCTTCTGCAAAATGAGAGATGTAAATGACACTTTAAGTAATTCAGAATTACTTTAAGTAATTCAGTGAAAGATCACTGGATTTGGAATCAGAGAACTTAGGTTCAAATCCATTGATAACTATGATAACACAGGCAAGTCACTTTGCTTATCTGTTTTTTCTTTTTTGTTTGTTTTGTTTTGTTTTGTTTTGTTTTGTTTGTTTGTTTGTTTTTTAGTTTTAACACATGCTACATAAAACCCCTTCTAGTTCTAAGTCTTTTGATCCTGTGATGACCCTGCTGGGTCTTCTTAAAGCAGTAATCTTGAAATGGTCCATCCCCTATATTTTGAGAATTTTGGCCAGTAAGTCCCCATTATTCTTCAAATTTAGGACTGGTTGGAACTTCCATAGTCATGTTATTTCAGACAAACCACAATTCACATAGTGCATATGTTAAAAAGCAAAGATCTCCTCTCTACCCTATCCATTTCTGAGTTCTAAGGGCATGTTTGCATTAGTTTTCTTCCTCAATAAAGATAGCAGAAGAGTTGATGCAGATTGAGGAATAAATAAATGATTACAATCATTGGTATCCTAGTCTCTATTTTGCCAAAGACTATATGTTTCAGGCAGCATACTCAAGAGATTTCTTGCTGCAAGGCCTGTTCTTGCCTAAATCAGTGTGCCGTTCTCTTTGATATTCCCCCAGTGTTCACATACACCCTCAAACATACACAGCTCAGGGTAATATGTCTCTTAATGCGATGGAATCAATGGGAACCCAGCCTTTTTTGCCTGACAGCATTGTCAGGGTGTATTATCTGGTAGAGGCTGTGGCTTCAGTTCATAGCAGTCGTCAGTTAAATTTCCCTTTCTGAAGTTGAGCAAAGTGAGGTAATGTCACAGCCACAGGCGACTGCCGCTCACAGGACTGTTGCTGGAGCAGCCTAGCCTCCTGGCTTGTCATACTGTATATATCTCAGGGTCTTCTTTTCCTTCCTAGTCAGAGGTTTCCAAGAATGTTGCCTGGAGCAGTCATGGGATGCAAAAAAGAGAGATTTTTGTTCTGCACTTAGCAACATTACCACGCTTCATACTCAGTTTCTGATAAGGGGAAATTTAACTGACTGCTCTGAACTGGATATACCAGATAATGCACTCTGACAGTTCTGTGGATAAAGGCTGGGAAACCCACTAATTTATATTTCATTATCTCTGCACTTGGCGTAATCTGTTATCTTTTACAAAGCATTAGGAAGATAAAGAGAATTGAAGCAAAAGAGAGAAAGGGAAAAAAGCATAGTCTTAATGTCCTTGAGCCCCCCAAGTATTTGAGGAAGTTACAACATTGCTCTTTCTGCTTCATGGACTCTGAAACCAAGTTAGTTACCAGTCTAAAGTATTGTGCTTGGGTCCAGTTCAACTCAATCCATTAAATATTTATTAAATGCAACTGATGCCTATTACATGTATGAGTTCAGGCAAGTCACTTAAATTTGGTGGACCTCAGTTTTCTCAAATGCAAGGTAAGATCAGGGTTGATATAGATAGCCTCTGAGATCCCTAGCTCCAATTGCATGCGTGATGTGAGGCAGACACAAATTCAAAAACAAGATTAAAAACAGTGTCTACCCTTAAAGAGCTTACATTCTTTTAGAGAGAACATAACTTGTAGGCTGCTAAATACAGAAAATATAAGAATTGAGATTAGAAGAGAGAGAGTTTCCTCCTAGACAGAGATCTGTTGGGTAAATGGAAAGTAGGTCATTTTCTAATAACCCTTATTCCTCACCTCATGTCAAATGCATGAAACAAAAATGATGAAATGATGTACATATAAGGGACAAATTAAAAAAGAAAAAAATGAAATGTCTTTATTTTGAAGTCAAGATACTTTGTCTACCTGGAATTATTACTGAAAATTAACTTTTGAACAATGACATTGTGTGTTTCTGTGCATATGTATAGCCTGTCCATTTCTTGAATAAGTAAAGTAGTTTAAAGGAGAATAGGTTTTAATGTAATAGAAGAACACAATTCTCTTTCTTATGTGGAAGGAGCAGCCTATCACAAATACTATTACAGGAGTTTAAATACTTATTCCTATACACATGCACTGAGATGCTAATAAGCAAATATCTGAAATAGAATATGACTTTTCTTGGGTGCTGTAGAATGAATAAGGCCTAAATAATGTCAGTATACCAAATCATTATTTTAGATAAGGGTTTACTCTGTCCCACATTTTTACCTCATTGTATCAGAAGTGAATTGTTTAAATTGAGTCCTGCTCTTCATGGGTTATATAGTTTTCCTTTTGATAGCTTAAGTGCTGCAAAAGGGTAAAAACAAGAACTAGATGACAAATGCCTCCCTTTTATATGTTGGACAATTGGCCACCAAGGACTCTAGGCATGGCATTAGAAGGAGAAACAAATCCTCCAAAGTGCTCACAAGAGTCAAGAAAGGGAGAAAAATAATAAAAAGTATCTCATTAACTTATCCCCCATTAACACTTTGGATATCTTTTAAATCCATTTCTATCTATCTAATTTTTAAAAGTTACAAAAGAAGAAAATATTTGATCCATTAAGAAAACATTAAAAACAAAAAAATGGATGCATATATGTCTATATACATTTATAATTTATGTATTTATGTATTAGTGTATATATATGTGTGTGTGTAGGTGTGTTTATATATTAATTTTTAAAAGTCTGAAAAAAAGAAAAATATTCAATCCATTAAGAAAACACTGCCCTATTAAAAACAAAAATATGGAAGTAGATCTGTCTATATATACATTTATATTTATGTATGCATGTATGTATATTATATATGTATATAATATGTAGGTGTGTTTGTGAGTAATATACCATAGTTTAAAAATAATCACGAGAAAAGGTTGTTGATGCCTTAATCCCCATTGAGTAAAGAAGCCTTAAGAAAAAAAGAACTGGAAGTGTTCAAATTATAGTATTAAATATATAAAGTATGCTCATACTACAAAGCAGAAATCACCAAAATAATTTGGTACTTATTAAAAGCATTAAAGTAGATCAATGGAATAAATTAAATAAGGAAGAATCAAGAATAATAGAGTAACAGAGTTTGATAAATTAGAAATGATAAGTTACCTTGAAAGGTACTATTTGACAAGATTTTCTGGGAAAATTGGAAAGAAGTTTGGTAAAAATTAATTTTAAACCAACATCTTATACTATGTATCATTTTCAGTTGTTTCCTTTATGTCCAGCTCTTCATAACCTATATAGGGTTTTCTTGGAAAATATTCTGGAGTTGTTTGCCACTCCCTTCTTCAGATCATTTTATAGATGAGGAAAATGAGGCAAACAGGACTAAAACACTTGCTCAGGTTCTTTCAGCTAATAAATAACTGAAGCCATATTTGGACCTCAAAACTATTTGGGCCCAGCAATCTGTACATTGCATAACCTAATTACCCACTATGTGACATATTAAACTTTAGACGAATATAACTTCTCAATATTAAATGTAATCACACAGAGATGCAGACCATTATCAAACATTTGAGCAGCTAGGTGGCCCAGTGGATAGAGCACCAGCCCTGAATTCAGGAGGACCAGAGTTCAAATCCAACATCACTTTACACTTCCTAGTTATGGGACCTTGGACAAGTCACTTAACCTCAATTGCCTCAGGGGAAAAAAACAAACAAACAAAAACCAAAGAAACAAAAGCAAAAAACCAAAAAAAAAAACAAAAAACACCTGAAAGGCTGTGTGCTAAATAACCAAAAATTAGAAAATATAAATGAAAAGAAGTTTGAACTTTCATATCACAATAAACAAATTTGCAGAAAAACAAAATATGAAGTTTTTAATGGATCTTTTAATTTGTCCAAGCATTCTGGGGTAAATTAAATAATGATAATAATGTAACTAAAATACTTATATTTTCTGCCTCAGAGAAATACCTAAGGTTAGAACCCATTTCTCTAAAACTATCTTTTATTTACCAATTTTGTATGTATTCCCTTTGTATTTCTTCAATTATATTTATTTGCCTATGTTGTCTCCTATCTCCATTAGAATATAAGCTCCTCTTAAATAGGTATTTTATTCCTTTGTTTATTGTATTTGTATCCACATTGCCTTGTACAATGTAGGCACTTAATAAATGCCTGTTGGCTGATTTGTAGAAGCCAAAAAAGAAAAAAGAAACATACCTAAATTATATATTAAAATCCCTTTTTCCCCAACAGGAAGAATTGGGAACAAAGAAGCTAATTACATATTCACTGAGGAATGGTTCGTAAATATAATGAAATTATATTGTATTTTAAGAAAAAATAAAACAAATTCTGTATTCAACAACAAAAAAAGAGACACATCAGAAGACTTCTATAAACAAATACAAAATAAAACAAGTAGAACTAGGAAAATAGTACACCCTATGAGTATAAAAGTGTAATTAAAGATAATAACAACAAACAACTAAAATTGAATGCTCTAAATTATATTGTCTCATAGAACAGAGATGAGAAAATCTTATTCCCTTCTTTGAAGAAGTGGAAGTCTATGGCTGTGGAACACTTAAAATGATATTAACTTAATGTTATTTAGTTTTCTGAATTGTTTTCTACTCCCCCTCTTCTCTTTCATTCTTTTTTTATCATGATTGTTTCTTCAGAAAAAGAGGGAGGCATATATTATAATGAAGGTTGTATAAAAATAAAAGCTTAATATAGATGTATGCATATTATCAAAATTGTAAAGAGGAAAAAACCCCTAAAATTTTGGTGGCCAGGCCTCTATAGAATATTATGTTCCTTTATTTAAAGAATGGAAGAAGGATCTCAACCCAGAAGTATTAAGTACAAATCAGAGTATTAACATAAGATCAGTCCTATCAATAGGAGTAAGAGTCACTGAAGTGTATTGAAGGATCCTATATTAGCAGGATTGCTGGTCACAATGCAAAGAGAAAGTTTGATATCTTTGTTATAGATAAGTTAGATGTATAAAATATACCCCAGAGATGTAAAATTCAAAGCTCAAGGAATTTCTGGGGAAGATATCAGCAGATATATTGACCATTCCAGATGCTACTTCATATTTTCTTAAAAATAAAAATTATGCAGCTGGCTTCCAGAGATAGCCAACTAATTCTTCCCTTTATTTGGGTGTACAGCTAGACAAAAGAGAAAGATGGATTGGGAAGAAATGATCATAATATATAAATGCCTGTAGTGAGTAGTTTTTAATTTAAAGTCCTTGAGACAAGTAAACTTGACCAATTTCAAATGAACATTTTTCCAAAATGAAATGCTCTTGGCTGGGGTTCATTGTTGTAGTGGTTATTGTTCTAGGTTGTAGCTTCGACTGGTAGAGAACTCCTTCAAAATCATTTGTCATTTGTAATCTTACTAAGTTGCCTGAAAGTTCTGAGATCTTAATTATTTGTCCCTGCTAGCATGTGTCCAAAGCAATATTTGAACCTAGATAATTCTGACTACAAGACTAGTTTTTAATCTCCTATACTATCTTGCCACTGGATTTGACTGAAGGAGAAAATGAGACTGGTGACTTTGCACAGTAGTCCATTTTCACTGAAATCCTACTCACTTGAATGCCTGAAGTCATGGTCTCCTTCAAGAACAGAG
Source organism: Sminthopsis crassicaudata (assembly GCF_048593235.1). Taxonomy (NCBI): domain Eukaryota; kingdom Metazoa; phylum Chordata; class Mammalia; order Dasyuromorphia; family Dasyuridae; genus Sminthopsis; species Sminthopsis crassicaudata. The sequence goes on from NC_133620.1 coordinate 266,804,821, forward strand.
GAACAGCCTCCCATTTTATGTGCAAATGGACCAGGAAATATAGCTTTAAATTGTGTCTGACCACGATTTTCTAAGTTGTTGATTCATTTAGTAGTGTCTGACACTTGATGTCTCCATTTGGAATTTTCTTGGCAAAGATACCAGGATGGTTTTCCATTTCCTTCTCTAGCTCATTCCATAAATAAGGAAATTGAGGCAAAAAGGATTAAGTGACTCAAGGATCAAAGTCAGGAAGATAAGTCTTCCCAATTTCAGACCCAATATTCTATTCGCTAAATAGCACTTAGTAAATTACTTTCATCTTTTAAGGCTTTGCTTTTCATCTATAAAATTATATGATTTTACATGCACACATATATGTGGGGTGGAGAGAGAAGAAAGAAGACTTGTAACTTAAAATGTAACAAAAATTAAAGTAATTTGTTCTTCATAATAATCCTAGATTAGGTACTATAATTATCCAAATTTTATAAATTATATAAATAAACTTCAGGCAAACACAAGTTAAGTGACTTGTTTATAGTTATATAGACAATAAATTGTGTGAGACTGAATTTGAATTCAGATCTTCCTGACATTAATTCCAGAACACTGTACCACCCAGAGTATATAAAGAACAAAAACAAAACAAAACAAACTTTTGGAATTTGGAAGACAGAGTTGAAATCTGGATTCTGACATTAAAAAAAAAAAAAAGACAATAGAAGGGTTTTGGACCATGGAGAGTCCAGTTTTGAGCTATTTTAACAAATAGCTTATTTTATTTGCCTGAAGTCACTCAGTTATTTGGTATAAGGTCGAGGCCAGAAGTCAAGACAGAGCACTCGTTATTCTTTATCATTTCTTTTTCTGTTTATGTCCTTTGGGAATCCTCAGAAGAATGCTGTTCTATAGAGTTAAAATAGTATAATCTGTCCCAAAAGAGCTTCATTAATTGTTTTGTGGTAGTTTCAGGTGGCTTTTTTTCTCACTAAAGCTACATAGAAGTTTCTGAGATAAGTAAACTGGACCAATTTAAAATTGAAGAATGACGATAGGTTAACTTTTAATTGGTCTTCTCCTAATCATATATTCCACACACCTACCTAAAGTAAAGCAAAAACTTGGGTTTCTGTATTCAGTCAGAATGCTGTGCCCTCAATTCCACAGCTTTGCCTGGGAACTTGGGGACCAACTTGCAGTGTTTTGCCAAACTGCTTATGACATAAACCTTTAGAGCTTCATAAGCTTGCTGTGGCTATTTCTCAGGGGAACACCCACAGAGACCTCAAGGGGTAGGAGAAGGGGGTCAGAGAAGATGAAGACTTCATCAATTTTTGTTTTTTTTCTGCCTCCTACACACAAAGCCAGTTCTGGCTCCAGGGTTTTTTGTGGCCTTAAATGCAAACTGAAAAATGCCTTTACCTGCTGTGCATGTGTGTTTTCTTTTCTTCACAATTTTACTATAGACTAGAGTGATTATTTTGCTGGTATTAACTTTTTATTCACTGGTGGAGATACTTATCCTGCACTTAACGAAACATAAAATTACAGAATCTCAGAAGAGACATTGAAAGTCACTTACTGCAAACCATATTTGAATATGAATCCTCTGTGATATATCAAAGTGATTAAAATGTGTTAGGACATTAATTTTTATTAATAATATTTTATTTTTCTAAATACCTGTAAAGATAGTTTTCAATATTCACCTTTGCAGCACCTTGTGTTCTAAATTTTTTTTTTCTCTCTCTCTCCTTCTCCTGCCCCCAAAGACAGCAAGCAATCTGCTATGGGTTCAACATGTGCAATTCTTTTAAACATATTTCTTCATGCTTTGCAAGAAAACATCAGATCAAAAGAAAAAAAATGAGAAAGAAAAAACAACAAACACAAAAAGGTGAAAATACTGTTTCATTCCACATTCAATCTCCACAGTTCTCTCTCTTGATGTGGATGGCACTTTCTGACCAATCACCAGGCCTTATACTATCTACTCAAACTCGTATCTTAGAATACCTAGGCTCTGGTCAAATACTTTCTTCTGTAATCTTCAATGTATACTTTCCATCATCTACCAAGTGAACTTCCTGACTTTTTCAGATAGTAATGATTACCTCCCTCCATCAAATACCTTGTATTTCCTTTGTATAAGTACATATTTTATCCACCAATAGAAAGTAATGATTTATTTTTATATTTATTTTCAGCATCTTGGCCAGTGCCTGTCACATCACATCACTGGTGCATGATAAATGTTTTGTGATGCTTGACTGAATGTTGGACTTGGAATTTGGAAGACAGAATTGAAATCTGGATTCTGACATTTAGCTTATGTGATGCTGGGAAAACACTATATGCTTTATTTGCTTAAGGTGGTCTGTTGTTCCTGTTGGTAGAATAAGTACCCATATGTATAACTTCTCATGTGGAGCAAAATCAGATATTTTGCCTTATATATTCTGCAAACAAGTATGGTCTAGTGCTAAGAATATTAAACCTAAATTTTTTTTTAAAAAGGCAATTGGGTTAAATTCTGAGTTATGCCACATAATACTATAACTGTGTAACTATGGATAAATTATTTAGCCTATTTCAATTTTAGTTTCTTATTTATAAAATAGAGTAGTTGTATCTGAAATATCTACCTTATAGGGTAGGTGATAGTCAAATTATATAATGTAAGTAAAATCCTACATAAGAAGCAGTTATGGTCATTTCTTGCTTATTAATATTTCTTCCCTTTTTTAGGTTCAGTGGTCTCATAGGAACCAAGAATTTAGAATCTTTCCCTCATAATTTATAATTTTTAACATGGTGTCTTACTGATGTACCTCAACACTAGAGAGGTATCTGAAATTTCCCTACTAACTTTTAGAATCACAATCTAAACAAGCATATAATTTTATGTGATAATATTTTATTCTATTAATAATCTGATTTCTTCATAAGATTAAAGGGATCCTTGACATTTACATGATAGGTGTTTAGCTATCATTCATAATTTTTAAAGATCATAGAAAGATTGATATATAACAAATGTCTTTAGATCATGATAGTCTAAAGAGAAGATGATTAGGCTTTCAAGGGTTCATTGATTGCCATATCTCAGATTTACCTCTTAAACACTGGCTCTTCTTTGATCAGAAGCAATAAGGCTTCTGTGCTTCCTGAGAGATTAAACTCTTTGATTGGATTTGGTTATACTTATTTGCATGACTGTTTTTATTTCATTTTCTAATATCCATTTCTCCATATTTATAAAGGTAAAAAAATTATTGATTGGGCCAACCAATGGAACTGATGCTACTCTGTGGCCCCATTCTAGTGTCTATTTTATGCTCTCTTGATCTGTTTTCATTAAGAAATCATGCAATGTATACATATATTGTATTTAATTTATACTTTAACATATTTAACATGTATTGGTCAACCTGCCATTTCGGGGAGGAGGGAGAAGGAGGAGAAAATTAGAACAAAATGTTTGGCAATTGTCAATATTGTAAAATTACCCATGCATATATCTGGTAAATAAAAAATATAAAAAAAAAAAAAAAAAGAAAGAAATCATGCAAAAAAAGACACTGCTTTGCAACTCCTGGGTAATTTATTCATCTTCTTTGTACTTTATTTTACTTATGTGTTACATAAATAAATTGCATTCAGTGACTTTTAAGGTATTATCCAGTTCTGTAGTCGTATGCAAACAAAAATTGGGCATCAAGCATGCACTTATTTTGTGCTAAACCCTATGAATATAAAAAAACCCTATAGTCTTTGACTTCCCAAGGGGCTTGCATTATAATGGATGAACACTATAAAAATAACTAGATATATACAAGATATATAGAAAGTAAAAAATATATATATAAAAGAAAAAAGCATTAGAAGATGCAGGATGGCAAAAGGCCTCTTGCAGGATTAGATTTTAATTGAATCTGGAAAGAAACAAAGAAAACTAGGAGGTGCAGATGAATAGTAATTCTATTTCTGGGGATATGTAGTAGACATTTTACTTGCTCTTTTTCTGACCTGACCTGGTTTGCCTCTCTCTAGACAATCTGGTGGCCCTTTGCTCCCAGAATTCACTATACTAATGCTAAATTTAGTGTGAATACTTGATTATATAGTCCATCATTGTTCACAAATACTGAACTCAAAAAATCTGACAGCCTATGATGCTCCTGTAGCTGGTATTCAGGTTTGAATTATTATACCCAGCTGATCTCACATTCTAATGGAAGAGACACATGCAATAACTTAGGATATACTATATATATATATATATATATATATATATATATATATATATATATATAATGATTAGATGGAAGGTAATCTTGGAAGGTACTTTTGTTCATCCTTTGATTTTGAAGAGGACCAATGATTATGTTGCAGGCGTAGCCCCCTTTAAAATTCCTTGTCTGATATACCTTTGAAACAAGATCTGGTCAAAACCACCCTTTTGTATTTCTAGGGGAAATGATCCATATCTGAGCCAGTTTGGGCTGTACCCAGTCCCCAGCTGGCTTGGGTTTTTAGCCCCCCTTTGATACAAGATCTAGTCAAACTAGTTTGGGCCTGTACCCAACCCCCCACACTGGATCTGAGCTGGCTTGGATAACCCAAACCCCAACTATCTGAAAAGCCTGCCAAAAATCAGGAATCAACCTGAGCTCTGCCCATTACTTCTTCAAGCAGAAAAAAACCGCAAAGAAAGAATCATCTTTGGTCAGAGATTTGAAAGATGCCAGCCAAGATGCTTGCATCAGAGATTCTCTGTTCCTGGAGCTGCTGTCAGTGTATATCTTCCTCTATCTAATGCCTTTTACTAACCAGACCTTAACCTTGCTTCCAAACCTGGCAATAAACATCTTTTTACCCATCTAGGTTTTCGGCCTGTAAATTCATTTACAGGGGACTCTTGCCACCACTAGATCTGATTTAACTTTGTATTCTTGAGTCGAATCCTAAGGGGTTGCAGGGGAGCTCCATGTGACTCCCGGTACCCCAAATTCTGCCACTAGACTTCACTTAATCCTATTGAGGTATATACCTCATTATTAGGTATTTACCTCATCATGTTACCTCATCAATATCATGTAATGCTGTCTTGAATTGAGAATTCATTGGATTTAAATAGGGCAGAGTTACACCAAGTTGTCAGCTTCACTCTCTCTTCCACTCATAAAAGTCTTGTAGTAAGACAAAAGCCAGGATTAATGATGGTGCAAGGTGAAGTGGGTGACCTGGGTGTCTTCAACATCTGATCGAGCTCTAAAGATCTCCATAAGTGCCTGCTTCAGCCACCATCATGACCTGTGAAACAAACTCTTCTCATACACCCATTCTGCTGGGGGAGGTCTTCTTATACTTGGGGTAGACATCCCTCTAACTGCCCAGTGAATTTGAGGCCTGTCAGTTACCCTCAACCTTCATTAGCCTATTCAGAATGTGGCAGCTTCTTGGGAGGCACAAGTGAGATCAAGGTGGCAAATGGACACTGAAGGCAGATGAGCATTTCTGAAAAGGCCTCAGAAAGTCCTCAAACTAGAGGTGCTTGTCTTTCCTGAACACCCCATGTACTCCAAGGGAAGATCCTAGGAATTATCTAAAAGTATTCTAATGTTTTCTAAAAATCTGCCTCTGCAGTATCTACTCATTGCATCTAATTCTGCTCTTTTGCACCTCAGAGAACAAACCTAAATTTTCTTCCACAAGACAGTACTTTAAAAAGGACTCGCACCTTGAATCCATAGCAATTATCAATCAACTCCCCTACTTTTTTCATACCTTTCCTTTAAAAATGAGCAAAATACCTCCCAAATAGGACTATGTCATGGTAATATGATAGGTTCTTACAGGAACCTTTATTTCTATGAAAACACAGTATATCTTTTCAGATATTTTCACAGCATTTTCCATTCATAGGGTTATAGCATTCTATTCCTTCACCCTTTCTCCAGAGAAGAACTAAGCCATGCTAAGAAATTAATCTTATTAAAGATCCTTGGGGAAGGTAATTCTCAACATCTCCTTTGATAATATTTCAAAGTTAAGAAATCCTAAAGTAGGAATACCTTGGGTAAATAATACTCAAATTAATCTAAGCTGTTTAATTTACTTCTTAATTGCACTGTTTAGAATTTTCTCACAAATATAAATGAACAATTCATTTTATCTCTGTTGAATATGTCAATTGATTTCTCTGCTGAAAGTATTTACTTAGTGTCCAGGGTAGGAAGCAGAGATTTTTTTTTCCCCTAAATATATCTGCATATCATTGTATATTGCTTTCATCACAATCCTGTGTTAATATTCAAGTGCTGTTGAGATCTTCTAAGGAATTTTACTTGTACAGATAGTAGATTGAAACATGTGAATTTAGGGACCCAGGAGTAAATTATCAAGAGATAAACAGGCCCTTTCCAGGTGACCACCATGTTTTCACAATGTTTTTGGACTAGGAAAACTCAAGTCTTTGGAAAATAGTTCTATCCCTAAAGTGTGTGTGTGTGTGTGTGTGTGTGTGTGTGTGTGTGTGTGTGTGTGTGTGTGTGCATTGAGTATGAACACAGTGCTGATCCTTTTGTTGTTGTTCAGTGATTTTTCAGTTGTGTCCAATACTTTGTGACACCTTTTGGGTTTTCTTGGCAAAGACATTGGAATAGCTAGAGAAGGAAATAACAAACAGAGATAAGTTATTTATCAAATAGTTAACAAGGGTTTGAGGCCAGATTTAAACTCAGGAGTATGACTCTTCCTGATCCCAGGCCCAAAATTCTATGTACCCTATTACCTAATTTCTCATTGCTGAGTCCAAAAGGGTTGGAAAGCAGGACTGGTAAAGTCCAAAGTGAATATGAGAGATCCTATGATCACAAGATCACAAATGCAGAGCTAGAAAAGGACCTTAGAGGGAATACAATTAAATTACTTTCTCTTATAAATGAGGAAATTGATAAGTAGTGCTAAATTGAGATAGTCAATGCCATGCAGGTATTAAAATAATTGAGGTGGGATGGGAAAAAAATGCAAAGAAGAAATCAAGAGTATTCATCTTTATAATCCCTAAAAGATCAACTTTTTATTTATATGCTCTTGTATCCATCCTACTTCAAAGGATATAGTCAGAAACAGAGACTAGTGATATAATTTCCAAAAAAAAGGAGAGTGGCAGCCTTGTGTTCTCTAAGGAATGTAAATGAACCTCATTGAGTTATTTTTGGGGCACCTATGATCCCCAGAATTACACAAAGGTTCTGGATCCCTATGGAACAATGATCAATGAATGAACAAGGGAGAAAAGGAGAGGGCTCAATTAACATTGCATACATTATAGCAAAGATTTTTCAAAATATGTAATTTTAAACCTATATAAGGAAAAAATTTAGAAAGACTAAGAGAGGGGTTTGCATATGTTTAGGAAACATCAGGATAAGGGATGAAGTTAGATTAGTGAGTATATAGATGAAAGAAAGTGAAAGAAATAATTATGGGGGAGAATCAGAAAGTGAAGTTATAGGAGATGGTTTACCTAGGACTGGAAATCTCCATTCTTCTTCTTAAGTTAAAGTATGTTTGTTCTATTGAGTCCACCCACCATTATCCATCTCATATCTTTCTTCTGATCTATCTGGGTCTAATTCCCAATTGTCTTTCTTCCATGGATATCTCTTCACAAACTGATAAGAAATGTGCATATGCATAAGACACAGGCCTTCCAAACTTCATTTATTAGCCTCTAAATTGTTTATTTTTACCTGAAACTGATTTTTACATGGTATGACCCAGAAGCTATTCTTTCAGTTGGTGCTGTGCTTTATTTTAACCATAGATTTCCAGTATATTTGTAAGTCCTAACCAATTATCATTCAACTTTAGAAAGAAAAAGAAAAAGAAAAAAAAAACAAAAAACAAGTTGGATCTGAGCATACCCTAAGCAAGATAGCAGTCCCATTACCCTTTCATTTATAATTGTTCCCCCATCAGCAGCATTTCTAAAAGTGTATCATTTAGTCCATTAGGCTAAACAGGGCTAACTGGTAAATAGAGTGATTAAATAGTCTCAAGTGATTAAATACTCTCTTTTTTTCCTTTCTTTTTTTCCTGGCAAGCTTTCAGCCTTTCCAGATATGATCTGGGTTGAGATTTATCTCCATTGGCTCTAATTGCTCTTAAAACAAAAGGTTAAATAACAGGAACTGGTAAATGTTAAATCTATCCTCAAATAAATGTTAACTTCAAATTCACATCAGAATAGATGTTAGAGGTAAAAAAAAAAAAAAAAAAAAAAAGAAAGAAATAAAAATCTAAGTTGTTCTTGGAGAAGGCCAAGTAAATCAGTGGTGTAATGTCAGCTGGAATTTGTTAGGTATTTTCGTATTGAAAACTGGATGGGGATCTTTCCCAAAATGGTTAGGACAAACTGAAATCACATAGGTCATACATAGCATAATGAGCACTGTTATGTGAATTCTATCTTGCTGACAGATGCTAAAAGAGCTCAAACTGGGCTAAACAGTATAGGTTTTCATAAAGATTATTAAACTTATGTTTGCAAGGGAAAACATGTGAAGAATTCATCTTTGGTTTTAATGTGGAGAAAGCTAAAGTTTATTTTCACCATTCTATGGAGATCTGCATAATTTTATACATCCAGTGAAGACTTAGTTTTGTTTTTTTTTTTCTTCTTGGTTTTATTTTGTCAAACATTTTTATCAGTGACTTGAAGGCATAGTTGGAATAAATATAAATTTATGGAAGGCATAAAACTGGGATTGAGAGCTAGCATACTGAATGAAAAAACTAGAATTTAAGAAGCTCTTGGCAGTTTAGAACAATATACCAAGTTTAATAGGATGGGATTTCAATAGGGTAAATACAAGCACTATACTTAGTTTCAAAAATCATATACATATAGGATTAAGTAATTAAAAAATTTAGGGGAATCTAGGGTGAAAGGCAATAATGTTTTATGAATCAAAAATGTGTTATGGTAATCAAAATAGAAAGCTAATTTGGTCTTAAAACAATATTAATAGGACTATTGTCATTGTATTTAAATATTGAAAGTAAGAATTTTTGTTCTTAATTCTTTTGACAGAGGATGAATGAACCTATAAAATTTAAGAAGCTTGTCTGGAGTCATAAAATGGGTAAGCATTAGAGGAAATTTTAAACCTTTCGTTTTTAATTCCAAATCCCAAAAATATTTTCTTATTACCACATTGTCTCAGCATTTGGAAGTAGGGATAATTCTGATGTATTTTGTATTAGCTGAACTACTCAGCCTTGTGTTCAGTTTTTGGTCTTAGATTTTAGAAAGAATATTGATAAGATGAACAATATTTGAAGAAATGTAATCAGGAAAGTAAAAGTATTGAAATATTCCAGATAATGATTGGTTGCAAAAACTGGGTAGATTTATACTAAGAAAGAAATAACTTGAAGTAAGTTATGAAAGATATGGCTGCCATTCTGGAGAGCAATTTGGAACTATGCCCAAAAAGTTATCAAACTGTGCATACCCTTTGACCCAGCATTGCTGTTATTGGGATTATATCCCAAAGAAATACTAAAGAGCAGAAAGGGACCTGTATGTGCCAAAATGTTTGTGGCAGCTCTTTTTGTTGTAGCTAGAAACTGGAAGATGAATGGATGTCCATCAATTGGAGAATGGTTGGGTAAATTATGGTATATGAAGGTTATGGAATATTACTGCTCTGTAAGAAATGACCAGCAGGACGAATACAGAGAGGTTTGAAAAGACTTACATCAACTGATGCTGAGTAAAAAGAACAGAACCAGAAGATTGCTGTACACTTCAATGCTGTATGAAGATGTATTCTGATGGAAGTGGATATCTTCAACATAAAGAAGATTCAACTCACTTCCAGTTGATCAATGATGGACAGAAATAACTACACCCAGAGAAGGAACACTGGGAAGTGAATGTAAATTGTTAGCACTACTGTCTATCTACCCAGGTTACTTATACCTTCGGAAGCTAATACTTAATGTGCAACAAGAAAATGGTATTTATACACATATATTGTATCTAGGTTATATTGTAACACATGTAAAATGTATGGGATTACCTGTCGTCGGGGGGAGGGAGTGGAGGGAAGGAGGGGATAATTTGGAAAAATGAATAAAAAAATAAAAATAAAAAAGAAGTCAAAAAAAAAAGAAAAAAAAAAAAGAAAGATATGGCTGCTACCATCAAACATTTGAAAGATCATTACATATCAAAAAGCAATAGAATTGTTCTACTTTACCTTGGAGGACAGAATGAGTAACTATGGATGAAAATTAAAAGACTAGCTTTTAGTTCAATATAAAGGGGAAAGAAAAACAAAAACAAAAACAAAAACAAAAACAAAAACAAAAAAAAAAAAAACAACTTCCTACTAAATATTTCTTTCCAAATAATGAGCTGTTATCATTATCATGATCATCACATGTAGATAGCTGTTTAATGTTTCCAAAGAGCTGTGTGTGTGAATAAATCTCATTTGATCTTAGGAAACATTAATTTTTCCCATCTATGGAAGACTTCAGAAGATGTTGTAGGTCTGCTTCTCAGGTATATTGAAGGAAAATCAGGTATGAGTCCTTTGAGATCCTCTCAAACTGTTTTATGATCTTATGATTTAGAAGCTCTTATTCAAACCATATGTCTAGGAACCATTCATTATAGCCTATGAATTCTGCCTTATGAATGATTGGTACCCATACTTCTAAATGTATTCCTATACTGGATATAATCAGATAGATAAAAAATTGGAACTGTTGAATCTTTATCCCAACCTATCACATATAAATTAAGTATATATACAATAAAATTTATAACTGAAATTTATTTGCCATATATTCTAACTGTAATTACTTAGTGAGTTTTCAGTAAATGCATCCTGTCTGACTTTTCCCAGATTCAATTTTCTGAAAAAATAGATAAAATTAAAGCAATACATGTCTTCCCTTGCAAAACATCTTTATGTAAGAAAATATTATATAATAAGTCCAAGTCTGTATCACATTCTTTGTTCTTTGATAACCCAAGAATTATTCTATATTTGCAGTTAATGTATATGAATATGAGATTTCTTTAATGACAGAGTTACCTTTAAATTTTGTTTCCAGTTAGCAAATATTAAAATTCCTTTAAATTTCATTAATTGATATACAGGGAAAGATAACCCAGAAATGTGTTGGGTTATAAGAGAAATTCAATCTGTAATTCAATATATGAAATAGATAATCCACAAAATGAATAATCAACTCAAATGTACCTTTACCTTTAATCAGCCAGTAAGGAACAACTCTAATGTTAGGACACTGGGCCACCTAAAAGTAGCATGAATATAAAAATGATAAACTGTCTGAAGCAAAACAAAGGAGATATGGTGGTACATGAGCCAAAAAGTTAAACTAAAGGCATCATACTCATGAAGCAAAAGAGATTTGTTAGAGTAGGTGAGTTCTACAGTAGAGGAATCCTAAATTCTGTAAGAACAAAAACAAAAACAAAATAAATGAGGAAAATCAAATATAAAGTCAAAAATATGGAAAAGTCAAATGGTTGATTGATTATAGTCCTATAAAGATCAAGTGTTATCTATGTATACTTAAACACATCTACATAAAATAAATGAAAAGTTGACTAAATCATTGCTGTCTAGGATTCAATTAAATTTAATCATCTTTGCCTAAGAAGGTAAAAAGGGCATCACTGACACTATCATAAGTGTTATTTTACTTCTAATCTTTAGGTTAGAATTGAAACCTAGGAGTTAACCTTATCCTTATTTACTAACATTCCTCATTCTCATTCTGAAGTCTTTATATGGTGGGTGCTCAATAGAAATAAATTAATTAGGAAGAAAAACTGGTTTTAGGGAAAAGATAATGAATTTTATTTGGACCATATTGATTTTTGAGATGCTTTAAGAATTTGAATTATGAAATAACCATTAGGAGGTTGATGATGTATGTTTGGAACCTAGGACATGAGCCTTTTGATGCTGATGAAGTCATGAAGTAAAAAAGCTCAGAGGAAGAAGAGAAGAGGAGACAAAGATTAGACTACAGTTTTCTTACATTATATTACCTGTGGAATAGGGGGGAGGGGATAAAAACAAGATTTATTTCTTTGTGATGTTCGTTTTTGCTCATTAGATACTCATAGTCAAGGTACAGGAATGAAGTATCAATTATTCAGTCAATGAGAATTTATCAAGCATTCTCTATGTTCTATTGTATGAATTAGAAGGAGATGCAAAGTACCAGTTTTGCCACTTAATATCTATGTGACCTAAAATTATATCTTCTGTGTGAGCATCCATTTTCCTCATTTATAAAATTAGAGCATTAAACTAGATGATTTCCAGGTCCAGTTGAGCTCTAAATTTATTATCTGAAGGGATATTCCACAAAATCTCTGTATACTTTTCACAAAAGCATAGAAATGTATATTTGAAACTGATTCCCTAAGAAGTTCAAAACAGATTTTCAGCTTCATAAAAATGACGTAAATCAGCTACTTTTTAGAATGTGACAAAATATTAACATTGCAAGATAAATTTTAATAGATATTCATTTCTTTCAACACTGGGCTCTGTCAAGTCTTGCCAGAAATGTATAGTCATTAATATTGTTAAATAGTGTCAGAAATGTAGAACTAGAAAAGACCCCAGATGTTGTTTAGTACATCTCCTTCCCATTTTAAAGGTGAGAAAATTGAGGTGCAAAATGTTAAGTGACTTATCTAACCCTAAATAAATAATAACAAAACCAAGATTTAAACTCAGTCCATTCAATTCATCTCAACATATTTTTTGAAAAGTTTGCTTAAAACTTGGCAAAGTTAAGAGGAAAATTGGCATAGTTATATCCCATTCTTATATATATATGTAAAAATGGAAATAAAAGCATAAAATAAGAACCAATTTACTTAATATTTACTCTGCCAATGTGTCCATCATATATAGGTCCTATCATATCAGACTCAGAATAGTGGCAATTTCATAAAACCCTCAACCAGAACTTCCTGTAGGCTAAACTTTTTATGCTTCAAGCTACAAGGAAGTGAAATCAACTCCAAATAACTGCTTCCCATCCTTAAAAACAAACAAACAAACAAACAAAAAAAAAACTTGTTCAACCTATAAAAAAAAGAGATAAAACTCTTTATAGAAATATAGAAAAAGATTTTTAATTAAGAATTCATAAGCCTAATTTTTCCCTTTTGAACTAAAGAATTTAAATTTTTCAGGCATAGAAGAAAGAGGAGTAAATCTTATTTCAATCTCTTTCTAGATTCTCTTAATCCAGACATATTAAAAGAGAAACAGTTTCTCTCAGTTGGTATCTTATGTAATGAAATACTTCTATTTATGAAGAACTAGAACATTTGCAGACTATACTTCTTTGGAAACTTCAAACAGATTTTTGCTTTGAAAATGTAGATTATTAATGTCAGAAGATCCCAAGGACCCACATCTGATAAGCCAGTTTGTCTAATCAGGCAACTGGCAATAGTGAGGAAACCAATAAGGAATATCCTAAGGGCTTGGAGTATTGTCCAATATTGGAGACAGTTCAATAGACTCTAAGACCATAAATATTATAAACATTGAGGTTGCAGGAATAGAAGTCAACCCCAGCATTTTTCATATGAGGAAGCTGAGGTCAAGGAAGGTCATATGACTTACCAAAGGTTGACAGGAAGGTAACAATCCTCAGAGATGGGATTTGACCAATTTAACACGATAAACATTTATTGATCATCCAATTTATCAAGCTCTGTGTTAAGCAGCAAAGTACAAACACAAAAATGAAGCAGTTTCCTGACATTAAAGAGTTTACATTCTGAGGTGGGGGCATGCTCCACAGAGTACAACATAATTTTTAGGAAGAAAAGAACAATAAATATTAGAGAAGAAAAGAATAAGAGGCGACACTCTCATGTAGGAGTTAGCACTGGAGTCAAATCTTGAAGGAAGATAGAGATTCTGAGAAACAAAGATGAGGAGAGAGACCCTTGCCAATGAGAAAATTTCACAAAGATTGATCAGTCAAATGGGGAAGAAGGTGTCCAAGCCAATGATCAGAGAATCAGGAATGCAGACAGAGAGCAATTAGAGGATGCCAAAGGCAATGCAAGAAATTTCCAGTAAAGAGGAATACATAAGTCAATATTGGTCCCTCCCATCTGAGAAAAATTCACTTGCTTTCATCAAAAACAGATCAAATCAAAACAAACACACACAAAAAACTGCAAACAACCAAAAAACAAACAAAAAACCAAAACCTAAGTAAGTCCTCTTTTCAGCCTGAGACACATCTTTATTTCCTTTGATGTTAACTGTGTTCCCTTTAATCTTTGGGGGGTGGGCCTTAGTGTAAACTGTACCCCTTTGAATCTTTAGGAGAAAGGTTATAAAGGAAACTTTGGAAGAAAGGTATTCCTCTCAAACCTTCCTGGCCTCTGGAAGAGGCCCACCCATCCATAAGGGAAACTCCCAGATAAGTAATCTTATTTAATTGGAGATCTTGGCCATTAATAAGGCTGCCTCCTTAACATACTGTTTTCTTAGGATAAATAAACCCATTGTTGCCACAAACCTCATGCCTATATTCATTGGGTTTTGCAAATTCTTTAGCAAAACCTGCAACCAGCCAAAGTGGACCCCATTGCTGTTAGGGAATTTGTCAACCCTCAGTTATCATATTTCAACATTTGGTGGCCCATTATAAGGATCCCTGAAATTCCCCCAATTCCTCTATTTGGGCCACTCCAGACTTAATCAGGATTGAGAAATTTCTTAAGCACAATCTTTTAGCCAAAGAGTTAAAAGATTTGTAGCCACTTAACTGCAGTCTTGTCTTTTTTTTTTTTTTTTTTTTTGATTGCAGTATTTTTTTATTATAACTTTTTATTGACAAAACATATTCATGGGTAATTTTTCAACATTGACCCTTGCAAAAACTTCTGTTCCATCTTTTCCCCTCCTTCCCTCTTTCCCTCCCAGAGATGGCAGACAGTCCCATATATGTTAAACATGCTAAAGTATATGTTAAATGAAATATATGTATACATATTTATAGTTATTTTGTTGCACAAGAAAAATAAGATTTAGAAAGTAAAAATAACATGGGAAGAAAAAAGAAAAATGCATGCAAACAACAACAGAAAAAGTGCAAATGCTATGTTATATTACAGTTTTATCTTGATCTTCAGTCCCAAAAGATAGGGCCAGGCCCTGGGGGATCCCAGACCCATTTGCCTATTTCTTAAAGGAATTGGACTCAGTTTCCCTAGAATGGCTCTTGTGCCTTAGAGAAGAAGCCTCAAAATTACCTTAGGACCAGAGCATTTTAGAAATCAAAAGGCATCAGTGGCTTACTAGTCTAGTGGGAGGCTTACTCTTAGTAGCACCCTGTAAGCTACGTCACTGCCTCCTGGGACTTCTGCCCAGAAAGTTGAATTCATTGCCCTGACCAGAGCTTTGGAACTGGGGAAGGAAATGAGAGTGAACATCTCTACTGACTCCAAATATGCTTTTCATATTTTGCATGATCATGGGGCTACATGGAAAGAAAGGAGACTTTTTATAGCAAAGAACTCTCCTACTGAATATGCAGGAGAAATTCTACAGCTACTACAGGCTGTCTATAAACCCGGAGAGGTTTCAGTCATATTTTTTAAAGGACATCAGAAGGGAGATTCACTTCAAGCCAAGGGGAATGGGTTTGCAGCTAAAGCTGCTACTCATTCACCCCTGACTATGGCATCTTTAATCTCTCAACTCCCTGATTCTTAAACACCTTCTTATAGCCCACAGGAACAAACACTCTTAAGCCAAATTTTAGCTATTAAATCTCCCCTTCTCCTGAATCCTATTCAGAGAAGGGGCACATACCCAGGGGAAACTGGTTTCAAGTTGCTTTTGGTCTTTGTTGACACCTTTATTAATTGGGTAGAAGCTTTTCCCTCAGGAGGCTCAGGAGATATCAAGCCTGCCTAGCTCCTTTGCACAGTGACAAATAGTCCAGCTTTTACTTCTCAGGTATTTCAGAGTACTTCTTTGAGCACTCTGGAGAAAGAAGGGTGAAAATGTCTGTGTCCTTCTATCTCCCACTATAATTTCCTTCTGACCTTTCTCACTATAATTTCTTCCTTCCTTTCTCACCATGATAATTTTGTTCTTAGCATTTTCCCTCCAGCTTTTCTTGATATCTTTCTATGGCTTCTGCAAGCAGTTAACTCCTTCTTAGCCTTTCAGCTAGAGAGCTCCATGGGAAGTGGGGCATTCAGGATTGTTGGGTAGTCCATTAGCATCCTTCAGGCAGCCTGCAGATGGGACCTGGTGTATTATTTGCAAAGACCTCTTTCCCAAATGTCACCTTCTCCACCCTGGATGCCATCCCACTTTTAATCTGCTTGTGAGATTTATTTCCTCCAGTTTCCAACCTACAAACTCCTAACTATTCCTTCAGTCTGAAGATCCTGGGACAACATTCCTTAGATGCTGCTGCTGCTATGTTCAGATCTCGAACTTCCCCTCCGGCTGAACCACCATTGAAAATAGGGACAACTCTGTGACCCTTGTCAGCTACAAGCATCTACAGAAGTTGAGACCTTCATCCCTTTGCCCAAATGAATTTGGGGTGACTGCTTGAGAGGAGAAATGATGTAAACTGTGTCCCCTTTAATCTTTGGGGGAAGGGCCCTCCTGGACTCTGGAAGGGGCCCACCTTCTATGAGGGAAACTCCCAGATAAATAATCTCATTTAACTGGAGATCTTGACCTGGGGCATAATCACCACCCTCTATTGAATTGAAAAATTAACCCTTAATCTCCTCAGCCTCAAACCTCAGAAGGCTAATAAAAGAAGACTCTGAACCCTGAGTCTTCCCTGAGGTCCTTCTGGACTTAGCCCATTGTATCTTTCTCAGTGTAAACCCATCTTAGCAGAAGTCCTAACAGGATCTTTCCCACTAAGAAAGCTGTCTTCTTAGCATACTCTTTTCTTACCATAAATAAACCCATTCTTGCCACAAACCTCAAGTCTGTATTCATTGGGGTTTGCAAATTCTTTTACAACACCTGCGACTGGCCAAGGGGGACCCCATTGCTGTTAGAGGATCTCTCAACCCTCAATTCTCATACCTCAACACCTTCATCTCTAGTAAAATTTATATCCATATCTATATATCCCTCTTTTGAGAGAGAAAGAAAGTGTGTATAGGGGGCACAGAGAAAGATAGAAAAAGAGAGACAGAGAGTGAAAAAAATCAATATGGTTAAATCTAGAGCCATTTTCCAGAGGTTGCCCATTGTCCTTTGACTTAAAATGGTCAATTTATTTATAGCAAAACTTGCTTAGAGTCAAATAAAAATCAGTTTATATTATGAGACAAAATCCAGTGCAAAAATAGACAACAAATATATAATATTTAAAAGTAAATATGCCTCCCATATTTAGACTGAGGAGCAAGAGAAAGTGAATGTTTAAATTCATATTTAGAATAGAAGTAAAACACTGAAATTGTGTCCTAGGAAATTAATCCTTAGGAAGGTTAATGAAATTGATCATTAAAGAAGGGAGTAATCACTTATATAATAACTACCATGTGCTAGGCACTTTTCACAAATAAGATTTCCTTTGATTTTATAAACCTTGTGAAATAGTGCTATTATTATCCTTATTTAATAGTTGAAATAACAAAGGCAAACATGTTAATTGATTTGTTCAATGTTACTGAGTGTCTGAGGCTAGATTTGAACTCAGGTCTTTGGGACTTCAGGGCAACAGCACCAACAGCAATCTATTCATTTTATCACTGAATTGCTCATGGTTACATTTGGTTGATGATGAGTGTCAATGATCCTTACTTGTGATTTATTGGTTACTAATACTGCTATTCATCTGTACCATCTCAGGATCCTTTCCTCTCCATAGAACTTCAAAGTTCCTAATCTTCCCTTCCTCCTCCATGTGTTCCTACTTCTGTCATCCTTGAGTCCTTTATTCCAATAAGGAAAACTACACTTCCCATCAGACCCCTTGCTAATAAGGAGATATATTCATATGCTTCATATCTAGAGCATTTGGGTCAACCTATAAGTGCCACTTGTACTAGCATTTGTCATTTCAAATCAGCATGAAACAAGTTTCTCTAAGGCAACAAATAGCAAAAAGTTCCTTCTCTTGGGACAGTTTCCTAAAGTTTCAAGTTTCATCAAAAGATGGACATTAACATTTAATTACTTATATGTGATGATATGCTTTTTATGTATTTAGGGCTTTCACCTTTCAAAATAGGACCAAGGGAAAACAAGCTCAGTTTCTCTTCTCTCTTACTAAAACCTTTGGAGATCAGAATTTCAAACCAAACAGACACCTTTTGGTATCTGGGTTTACATACCTGGGGCTAAATAAATTCCTCTTCCTTAGGGGAATGGGAGATGATAATAAGCTCAAGAAAGCTCAAGGGATTTCTAGGACATCAAACAGTTCTTTTTTAAAAAACCTTCTAATGAGTTAAATGTAACCAAATCAGAAGCATATGGATGATTTCCCCTTATAGTCTTCTCATACTTGAAAATTAAAGTAAAAAGGATATCTCTGATGAATTTTTGGCATTATTGAAGGCAACACATTGATTTATATTAAAAAAAGCTAAGTTCAAGGAAATGATATCTTCAAAAGGGCTATTCATTTGCAATACACATCATATATTATGGCTGAGATGGGGTATGTTTAGGTTTTCCACTACAAAGAATTCAGTTTTAACTTATATATGTTACTGTATCATTTCAATCAATTCAATCACCATGAGGTAAAAGAAATATCTTTGAATGACACAATAAGAAAGTTAATGGGTCAATTCTTAGGCGCCAGAATAGGAAGGAGATGAGAGCATCATAAATGTGGACTTGAAAAGGACCTTAGTAGCCATCTAGTCTAACTCTCATTTGTCAGATGAGGAAGCTGAGGACCAGGAATTTTCAGAGACTTATTTAAAGTTATCCAGATAATATATATTAGAGATAGATTTTCAACAGAGATTACATGATTCTAGAGGAAATGCTTTTTCTAATGTGCCTGTCTCCTGAAGATATTATTATTCTCTCGCTTTTCATTTGATATGATTTTATTTGTTGGAGACAGTGACCATTATTGGTTCCTGACAACCAGTTCACCACAATAATAAAAAGGAACAGGAAAATATTAAATGAGCAATTGAGCAAATGTAGGTTGTGTTTCTGTGTCTTAAGTTAGATTTAATGTGACAAAAGGGGAAAAAAAAAAAAGCAATTCATTTTTTTTCTGGAGCATGGAACCACACATATATCTTTGGAGATGAACTTTAAGCAAACCATACTGAATAAATGGGACAACCACTTTTCTAGGAGATTACATTCTATGTGGCATAGTAACATGTTCATCTTGAAATATTTACAAAATTTATATGAATTAAAAGGGAGTTAATCTGTTTTCTAAAAGACAAAACTAAGGAGATAATGCACCCTAGCTGTGAGGAAAAGTGACTATAAAGACCTGGAGACAGGAGGTAGAATGCTAATTAGGAGAGCCACAGGGAAAACAATTTATTTTAAAAGAGAGCAATGTATATCAAAATAATTTAAAACTATAATGCATATTTATTCTTGAAAGAGTAAAGACTGGTTGTAAATATGTTTAAATACTAAAATAGAAGAATTTCTACTTTATCTTAGAACCATTAAAAATGCTTATTGCTGGGGCAGAACAGTCAGACACTATGGATGGTAGATTTTAGAATCAATTATCATAAGTTTGTAATTAGACTTTTTACTTGCTTTGTCATATTTAGCTCAGTCTCCAAAATCCTTAATATCACATCATATGAATTGTCATCTAGTTCTTCTGTCCTATAAACTTGGATTTTAAGCAAATATATGACACTGCCATTTATGGAGTTACTTATCCTTGTTCACTTCCTGTCATTCAGAAATGTGAGACCATAACATCTATATTATCATCTAAATCATTGATCAAAATATTGAGCAAAATAAGGCTAAAGACAGCGTCTTGCAAAAGGCCGCTGAAGTTTTCCCTCCAGGCTGATACTAACATCATATTTTGGTGACAGAATTTATTCCTCAATCAAATTTGAGTCCATCTAACTCTTTTATCACCTAGATTAGAAGTATCAAACTAATGGCCCATGGCCACATAGATTAAAATATGTTTGAAAAATATTTAACAAGCATTAAAAACCAAATAAAACAGAGATCATTATATGTGGTTTTCTAAGTCAATATTGAGCCCAGTAAGTTCCTTCTGTATAATTTAGAGGCCCCCTTTCTATTTGCATTTCACGACCTAGATCATATCTCTCCAGCTAGTCTATAAGTACATTATGAAAGACTGTTAAATGCCTTTGTGAAATACAACTATTATATCTACAGCATTTCTTTTTATTGAACAAAAATTATGCTCTCTTTCTGTGTGTGCATGTGTATCCATATACATAAATGGAAGGGACATGAGAAAAGTGGTAGAGTAGGAAAAAAGCAAATATAACAAAATCTTTTCTATGAATATTCAAAGGCAGAGAGAATTCCAGACCAATTAGTGATCAGGAATACAAGGAAAAAATGCAATTCATCATTTTTCCAGCCTAGATAAACATAAGAATATTTCTGAGCTGAATACCTATAGGTGCAGGAGAGAGGATCTAGCTATCCAGGAAAGCCTATGAAGGGCCTTGCATTACTGACATTGAGTTGAGGCCTGTGGCTGTTTACTAAGGCAAAAATAAATGTGTATTCAAGGCAGAGAATAGAAGACAGTTGGCAGATATTGCTGTGTTGTCTGAATAGAGCCATGAAACTGTCTAAGGCTGGGGACTTCTGCTAATCAGGACAAAGAAGGAGAATGGAAAGGAAAGATAAAGTCAAATGTAGCAGAGATGATGCATGAGGTTCACAAAGCCATAGAAAAGGAACATGAGAAAGCTTGAAAATATGTAATTTTGGCCTCACAACAAGGTATCAGATTCATTTCATGGACCTAGACTAATGTCTGTAGCTGAGAAGCAATGGCAGAGAGATCAGATCAAGGGTTATAAACTTTTACTTTCATTGCTATGAATTTTTAGAGGTTTCTAAAAGATGAAGGGCTGAGGTAAACAGCTATCTGTTTAGGTAAACAGCCTACCAGGGATATAACCATCATTTTGTCACTTAAATCATGATCTGCAGCTTGTAAAACTCAGACAAAGATGGCAAAAATCACACTTTATCCTACAATAGATGATTTCTGATATGCTAAAAGTTTGCTGCTACTTGGTCTGAACCATTCATTATATTCTTCGACAATACATTTTTTCAATACCTGACATTTTTTCAAAAGTACAAAAACAGTGATTCTCACTAAAGTTAATATAGATCAAGGATGTCCATGACACAAACTCAGAAGAAGGAAAAGTTCTTCAGATTTTATTATTCATACATCTATAAGCAGAAGCTCAAAGAAAAATGCAGCTTGACTACAAGACAACTAGAAGTTCTGGAATAGATTACATGAGTTAAAAGTAACATTATGAATGAAACAGTATTTCAAGATGAAAATATTTAGGAAAAAATGTCTATAGGAAAAAATTGGGGAACTTAATAGTTTGCTGGAAAAGATACAAAACTTTACTCAAGTAACAAACTCTGAAAATTAGAATGGATCAAATAGATGCTATTAAAACATAAAATACAACAAGGCCAAACAAATATATAGGCTGAATAAAATGTGAAGTATTTAATATTAAAAATAATTCACCAGGAAAACAAGTGAAGTTCTTGGAGAGAAAAAATCCAAAGACATCTTTGGACTAAAATACCTGAGACCCATAACTATTAAAAAATCCATATAACTTATTTTTTTTTTTTTAGTTTCACAAGGGAAGAGTGATAGTGAGAGTCAAGATAATAAAGAAAATGTAAAAACTTTGCTGAGCTTTTCCAAATTCCCCTCCAAAGAACTTTAAATAATGGTTCAAAATCAATTCTGATGAGGCAAAGTCTACGAAAGAAGGAGGTAAAATAATCTTCCAGACAAAAACAGATTAGGACTGGAAAGGCCTATCTTATTTATATAAAAGGGTATGCATTCCAGTACAAGTGGTGTCCAGGAAAGCCAGTAGGAGGCCCCTGCCTTCAGCACAGGTCAGCAATTGATGCTTTGCACTCATGTCCAGCAGGTCAGTAGTATAGAGAGTTAGTTGTGAGGCCTCCAGTCCCTGGCATAGCAGGGGATTCGCCAAGTCCAATGGCCCTGGGAGAGCAAGCCAGTAACCAGATCCTCAATTTTCTATCACAAGAAACTTGGGACAGTGCTCCCTGAGTCCCAGGAGCAGAGGACAACTTTAAAAATAAAAAAATCGGTTGGAAAATGAGCAACAAAAAACCAAATCTGAGCGTATAAACCTGTTAAGAGTTACAGAGAAGATCAAGACATAAACACAAAACAACAATATAAAAATGCCTATTATGTAAATCTTGAAGAGAAACAGGTATTAATTTCAGGCCTAAAATTTTCAACTCCTAGAAGAGCTCAAAAGGATCAAATAAGAGAGGTAAAGGAAAAATTGAGAAAATAAATGAGAGTTATTCAAGAGAATTATGGGGAAAAAAAGCCAATAACTTGGTAAAGGAAGCACAAGAAATGGTTAAACATGTGCAAAATTTCACTAAGAAAAATTACTTCTTAGCAAGTAGATTTGGCAAGTAGAAAAGGAAATATCATGAACTGATGCTAAGTGAAATGAGAAAGACCAGGAGATCATTATATCCTTCACCAACACTATTATATAAAGATCACTTCTGATGGAAGTGGCTATCTTTGGCAATGAGAGGATCCAAATCAGTTCCAAATGATCAGTAATGAACAGAACCAGCTATACCCAGCGAAAGAATTCTGGGAAATGAATGTGGACCACAACATAGCATTTCTATTCTTTCTGTTATTATTTGCTTGCACTTTTGTTTTTCTTCTCAGGTTATTTTTACCTTCTTTCTAAATCTGATTTTTCTTGTACCACAAGGTAACTGTACAAATATGTATACATATATTGTATTTAACATATACTTTGACATATTTAAGATGCGTGGGACTACCTGCCATCTAGGGGAGGGGGTGAAAGGAAGGAGGGGAAAAGTTGGAACAGAAGTTTTTGCAAGGATCAATGTTGAAAAATTATCATGCATATGTTTTGTCAATAAAAGCCTATAATAAAATTTTTAAAAAGTTTGTGATTTTCTCATAACCACAGAGTCTTTCTGATTGGTTGAATCAACCTGTGCCTTCCTAGCCCCCCAGTTCCTTGTTTGCTTAAGGCTTCTATTGATCACTTAGTTGTCCTAACCTTCCTTAACCTCTCACATTCTGAAAACCTCTTGGTCCGTGGTACCCACTACCCCATACTACCTCAAAGCTTGCAACACTGTGGAAACCCAACTTTTCAGCATTTCTCACAATTTCCCCCTTTCCGTTTTAATAAGGATTTGGTTTCCACATCTTTTCTGTTGCCCCTTCTTCAAACCTTTTAATATCATCTTACATTCCTCATCAATATTTTAATCTTCCTCAAAAGCAATGATTTTAATTTAACATTTCTCTTTAAACTAAAATCTTGTAGCCTGAAAGGTAAAACTTATGAAGGAATATGATAAACTTGGTGCAAACAAGATGACAAAACAATATGTTCCACAATCCTTAATTATCAAGTGGGTTTTAATTGAAAGGAACTCCCCTGGAAAACTGAGTCAGAAGGATCCCACCTAATCAGAGGCCAAGATTGTTTTCCAACTTTTGCCCAGATATTTACCTCTACCTGTAACAATTCAGGATCACATTCCTCTCAGTAGATAGTGGCACATTTCTCTCATATGGTGAATTACTGACTTGATTACTTTGTTACAAAATCATATCTGAATTCAAAACTCTAAATAATATCAGCTACAGTACCCAGAGATTTTATCTTTTAAGGAAGCCTTTAGTAAGTCTCAATCAAAGCTTCAGGTAAATTTATTTCTCAAGGGTCACATATCCTAAATAAATATTGACCACACTCCTACATTAATAACAATAAGACATTCATCCTCGAAAGTTCTTAAGTCAGAAGAGTTTTCTGTTTTAAATCCCTCCTTTTTTATCTATAGAGGGTTTCTCATAGGAATTTTCTCCAGTATAATTTGTTTGTTTTCTCCATGTTCTCCAATTCTTCTGGTTCAGAAATAGATCCATTAACTTTAGTGTAAAGAATCCAACCTCCTTCAGCAGTTCTTACAGCAATCTCAGTAGTTAGCAAAATCTGGAATGGCCCACCCATCCCTGTTAGAAAGTAAACTTTCTCCTTTCCAAGATTTTATCAGTACCTTGTCATTTGGTTTGAATGGATGTACAGTGAATTTAAGAGGTGGAGTCTGCTTAGACCAAGGAGTCCTTTCCATAGAAATTCTAAAGACAAGTAGATATTGCCAGTATATAGTCTCTTAGAAACCTATCCATCCTCTGAAAGAATGGGACCTCTCCTTCCCTCCCCCCCTTTTTGGGTAAGCATACCATACAACTTTTCAAAGGGTAATAATACTATATCCAGCCTAGGGGCTGTTCTGACTCTGAGAAGTGCTTGTGGCAAACATTTCATCCATTGTCCTAGTCAATCCTTTCCAAATAATCCAAATAGGGTTTGCTGACCCCAGATGCTTGGGCTGAGCTCAGAGGATAGGCTTCTACCCATCCAGTTAATTGATCTACAATTACCAGTAAATGTTTTAGTTTCCCAATTAGTGACACTTCAGTGAAATACACCTGAATACTTTGGAAGGGTCTCAGTGAGATTTCTCTTCCCCACTTCATTTGTTTCCTCAGGACTTTTTTGTTAATCTTCTTCCATATCACACAACTTTCTGTGATTTGTTTTGCCACTATATAAATCCCAATACACCCAAACTGTTTAAGAATTCTATCCCATGGTGCTTGGGTTCAACTGCCCATCAGCCTGCAGATCATGGGATGACTGACTGAGACACACAACACCCAAATATAGACCCCTGTTACCTTGAACTTTGTCTTCCTATCCCACCCAGATTCCTTAATCTTATCTCACTCTAGAAACCAACCCCCACAAATGTTAATTACTAATTAGACTTTCTATAGAGTTCAGCAGACACTAATCAAACTTTCTATAAAGTTGAACTAACACTAATCAGACTTTCCATAAAGTTGAACTGAAGCCTATTCAAACCTAAACTTCCCTATTGTTTCAATAGCACCCAAGACCAGAATTCTGATCATAAAACTTAGTACTCTAGATGAACCACCTTGCAAAACTCTTAATCTCATCTTGGGAACTTATGTTCCCAAGCTAAGAGGCTTTTTCTCTTATGATATTGGGAAATAAACTTTTCTATTTCTCTGCCTCAGAACTGGGAGTGAATTCTTTCACTAGACCTGCGCCTTGCCTCACATACCATAAGCCTGGATCCCCAACAATACAAATTTGAACTTATAGGAATACTTCAATATAAGTACACACATATGTCTAAAATCTTATACTAAAACAAACACATTCACAAACACACAAAATTTAAGATAGCAGAAAACAGTTTTTTCAAGCAACTGTTTAAAAAATTGGTGAACTTTAGGCACCTGGGGAGAGAATGGGAGAAATTTGCACTCAGATATCTGGCTGCAGGTCTGTGGGACAATGACTAGCCCACCTTCTATGCCAGAAACACCGGGGAGGGGCCATGTAGAAGATGGTGGGGTACCAGTATTAACTCCAAAAGATTACAGACAAGGAGAGACATCAGCCTAGCTAGGATAGATTTCACAAGACTTTCCTAGAGAGGGCATTTTTGTTTTTGTTTTTTCAGTAAGCCACAAGTTCTGGCCCTAAGAAAGGCTTCCAGTCTTTAGGCCTACTTAGAAATGAGAGACAGTGCCAAGCAACTTAATGATTAGTCTCAAAATCCCAGAATCTGCTGAAATGTTTCAACAATTCCATAACCTTAACTATTTCTGCACATCCAAATTGGTCAGTCTTATGTACACAGAAATATATCAAGGTTTTTTTTTTCCTTTTCTTTTTGATGCAGCAGTTAAAAAACTTTCCCTTTCTCAGAACTAATCCTTTCTCTCTCTAGCTAAAGGCTATTTGCATAAGTCCAATTATGTTCAAAACAAGTTCTTTTAAATCTCAAATGGCTAGATCTTTTTTCCTTATAATTCCACTGAGAGAAACACAGAAAATAAAACAGGCTCCTTCACACACACAAAAACAGACAAACACAAATTGCTTTTAAATTCCTCTTCCTTCTGTCTAGCACACAGTTGTCTCTTCTCTTCCTAGCTCCTACTCCTGGGAGCATCCTCCCAATCTCTTCCTGGGCATTCCTCCCCTTTCCCTAGACCTAGAATCTAAAACCTCCAATCTACAGATCTAGCAAGTTTTGGCACAGCCCAAAGCTGCCCGTTTTGGCTTTCCCTTTGAAAGGAGCATCCCTGACCAACAAAGGGTGTTTCTTACCTTTTTGTTCGATATATTGACTTGCATGGTCTGCTGCCTGGATCATTAAGATTCTTCAGGCTACATCAAGACTCATAGTTTGAAGTTGTGAGTTCGAAAGGAATGGGTTTAACCTCCAGGACCCTGGAAATCAATGCAAACACTCTTCCCAAGGGGTCTTACCCTACTCCATCCAAGGTCCGCGAGTCAAGCCCTATGTGTTGGGTGCCAAAATTGCTAAAAATAACACTCTTGACACTGAAAATCAGATATCAAGGAAAATTTATTAAAGAATTTTAAGGAATCATCTTAATGTTTCTGGCCAGAAATGAGCCCCAATCCTCTTCAGGAAGAGGGAGCAGTGAGTATACAAATGGGAGATCCTTTATTCTTGCTCATATGATGCAGCTCCTCCCTTCAGACAGTGATTGGTCTGTTTTATCCGGGTTATAGCCTTTCTGATACACTCACTACATATTAAAGGATATGTATAAAACAGAAGCCCCCCCCCCCCCCAATCATACATCCCAAGTTCAAAAATGGCAGAAAACTCCTTCTATGGGGTTTATTGTTTAATATCATTTAGCCTATTAAGCAGACTCAGTAGTGATTTGGTCAAGTTCTGTCATTGACCCCAACTAATTTGGGCTGGATGGGCTATTATCTTAAGTTTGTGGTTTTCTCAAAGCCCCAAGAGTCTTTCTGATTGATTGAATCAACCTGTGCCTTTTTAGCCCCCAATTCCTTGTTTTCTCAAGGCTTCTATTGATCATTTAATTGTTCTGTGAATCTTAACCTTCCTTAACCTCTAATATTTTGAAAACTTCTTGGTCAGTTATTATCCTAATAATAAACACTCATTATCCTAAACTACCTCAAAGCTGCAACACTGTGGAAATCCAACTTTTAAGCATTTCTCACAGTATGACCAAATAAGAGATAAAAACATTGCTAAAAAAAACATTAAAAATGGATGATTTTGATTATATTAAATTAAAATATTTTTGAACAAATATAACCAAAGCAGCCAATATTAGAGGGAAAGCAGAAATCTGAGAAACAATTTTTACTCTAAATGTCTATAATAAAGGACTCAAATATATAGAGAACTGATTAAATTTACATGAAAACAAATCATCCCCAATTAATAAATGGTCAATACTATAAACTGGTAGTTTTTAGATAAAGGAATCAAAGGTATTTATAGTTATATAAAATGCTCTAAATCATTTTTTTTAGAGAAATAGAAATTAAAATAATTTTGAGGTACTACCTCACATCTATCGGATTGGCTAATATGACAGAAGAGGAAATTAATAAATGTTGGAGAGGATTGGGAAAAATGGAAAACTAATACACTATTGCTAGAGTTGTATCTAACCATTCTGAAGGGTGATTTGAAACTGTACCCAAAGGGCTATAAAACAGTGCACATTGCTTGGTCCAGTAACACCAACCCTAAGTATATATCCCAAAGATATCCAAAAAAAAAAAAAAAAAAAAAAGGGGAAAGTACACATTTATATAAAATATTTTTGGATTTTTGGGGGAGATATCCATTAATCAGATAATGGATGGATGAATTGTTACAAATGACTGTAATTGAATATTACTGTGTTATAAGAAAAGATAAGGAGGCTGTCATATAGATCTATAAAATAAAAATGTTCATAAACTCATTTTGGTAGTTTTATTAGTATGGCATAGAATAAGGCTAAGACATACATGAACATATTAAAAACTGAAGTGAACAAAACCAGGAGAACAATTCTATTCAATAAAAGAAATACTCTTGCATAGTCAAATGTGAATGATAGTTATTATTAGCAATACAAATGATACAAGACAATTCCAAAGAACTCATGATAAAGAATTCATCTTCAGATAAAGAATTTTTGAGGTCTGATTACAAATCAAAGCATACTAATTTTTTTTCTTTCTTAATTTTTCATTTTTGGGGCAGCTAGGTGGTGCAGTGGATAGAGCACCAGCCTTGAATTCAGGAGAACCTGAGTTCAAATCTAGTCTCAGACACTTAACACTTCCTAGCTGTGTGGCCCTGGGCAAGTCACTTAACCCCAGTCTCAGGGGGGGAAAAAAGAGAGAGAGAATTTTTCATTTTTATCTTTTGAATCTATTCTTTTACAACATAATTAAAATGGTAATATGGTTTGCATGACTGAACATAGAAAATTGCTTATTCTCTCAAGGAAAGAGGAGGTGAGAGAACGACAAATTATGAAGCTCAAAAAAAGTGTTAAAATTGGGTTTTCACATAACTGGAAAAAATAAAATAGTTTTAAAATGTTATTAAAAAATAGAAACTACTGAGAATGAAAAAAAAAAAAGAGACAGAAATAACATTTCTGTATCCCAATATAGCTTAGCATCAATAGGTTCTTTGGCTTTTGATATTTTCACTGAAGTGAAAGGGAGCCTCTCACTCAGAAATATAAAATATAACCTGTTGCAGGTTGAAGAAAACTTAAGGAGCATATATTCCAATTCCATTCATTTTGCAAATGAAAAAAATACTGAGGCCAAGAGAAATGAAGCATTGACCCACAGTCACCTAGCCAATTAATATTTTTTAAAAAATTATATGTATATATATATATATATATATATATATATATATATATATATATATATATATATTCTTTCTGCTTCACCATATCTTTCAATGTGGAAGATACAACATCCCATATCTCAAAGTATGTCCATTGTTGTTGACAATTTCAATGTCACTCATTGTCTCTAATTCTTCCTAATTCAAAATAGCACCATTTAGATAGCATTTGCTCACCTTGATTTCATATTTTTTGAATAGGATTATTACACCAGAAGGATCTTTTGTGTAGTGTCAAACAGGTTTTTTTTTTCCCATCTTTTTTTTTTTTTTTTTTCTTCCTCTCTGTTAGCAATCTTGTTCTGACATACGGGGGGAAGCAATTCTAATCTAAGAAAACAATTCTAAATAATAAATGTACTGCCTTTTATTTTTTTCTTCGAAACACCACAAAATAGGATGCCAGTAAAACAGCCCTTCTGCATTTGCTGTACTATAATTGGCCCTCATAGATTTAAGGCTATGACTCCTTGCTCCTTAGGTCAGCAGTGTGCCTGGTGTATGC
The DNA here is from genome assembly GCF_048593235.1 of Sminthopsis crassicaudata. Taxonomy (NCBI): domain Eukaryota; kingdom Metazoa; phylum Chordata; class Mammalia; order Dasyuromorphia; family Dasyuridae; genus Sminthopsis; species Sminthopsis crassicaudata. The sequence goes on from NC_133620.1 coordinate 266,834,494, forward strand.
CTGTATGAATGCTTACAAAGAGCTAGAGAAAACTCAGTGTAGAATTGCAGAAAGGCTGTTTATTCCAACATTAGAAATATTTGGAGGTTTGAAAAGTAATTAACCATTATGATAAGGATTGAGGAAAAGCAGACTTCTGAAAGAATTAAAATTTGCCTGCAGATTTGGAAAAAAACATAATGAATTCAAATCACAAATAAAAAAGTAAATACCCTTACCACATGGAATATGTCATATTTAAAGAACATTCATATGGATAACAGAGCAGCATCATAAGTTAACGAAGTCAAATAAAAATAGCAATGCCAGGAAGATCAATGATACAAAAAAACTTTGCTCTCTCATTCTGTAGTGTCTAGATCTAAACCAGGATTGTTTTGAGAGTAATATCAATATTTCTTAGGCTTGCTACTATGGAACTATCTTCAGTCCTTCAAGCATTTTTATTGAGTGGCAGAGATAAGGACAAGAGCCTCTGCATTTCTTTGTTGAAGGGAGATGGGCTTACTCCACCCCTTTCTCTCTTTATCCCAGTCTTGACAGGTGTATTAGTAGAAGCCCCAGCTATGGTGGGATGGATGTCACTCTGGATGCTTTTCTTAGCCACAGATGACAGGTGCTTATAGACTGGAGTTTATTTGGCATTTATTATTAGGACTAGGGGTAAGAGGGAGTAGATCTTGGGGATGTCATCAACTCATCCTGAGCTGCCTACAGATTTTTGCTCTCTACCAATACTTTTCTGCTAAGCAGTTTTTTTCCTTGTCTTCCTACCCACTGAACTGGCCCCCAACACTACACTATTATACAGACTTCAAATTTGAATAGAAAGAAAATGTGGCAGCTATGAAAACTTTGTACAATTGTGTTTATTACTGATGACATTTAGAGCTTTGAAGAATTGTCTTTGTCACCATTTGCCACAATTGTCCTTGGAAAATGTGGAAGCACTTGGTATTTTCCATAAGTTTAATATGAGCAATGAGTCTAAGTAAAGATAAATTTTGACTAGCAACATGTATAAAGTTGATTAAAATGTAGGCATAATAGTAGAGTGGAAAGAACACTAGCTCAGGAATCACAGGACCAAGATACAAATCTCAACTTTGATAATTGTTATCATTGAAAACCTAGGCAAGTCACTTCAATTTACTAGATCTAATTTTCTTTATAACATGAGTAAGTGGGGAGGTCAACTAGATAATTGCTATTTGTGTTCTGTACCCCTAGATCAATGATCTTATGAAATGCCTTGGAGTAAGACACTAATTTCAAGGACTTGGTCATAGATGCATTGTATTAATTGAAATCAAGTACCAGACAATGTAAGTCACAGATTGACAAAAGACATTATTCTAATAATTAAAGTCAGAGGGTTTATGCAAGAAGTTGGAGAATTGGATAAAAAATAAGATGAATATTGCCAAAGATTTAATTTGTAGTTTTCCTGGTAGCATGTTGAGAAATTATTTTTAAAGTTATGCTGAAGATGGTCCTTTAATTTTCTTTTAAGTTCCCTGGTTTTGTATAATTTTTGTTTTTCTTTCTGAAATCATATTTTATCTTAATAACTTCTTCAAATGTCTTAAAATAGTAGAATACAAATTCCTTGAAGGCAGTGATTATTTACTTTATTTTATCTCCTGCATCCAGTTTGGTGTTTAGACAACCAAGATAGGGATTAGACTGGTGATTCATTAGTATAGGGAACTCTCATCAATAATGAACTGTTGCGATCTTCTCTTCAATTTACAGTTTTATAGAGGTAGCTAAAACACTGAGAATTTAGATGACTTGCCCAGATTCACACAGCACACATCAATATGCATATCAATATTAAAACTTGAACCCTGGAAAGGGGATTAGGGCAGGGTGGGGAAGGAACTAATCATGGTTTGCCATCTAGTAGCTTCTAATTTTGATAAATTTTTGTTACCTAAGTTCTAACCTCCATTGTGTCCACATTGCTAAGAGACATTAAGTGCTCTTAGTAACCTCTAAATTTGGTTTCCTAGAACTAAGCTTTGGTCAACCCATTCTATTTATACCTTTAAATGAAAATATAAGTAAACTTTAAAAGAATATGTGCAAACACCTATAAATTCATATTCATTTATCTCATCAGATTGAACTGTATGATGCTTTCCATCTTTGATAACATAAGAGGAAGAAACTTTAAAATATAAAAGCCTACTTGACTTTTCCCACTTTTCCTATACAGAAATTTTCCATTTTTCCATTCAGAAATTTTCTAGATCATGTATCTATTTAGCTGGCTTTAATCAACTCCATGATATTCATAGCTAATGCTGATTTCTCTTCCTAAGTGGAGCTTGAGTTGGTCTTTATGGGATATTTGGAATGTTGATTAGGTAACTTGACTTGCATCTACCAATACAGAATTACTTAAGCCCAGTAATACTTATTACCCCCTGGGGAAAGTGATGCTTATAGTGACTTCTATAGAAGGATTAATTGCTATGACCTGACTTTCCATTTCTTTCCTTAGGACAAAACACTGAGAACAGGGCCCACTACCTGTTCACCTCCCACTCCCTGGCACTGTATCTTTATTACAATTCAGTTACTGCAGGGGAGCTTCCTCCTCTAAAATGCCTTTCCCTGTGGCTTAAAGTAAAGATTTTTTTAAATAAATAAATACAGTTTATGTTGGGCATCTACCACTTGAAGGGCTAATGATTATTGACTACCCTCCAGCAGGCATCAGGGAGTCTAGCCCGAGGCCCTTCCAACTAGCCCCCAAACATGCCGAATGTTAACACATGTTTCTAGATTCTGGCTGGGATTGGACACAAACAAGGCAGTCAGAATGGACCATTTAGTGTACAAGTCAAGATGACAGATCTCTGCTTAATACAAGGAAGACAAAAATTCGTATCTTATTGAAAAAGGCAGAAAAGCCCCGGGTGCTTTCACTTTGTGATTCTGCTGCTAAAAAGTGGGTTGTGTCAATATAAGTCTATGTCACCAGCTTACAGCTGCCACACTGAATTGACCCTGCTGGCTGCAGACATAAAGGCCTTCCATTTCCAAATTCTCTCTAATGCTTATCTGTGAATGGGAGCAAAATGTGGAAAAAAAAAAAAAAAAAAAAGTCAAGTCCTCTTAACTGTAGGGGGAGGAAAAGAGAGACAGAATTGCCTTAATGTGACAAGACAATCTGTGGTATGATTTACACCAGCGGGCAGCAAAACAGGGAGAATTTTGTACATTTGGATACCTTGAAGGTAGTTACTTTGACAATGTGAGCTTTTTTGCTTTGTAAATCATGGACTTGAAATTTCATCAGACACCTCTAGATTCTTCTAAAATACACAATTCTATATTGTTCATTCTGGACCCATTTAACAGAAATGGATGGTCTGTAGGTAAATTTTACCATACTCTTTTTAATAGAGATAGACTTGGAAAAAATGCATATGTAGAGGTATATATGGACATATATTTACAGATCTATGTATGTACATATGAAACATATGTGTATAACTTGTTATTCTCATTAAAGTGACAATTCCATTTGTCTAAAAATTCCCAAACAAAACAAGTCAAACAATAGTAATAATGAAAATATAGTATACTTCCTTTTATATAAGCCTACCAGAATTATGAAATAATCTGATGGAAAGAGATCTTCTTATTCCTGTAAGCAGAGGAATCCATATCATCCTCCTACTTGCATTACTCTCAATCTGGGACTATTCCTTTTTACCTGTCACCTTTTTCCTTCTCTGAAAGATTCTGTCAAGATGGTATCCTGCTTACAATGTTTTTAGCAAGGAGCAAGTGTTTTATGGTTGAGTCCAGCAAAGACCACTACCATATGATGATGCTAATAGGCAGTAACAACTCCACATAAAGGACATATTAACTATCTGTATGTTATTTACTAGAGAGTAAAGTCCTAGCTTAGTTATAATCATGCCAAAGTACTTTATTTTTGAAAATCCATTCTGTCTGAATATATAGTGCCTAGCATGCAGAAATTAGTTTCAAAAAATATTGTTTCAATGTCCAAATTTGAATAATTTTCCAAATTCTTTGTAATTGCACATAAACAATGCTCACCTCAGAATTTATGCTAGTTATCTACAGTGGCTCAAATTTTATACTTTATACTTTCCTCAAAGTATTATAAAGGATCACTGTAAGTGAAAGCTCTACCTTCCGACTGACTATATATTCCATCTCCTTGGATTTTGGTGGAAAATATCAAATGTATATTAGAGATGGCAAAAATTGAATAATGAATCTGTATTTGCTCATGACAAATGAATGCAAAACTTAGGTAATGTAAAAAAATAAGATTATCAGTATCTAAACACTATTTATATGACTGATATAGCCACCTTTCTAGATGAGACCTACAAATTTAATCATCAACCAGAAATGACAAAATTGAGACATATACTTATAAATCTTTATAAGACAGTGAATAAAATGTTGGGCTTCCAAGTCTGGTAACTGCCTTCATAGCCAGTTACAATTTATAAAAAAGGATGACTTCATGGGCTCATTATTTTTTATTGAAAAATAATAGTATTGCCCAGTATTATGAACAACCTATTTCCTATACTTATTTTTGTATGACTTTTGATCATTTCTACATATCAAACTTACCCTCAAAGGAGGCATATCTGTCAGAATTGAGGTAATTCTCAAAAATATACTTCAAGAATTGACATAAGTGAGAAAGGAAGTTTATAAAATCAGCATGCAATTATTAAGATTTTATGATTAGATGTATGGAATAATAGTCAATGCAATTGACCAAAGGAATTGAGGGAAGGAATCATAGTGATGGGAAATGGAAATATAAATGGTAACCATGATGTTAGGAAACCCAGGGAAGATCATAATTTTTTTTTCCCCCTGAGGCTGGGGTTAAGTGACTTGCCCAGGGTCACACAGCTAGGAAGTGTTAAGTGTCTGAAACCAGATTTAAACTCAGGTCCTCCTGAATTCAGGGCTGGTGCTCTATCCACTGTGCCACCTAGCTTCCCCAAAGATCACAAATTTGATTTTAAACAAATTGAATTTAAATTGCTTGAAGGATATCAGTACTCAATTGAAAACAATAGTGTTGAAATCAGTCAGAGCAGCTGATGGAAATTGAAAAGCTTATCTACATATGTAGGGAAGCACTCTATTTTCATAATTCTCAGAAGTACAAAAGGCTTGGAGTTCAGCTGTACATCGTTTTACAGAAATGGAAACCAAGTCCAGTGCCTTTAAGAGATTTGTTCATATAAGTCACAAGTACCAAGAACAGTATTTGAGCACAGAACTTTTTATTCCATATCTAGTTATTTTCCATAGTTTCCTACCTGTCCCCTATAGAATTTTACAAAGTTGCCTAAAATTTTCAATATTTTCACTTATATATTATCTTTTGTGGCAGATTATGGCTCCATGTGACTAAATTTATTCAATTAAAGTGATTCTTACCAATAATAGAAGATGATGTTTTTCACTTTATCTTTTATAGCTAAAGATGTGCTGGAATCAATTTATACTGCTTATGAGAATAATAGTACATTTTAAATTGTGGAATATTTATAGTTTGGAAGTTAGGGAACACCACAAATTAGAGATTTATTTGTTGTTTTATTTATTTCCATTCTTAAAAATATTTATACTAAAGATTAAGTTTAAAAATAAGTTGTAAATTTTTGGAGAATACATTTTAGTTTTCTCTCTCTCTCTCTTTTTTTTTTGTCCTGAAGCGGGGGTTAAATGACTTGCCCAGGGTCACACAGCTAGGAAGTGTTAAATGTCTGAGACCAGATTTGAACTCTGGTCCTCCTGAATTCAAGGCTGGTGCTCTATCCACTGTGCTACCTAGCTGCCCCAGAGAATACATTTTAGTTTTATAAAAATAAACATTTATTATTCAAATTGTAACCTATTTGGGGCTTCCATTCATTCTACATGGGATATGTACTTCATTCATATTATTGGGCAGATAAAACTTTATAATTTAAAATTAACTCATTTGTTCACAAATGACTTCTTTTAAAAACATTATTTTTTATTTTTTAGGATGTCACTTATTTATTCATCCAATTATTTATTTGTTTTTTTTTTTTTTGTTGTTGTTGGTTTTATTTTCCCCAGTTATTTGTAAGTAAACAACTTTTTTTTGTTTATACATGTACATTTTATATATATATATATATATATATATATATATATATATATATATATATATATATATATATATCCTTATGAATCATGTTAGGAGAGAAAAATCAGAACAAAAGGGAAAAACCTTGAGAGAAAAATAAAACAGAAGGAAAAAAATGAACTTAGAATGTGTTGATTTACATTCAGTCTCCATAGTTCTCTCTCTGGATGCAGATGGCATTTTTCCATTCAAAGTTTATTGGGATTGCGTTGGATCATTGAACTGCTGGGAAGAACCAAATCTATCATAGCCAATCATCTGTGTACAATGTATTCTTGTTTCTATTTGTTTCACTCAGCATCAGTTCACGTAAATCTTTCTAGGCCTTTCTAAAACCATCTTGTTCATCATTTTTATAGAGTAATATTCCATTACTTTCATTACCATAACTTATTCGGCCATTCCCCAATTGATGGAAAGCTACTCATTTTCCAATTTTTTACAGTTACAAAAAGAGCGCCTACAAACATTTTTGCATATGTGTGGCTTTTTCCCTCCTTTATGATTTCTTTGTAATTCGACCCAAAAGTGGTACTACTGATTCAAAGGATATGCACAGTTTTATACCTTTTGGACATGGTTTCAAGTTGCTTTCCAGAATGGTTGGAAAATTTCACAACTCCATTAACCATGCATTAGTCTTCCAGTTTTTTTCATATCCCCTTCAATATTTATCTTAATCTTTTTCTGTCCAATTAATCAATCTGAGAGGTGTGAAATAATACCCCAGAGTTGTTTCAATCTGCATTTCTCTAAACAATAGTGATTTTGAGCATTTTTTCATATCAATATAAATGGCTTTAATTTCTTCATCTGAAAATTGTTCATAACCTTTAATCATTTATCAATTGTGGAATGACTTGCATTCTTATAAATTTGACAAAGTTCTTTATACAGAGAAATTACTTCTCTAAAAAAAAAAAAATAAATCTCAGAGATTATATAGCCTGCTGAAAAGATCTTAGCAAATCTCTTTTTTACCTCATAGAAGCCATAAACTTTTAAAACTTAAAAAAAATTAAGAAAACATTTTCTAGTAATATCTTTTCAATTTACTGAGAGTTGAGCAATATATAGGCTCACTCAGAAGGTAGAGATTTCACTTATAGTGATCCATTATAATACATAGAACTTTGAGGAATGTATGAAGTGTAAAAAAACAGAAGCACTTGTAGATAATTAGCATAATATTTGAGGTGAGTGTCAAGTTTACTTAGCATTAGAAAACATCTGGTAAATCCTTGCATTTAAGTGGAGGAAGAAGAAATGAGTTGCAAAGTGTTTATTAACTATACATTAATTTGTAAATCTATATTTTCAACTATTCCCCTGTGCTCTGGTTCCATCTCTCCAATTACTTTTATATATTTATTATAAATATAGTTCCTCTTCATTGGGATAATTTATTGTTACCTCAAACCCCAAGTTCAAAATGATAAAAATGGGACCTACCTCTCTTGGAGTAATCCCTTAAAAAAAAAAAAAAAAAAAAAGATGATTCTATTTTTATTGTCAATGTCACCACCATTTTTTAAAATGTGGTTCCTTAAAATTTCAGTACCATTTTCCTCTCTTTTTAATCATTAAGTTCAATGATTAAATCATTAATAATTCATTAAGCATGCTAAGAGACAGAAATAAGAAAGAAGTTCATCATAGATGCATTCTTTGAAAGTGAATAGATAAATGGAAACCTCTCAAAGAGCTACAAATTTTTATACAAATAGAAATGTCAATTATTAAAAACTTAAAGAATATTAGATTTGGAAAAGACCTTAGAGATCATTTACTTAACATCATCTACCTCATTTTACAAATGAAGAAAAAAAGTCCTATGGGAATTAAGTGACTTGCTAAAATTAAGTAACAGATTTCATTCTAGAACTCAAGACCCAGTGACTTTTATCATTCAATTCTATACTTAGGATTCTAGATAAATAAGTGTCCTTAGTCTTAAGACCCATCAATTCTTTTTTTGAATGTTCTTTTACATGTTTTCTTTCTTGCTACAGATTTTGTGACTACTCTTGTCTAAGTATTTATTACTTAACTTCAGAAATTAACAACTGCAAAAAACTTGCAGAAGAAGGATTGACATACTGGGAAAAAACATTGAATTTTGAGTCTGAATCCTAATTATACAAGTTATAAAAGATCATATAGTCCAAGTCCATTATTTTACACCTAAGAGTACTGAGTTCAAAATGACAAACTATTTATGGAAAAATTGTTTTAACTGCTCTTGTTTCCTTTTCATTTTCTCTATCCTATATACAATCTCAAGCTAGAACTAAAACAAGAATTCCATTGTGACATTCCCTTGTTCAAAAAACTCCAAAGTTCTTGAATGCCCCATAATAATATTCCTCTTCTCTGGTCCACTTCTCCCATTTCATGTAGTCCTCATTTCATTAGTAATTTTTATCTCCTGGCATAATGAGTATTTATCAGGTCAATTTTCTTACTGACCTCTGAAAATACTGGACTTATTCTTGAATTCAGAATGTAGTTCATCCAGGTTGCTTTGCATAGTTTAAAACATTTGTATAACTTTTCATTTCTCCAATTATTTGTATTTACTTGTTTTTTTCTCATGTTTATTTTTCTTTTGCCCTAATTTTTCATCTGTAGCATGACAAATATGGAAATATGTTTATTAGAATTGCCCATGCATGTTTAGAATAATTTAACCTACATTAGATTGCTTGCTGTCAAGGGGAGAGGGGTGCAGGAGCAGGAGGGAGAAAAATTTGATACACAAGATTTTTTCAAGGTGAATATTGAAAAATATCTTTACAAATATTTCTCTTGATTCTGCTCACTTCACTTAGCATCAGTTCATATGTCTTTTCTGAAATCAGTGTGCTCATAAAACTATTAAATGTACTATTTAAAAAACACAACTCTATTAGCTGGAAAAGAGAATTTCATAGATTCATCTTGGGAATAATAAAAGATATTTAAAATAAAGCTTAGTGCTAGTCAAAGGATAACTCAACTCTGACAAGCATGAGATTGTGTGACTTGTCTCTCAAATGGGGATTTACAAAACTATAACTAAACCTGTGGATTTCATGATTCTGAGAAAATACCAATGAAGAAATTTCTTTGCCAATGTAGACTAGAAAGTACTCTACAACATAGAGTGATTGATTGTTGCCTGGATCATTGACAAATTCAATGATTTGAGTGACAATATAGCAGGATCTAATACTCAGTTTTCCTAACTTTGAGGCTAGATCTCTATCACATGTATCATGCTCTATCTCAAGATGATGATATATTTTATGTTTGTCGATATATATATGTTTGTCTGTGTATAGATAAACACCATATGGTTGCACATATATGTGTTTGTGTATATATGTATATCTATGTCATTTGTACCTAAAATATAAACACAATAATATAAAAATAGCTTTGGGAAGGAAGACAGTACTGAATGGGGAATCAGAAAAGGCTTCATTGAGTCTTAATTCACATATTATTTTAGTTTTCTTGGTTGTTAGATTGCTTCCTTTTATGAAAGACTTCACATAGGAGCTAGCATTCTAGAACTGCATATATGTAGAGGGCACCACTAACAACACTTGGATTGTCTTGTATCACCCTTATGTGTATATAGTGTATTATGAACTTGCAAGATTGGTCACCAGCTGAGACAATGCCCTTTTTACTAATTCAATTGCTTATCCAAATGTGAAGATTTGAAGTTTATCAAGAGAATTTGCTTTGCTATTTCAAAAATTAAAATTTTATAAAATAAAATAAATAAAATACAAATAAAATGTAGTAAAATACACATTGAAAACTTAGTATCAGAGATAACACTTCAGAATTAATTCCTCTAAAATATAATTTCACAAAGACTTTGATACAATCTATTCTCTTCTTCCCCAAAGATGCTTTTGTTGGATTTGTGAGCTACTTTGGGCTAGAAAAGCCCTGAGTCTCAATTAAAAAGTGGAAATGACTTTGGAGAAGGGAGGGAGACAACTTCATCCTACCCAATTAAGACTAGCTGCTCTGACCATGGATTCATTCCTACAGAAAATGAAACAACCCTTTTTCTCAAGAAACTTACCTTTATTGTTATATTATCAGTTTTGCTGAATAAAAGTACAGTTGATAGGCATATTTGTGGCTATTTTTTCATATTGAGGGGAGCATAACCTTTCACTGAGATACAGTCTTCATCTTTGTATTCCAAAATGTAAAGGTCCTGTTGTCTCTCAATTGCAATCCTTCTCTGGGAGGAGATCTCTTTTTTTTTTTTTTTTTTTTTTTTTTTTTTTATTATATATATATATATATTATATATATATATTTATTTTTTTATTATATATATATATTTATAATATTATCCCTTGTATTCATTTTTCCAAATTATCCCCCCCCCTCCCTCTATTCCCTTCCCCCGATGACAGGCAATCCCATACATTTTACATGTGTTACAATATAGTCTAGATACAATACATGTGTGTGAATATCCTTTTCTTGTTGCACAATAAACTTTAGCTTCCAAAGGTACATGTAACCTGGGCAGACAGATATTAGTGCTAACAATTTACATTCACTTCCCAGTGTTTCTTCTCTGGGTGTAGCTACCTCTGTCCATCATTGATCAACTGGAAGTGAGTTGGTTTTTCTTTATGTTGAAGATTTCCACTTCTATCAGAATACATCCTCATACAGTATTGTTGTTGAAGTGTACAGTGATCTTCTGGTTCTGCTCATTTCACTCAGCATCAGTTGATTTAAGTCTCTCCAGGCCTCTCTGTATTCCTCCTGCTGGTCATTTCTTACAGAGCAATAATATTCCATAACCTTCATATACCATAATTTACCCAACCATTCTCCAACTGATGGACATCCATTCATCTTCCAGTTTCTAGCTACTAAAAAAAGAGCTGCCACAAACATTTTGGCACATATATGTCTCTTTCCGCTCTTTAGTATTTCTTTGGGATATAAGCCCAGTAGTAGCGCTGCTGGGTCAAAGGGTATGCACAGTTTGATAACTTTTTGGGCATAATTCCAGATTGCTCTCCAGAATAGCTGGATTCTTTAGCAACTCCACCAGCAATGTATTAGTGTCCCAGTTTCCCCACATCCCCTCCAACATTCATCATTATTTGTTCCTGTCATCTTAGCCAATCGGACAGGTGTGTAGTGGTATCTCAGATTTGTCTTAATTTGCATTTCTCTGATCAATAGTGATTTGGAACACTCTTTCATGTGAGTGGATATAGTTTCAATTTCTTCCTCTGAGAATTGTCTGCTCATATCCTTTGACCATTTGTCAATTGGAGAATGGTTCGGTTTCTTCTAAATTAGGGTCAGTTCTCTATATATTTTGGAAATGAGACCTTTGTCAGAACCTTTGTTTTTAAAAATATTTTCCCAATTTGTTACTTCCCTTCTAATCTTGTTTGCATTAGTATTATTTGTACAGAAACTTTTTAGTTTGATGTAATCAAAATCTTCTATTTTGTGATCAATAATGATCTCTAGTTCTCATCTGGTCATAAATTCCTTCCTCCTCCACAAGTCTGAGAGGTAGATTATCCTCTGTTCCTCTAATCTATTTATGATCTCCCTCTTTATGCCTAAATCATGGACCCATTTTGATCTTATCTTGGTATATGGTGTTAAGTGTGGATCCATATCTAATTTCTGCCATACTAATTTCCAGTTTTCCCAACAGTTTTTTCCGAATAATGAATTTTTATCCCTAATGTTGGTATCTTTGGGTTTGTCAAAGATTAGGTTGCTATATATGTACCCTTTTTTGTCCTTTGTATCTAATCTGTTCCACTGATCTACCGGTCTATTTCTTAGCCAATACCAAATGGTTTTGGTGACTGCTGCTATATAATATAGCTTTAGATCAGGTACACTTAGACCAGCTTCCTCTGAGTTTTTTTTCATTAGTTCCCTTGCAATTCTCGACCTTTTATTCTTCCATATGAATGTTGTTGTTATTTTTTCTAGGTCATTGAAATAGTTTCTTGGGAGTCTGATTGGTATAGCACTAAATAAATAGATTAGTTTGGGGAGTATTGTCATCTTTATTATATTCTCTCGGCCTATCCAAGAGCACTGAATGTCTTTCCAATTATTTGAATCTGATTTTATTTTTGTGGCAAGTGTTTTGTAATTTTTCTCATATAATTCCTGACTTTTCTTTGGTAGATGGATTCCCAAATAATTTATACTCTCAACATTTGTTTGGAATGGAATTTCTCTTTGTATCTCTTGCTGTTGCATTTTGTTAGTGATATATAAAAATGCCAAGGATTTATGTGGATTTATTTTGTATCCTGCAACTTTGCTGAAATTTTGAATTATTTCTAGTAGCTTTTTAGCAGAGCCTTTGGGGTTCTCTAAGTATACCATCATGTCATCTGCAAAAAGTGATAGTTTAATTTCCTCATTTCCAACTCTAATTCCTTGAATCTCTTTCTCGGCTCTTATTGCCAAGGCTAGCGTTTCTAGTACTATATTGAATAGTAATGGTGATAGTGGGCAACCTTGTTTCACTCCTGATCTTACTGGGAAAGGTTGTAGTTTATTTCTATTGCATATTATGCTTACTGACGGTCTTAAATATATGCTCCTGATTATTCTAAGGAATAATCCATTTATTCCTATACTCTCAAGAGTTTTTAGTAGGAATGGATGTTGGATTTTGTCAAATGCTTTTTCTGCATCTATTGAGATGATCATATGGTTTTTATTAATTTGATTATTAATATGGTCAATTATACTAATAGTTTTCCTAATATTAAACCAGCCCTGCATTCCTGGTATGAATCCTACTTGATCATAGTGTATTATCCTGGGGATGATTTTCTGAAGTCTTGTTGCTAATATCTTATTTAAGATTTGAGCATCAATATTCATTAAGGAGATTGGTCTATAATTTTCTTTCTCAGTTTTCGATCTACCTGGTTTAGGTATCAGTACCATGTCTGTGTCATAAAAGGAGTTTGGTAGGACTCCTTCATCCCCTATTTTTTCAAATAATTTATATAACATTGGGGCTAATTATTCTTTAAATGTTTGGTAGAATTCACATGTGAATCCATCTGGCCCTGGGGATTTTTTTCCCGGGGAGTTGATTAATAGCTTGTTCTATTTCTTTTTCTGAAATGGGACTATTTAAACAATTTATCTCCTCCTCTGTTAATCTAGGGAGCCTATATTTTTGGAGGAAGTCTTCCATTTCACTTAAGTTATCAAATTTATTGGCATAAAGTTGGGCAAAGTAACTCCTTATTATTTCTCTAATTTCCTCTTCATTGGTGGAAAGATCCCCCTTTTCATTTGTAAGACTATCAATTTGATTTTCCTCTTTCTTTTTTTTGATCAAATTTACCAAAGGTTTATCTATTTTATTGGCTTTTTCATAAAACCAACTCTTGGTTTTATTTATTAATTCAATAGTTTTTTTACTTTCAATATTATTGATTTCTCCTTTTAATTTTTGTATTTCAAGTTTAATTTTTGGCTGGGGGTTTATAATTTGGTCTTTTTCTAGCCTTTTAAGTTGTAAGCCCAATTCGTTAATCTTCTCTTTCTCTATTTTCTTCAAATAAGCCTCTAAAGATATAAAATTTCCCCTTATTACTGCTTTAGCTGAATCCCAAAGATTTTGGTATGATGTTTCATCATTGTCATTATCTTGGGTGAAATTGTTAATTGTTTCTATAATTTGCTCTTTCACCCAGTCATTCTTTAAGATGAGATTATTCAGTTTCCAATTACTTTTTGGTCTATTTACCCCTAACTTTTTACTGAATGTAGCTTTTATTGCATTGTGATCTGAGAAGAAGGCATTTATTATTTCTGCCTTCCTACATTTAATTTTAAGATCTTTATGTCCTAATATATGGTCTATTTTTGTATAGGATCCATGAACTGCTGAGAAGAAAGTATATTCCTTTCTATTGCCATTCAGTTTTCTCCAAAGGTCTATCATACCTAGTTTTTCTAATGTTCTATTTACTTTTTTAATTTCTTTCTTGTTTGTTTTGTGGTTTTATTTGTCTAAATCTGAGAGTGCAAGGTTGAGATCTCCCACTATTATAGTTTTACTGTCTATTTCTTCTTGCAATTCTCTTAACTTTTCCTTTAGAAAGTTAGATGCTATACCACTTGGTGCATATATGTTTAGTATTGATATGGCTTCATTATTTATGCTACCTTTCAGCAGGATATAGTTTCCTTCCTTATCTTTTTTAACGAGATCTACTTCTGCTTTTGCTTGATCTGAGATAAGGATAGCTACCCCTGCTTTTTTGGCTTTACCTGAAGCATAATAGGCTCTTTTCCAACCTTTTACCTTTACTCTGTTTGTATCTCCCTGCTTTAAGTGTGTTTCCTGTAGACAACATATTGTAGGGTTCTGCTTTTTGATCCAATCTGCTATCCGTCTCCGTTTGATGGGATCGTTCATCCCATTTACATTTACAGTTAAAATTACTAATTCTGTATTTCCTGCCATCATATTATCTCCAGATTATGCTTTTTCCCTTGACCCCCCTGATCCCCCTCCCCGATATTTAATTTACAGACCCCCCTTGTGACGCGCAACCCTCCCTTTTTTTTTTTAGTATCCCTCCCCCCTCCCTCCAAGTCCCTTCACTTATTCTCCTTTTCCTTTTCCCTTTTCCTCTCCCCCCTTTTAATGAGGTGAGAGAAAATTCTCTGAAAAACAAATATGTTAATTATTTACTCTTTGAGCCTCTCCTGATGAGAGTAAGATTCACACAATGATTTTCCCCCTCACTAAGTTCCCTCAGATATGGTGTATTTTCTATGCCTCTTCCTAGGATGTAGTTTCCCTCTTTTTATCATTCCTTCCCCTTTTTCTGAACCGACCTCCTTCCCTTTACTACACCCCCTTTTTTTCTTTTATATCAGTAAAATCAAATTATCTTTGAGTACTTTTTATATACCCACAACAGAGTTACAGTTCTCAAGGGTTCTGTGTACCTTTTTCTGTTTCTCTTCACTCTTGTGGATGTAGATCAAATTTTTTGTTTAAGTCTGTTTTTTTTTTCTTAGAAACATATAGAATTCCTCTGTTTCATTGAATGACCATCTTCTTCCATGGAAAAAGATGCTAAACTTAGCTGGGTAGTTCATTCTTGGTTGCAGTCCTTGATCTTTTGCCTTACGGAATATCAGGTTCCAGGCCCTTCTATCTTTTAACGTGGAGGCAGCCAGATCTTGGGTGACCCTTATTGTGGCACCTTGGTATTTAAATTGTTTTTTTCTAGCTGCTTGCAGGATTTTCTCCTTTGTGTGGTAATCCTGCAGCTTAGCCACTATATTCCGTGGTGTTCTTTTTTTAGGGTATATTTCAGAAGGAGTTCGATGAATTCTTTCCACATCTACTTTCCCTTCTGTTTCTATTATCTCTGGACAGTTCTCTTTGATAATTTCCTGTAAAATAGAATCTAGGCTCTTTTTTTGGTCATAGTTTTCGGGAAGTCCAATAATCCGCAGATTATCTCTCCTAGATCTATTTTCCAGGTCTATAGATTTTCCCAGTAAGTATTTGACGTTGTTCTCCAGCTTCTCATTTTTTTTGTTTTGTTTGACTGATTCTTGGGTTCTCTGTGAATCATTCATTTCTATTTGTTCCATCCTGACTTTTAAGGAGTTATTTTCTTCTTTCACAGTTTTTTGTTCTTTTTGTAAATGCCCAATTTCGTTTTTAAATGAATTATTTTGCTCTATTGAATTTTTTTCCATTTCCCTAATTTTTTTTTTTGAGAATTATTTTCTTTTTCCAATTCAGAAATTCTATTTTCTTGAGACTTTTTTATCTTTTCAAATTCAGAAATCCTACTTTCCTGTGTTTTTTTAACCTTTTCTAATTCATAAATTTTGTTTCCCTGCATCTCCTGTGAATTCTTTATTTTTTCCAACTCCAATTTCAGGACGTTCTTATTCTCTATCATAGCTTCCCTTTCCTTTCCCCATTTTTCTTCAAACTCCCTTAATTTTTTAATGGTGTCTTCTAGGAGAGAGTTATGTGATGGGGGGCAGGAATCATTCCCCTTTAGGTTGTTATCTGCTGTCTCTCTCTTGTTAACTTCCTCGGGGTTGGATACCCGCTCTTTCTCTGTGTAGAAGGAATCTATGGTTTTTTTGGATTTTTTGCTCATATTTAAAAAATCTTTTGGGGTCTGTCCCTGGGGTAGGAAATTATTTATTTACTTCTTTACCAGCTTCCTCCCAGACTGGATGGATGCAGCGGCTCCTGCACCTGAGCTAAGATAGAGCTCTGGGAGAGAGTTCCCCACCCCCTCCCTGGAAGTGCCTCAGAGGTGATTAGCGCTGCTGTGCCCCGAGGGCGCTGTGTTTTAGGGGCTTCCCTGAGGTTGAGACTGAACAGTAAAGGCAGCACAAAGCCCAGCCTATGCGTCCCGGTGGGGCGTGGATGTCTGCAGCAGGTGACGTGAAAAGCCCCTGTGCTCAAACTGGAAGTGTCTGCCAGAAACCGCAGTCCCTAGTTCAAAGGTTCCGCTTCTCTGGGACTTCCTGGAGCTGAGTTCCACTCCCTCCATCTAAGCTAGGCAGTGTGTGTTGCCTTGGGCCGTATCCACCCACTTGTCAATCTCTTAACTATTCTCAGGTGGTAGCTGAGGCCACACCCCCTGGTGCCAAGATCTGCTGAGTCACCTCCAGGATCCGGGGAAAATCTAATCTATCTGAGTTTTTAAGGTATTTTAGCTTTCTCTTCTGAACTGCTAAATAATTAGCAGAAAAGAGCTAATAGCCTGTGCCAGATTCCTTTATCTCAGTGGCTTCTCTGATCCCAGAGCCCTTCCCAGCGCAATAGGCGCAGTATGCTAGCACCCAGCCATCTGTGCTGGCCTCTCTTCTTCCTCCCCTGGGGACTGACCTTTTCTGTTGAAACTCCAGATTCTTTTCAGCTGGTAAGTCGTGCTTCCAGTCCTTGTGGTATCTATCAGTCCTGGCCTTATTCTGAGGCTTAATTTATCTAATTGTTTGTGAGGGAGTGAGGACGTTCACAGAGTCGTGTGTTTCTTCTCCGCCATCTTGGCTCCGCCCCCGAGATCTCTTTTCTTTAAAATCTTTTCTCTGTGAGCAGGTTTCTTGGGAGCTCTGAATCTCCTCCAGCTCTTGTCCTTCCCCAATCCAGACTCCTCCTCCAGGCCACAGTCCCAGCTCTGCCCCAGACTCGATTCACTCCAGACCCAATGCTGCCCTCTTTTATCCTCCCAGAGAATGGGTGTGGGATAACTCAGGGGCTTGTGGGAAAAATACTTCAACCAATGAACTTGCTCCTCTTAAACATGTAAACTCCTCCCCAGAAGTCCAAAGGTGCAAACTCCCCCTAAAGGCTGGAACTAAAAGTGTGAATTCTGAGAATTGTTAAGTACCAACTTTAGCACTTAGTAAGAACATAACATCTAAGATGATGAGAAGAGATTTAGAAAGTGGTAAATAGGAGGAAATTAGATAGGTTAACTGTCTGTGAGAGAGGGTTTGCTTGTATTTTACAGACAGAGAAGGAAACAGATGGGTGGCAACAAGCACTCAGAGAGAGACAGAAAAAGAGAAAGACCTCAAAACAAAGGAAAATATCTAAGAAACATCAGACACTGAAAATCATGGCTGATTAAAGGACTGTTAAATAACTTTAAAACCAGCAAAAATCATTGGATTTCCTAACACAAGATGAGACTAATGGACAATGGACTTAAGGACATGTATACATTCTCAATTTATGATTATTTGATCATGTTATTTGTTACATACTTCTAGCATATATTATGCTACTATGTTACTATGTGTTTATGTAATTTATGTAATTATGTGTAATACCTCCCATATTGATGGATTTATGTTTCAAAGTCATGACCACCCTGTGTTCTAAATCAAAAGAAAGGGGGAGATGTTAGGGTCTTATTAAGTGCTAAGTAGGTACTTAACAATTCTCTAGTTCACACCTTTGGTTCTGACCTTTAAGGGGAGTTTACCCCTTTGAACTTCTGAGGAGGAGTTTACATATGAAAAGGAGTTTATACAACCTTTAAAAGGAGCAAGTTCATTGGTTGAAGTATTTTTCCCACAAGCCCCTGAGTTATCCCACGCCCATTCTCTGGGAGGATAAAAGAGGGCAGCATTGGGTCTGGAGTGAGTCGAGTCTGGGGCAGAGTTGGAACTGTGGCCTGGAGGAGGAGTCTGGATTGGGGAAAGACAAGAGCTGGAGGAGATTCAGAGCTCCTAAGAAACCTGCTCACAGAGAAAAGATTTTACAGAAAAGAGATGTCCTCCCAGAGAAGGATTACAATTGAAAGATAACAGGACCTTTACATATTAGTGCCCACAACATGGGGCAAGGACTTTTGCTTATCCTGACAAGGACTTATTTTGAGCCCTTCAGAGGAGTTAGCCCGGACCTTGACACCCAAAGTCTAATTCAGTGCTTGGCACATAGTAGATAAGCAACATGTGTTCAAGGAATTAATGAATGAAAAATGAAACATGAGATTGGAAAGAAGGATTATTGTATTCATCTTGGCATGGTGCTCATTCATTATAGTACAAGATTTTTTCTGCCCTATTCAAAACAGAGAGTCAAAGTCTGATGTTTCTAAAAGTCCTTTATATGTAATAAAGCATTCTCCAAATGTAAGACAATGTTATAATAAAGTAAATTTGATGAAGTAGATATACGAAATTCTTTAATGTTGTTCTCTTTCATTAAGAGAGCAGTATGCTCTCAGATTGGCTAAGATGATTGGAAAAGACAATGGCAAATGTTGGAGAGGATGTGGGAAACTGGGACACTGATACATTGTTGGTGGAGCTGTAAACTGATCCAATCATTCTGGAAAGCAATTTGTAACTATGCTCAATGGGTTATTGAACTGTGCATACCTTTAATACAACTGTGTTTCTATTGGGCATTTATCCCAAAGAGATCTTAAAGGAAGGAAAGAGACCCACATATGCAAAAATGTTTTTGGCAGCTATTTTTGTAGTGGCTAGAAATTGGAAACTGAATAGATGTCCATCAGTTGGATAATGGTTAAATAAGTTATGGTATATGAATGCTATGGAATATTATTGCTCTATAAAAAATGATCAGTAGGACAATTTCAGGGGGACCTGGAGAGAGTTACATGAACTGATGCTAAGTGAATTAAGCAGAACCGGGAGATCATTTTACATGGCAACAGCAAGATTATACAATGATCAGTTCTGATGGACATGACTCTTTTTAGCAATTAGGTGGGTCAGGCCAGTTCTAATGATCTTTTGAAGATGAGAGCCATCTGCACCCAGAGAGAAGACTGTGGGAACTAAGTGAGGATCACAACATAGCACTTTTTTTTTTGTTATTATTTGCTTGCATTGTATTTTCTTTCTCATTTTTTTTTCCTTTTTGATTTGTTTTTTCTTGTGCAACAAGATAATTATATAGATATGTATCTCTATATTGAATTTAACATATATTTTACCATGTTTAACATATATTGGATTACTTGCTATATAGAAAAGAGGATGTGGAGAAGGGGGGAAATTGGAATACAAGGTTCTGCAAGGGTTAATGTTGAAAAATTATCGACTCATATCTTTTGTAAATTAAAAAGCTTTAATAAAAACAAAAACAGAAAAGAAAGCAGTGTGGTCCAGATCAATAATATATACCATGAACAATAGATGGTGTTTGCTGTCAGAGTAAAAAAATTCAGCCAGGATCTAAAATCTCTCTTCATTCTGCTGTAACTAGCATGAGATCCAACCTAGGAAAAGGTCCTTACTATCTAAATGTGTCTTAACTTGCATTGTTAAAAATCTATTACATAATTGGTCAACCTGCCATCTGGGGGAAGGGGTGGGGGAAAGGAGGGGAAAAGTTGAAACAAAAGATTTTGCAATTGTCAATGCTGGAAAATTACCTATGCATAAAATTTTTGTAAAAATTAAAAAAAAATAATCTATTACATATATATTTTATAGCTCTTAAGTTGAAAAGACACTGGTAAAATGATCGTAATTAATGAATTTTATTCCAGAATTATTTATTGAATTATAGAATTTGTATTAACACTATCTCTTAATCAAGGACTTTGGAAATCTCATAATAGTCAGTTTGTAACTTTCAATTATGTTATATAATTAGGTAGGCTAAACAATCAACCAGAAATTGTTTATTTCACTTACAGTGGTCCAAGAACTGGGGATGTGAAGCAAACAGTTCTTACCTTTAAGCGGCTTACTTTCTCTTTGTAAAGAAAGACATTTATAATTTTTTTTGGTAAAATATATACAAATTAGAGGTTGACAATTTAGTTTGGAGGACTGGGAATTGCTAGATTAAGAAAAGGAACAAATTTGTGGCCAAAGAAGAACTTGAGGACATTATTGAGTTGATAATTTTGATTATATTGTTAAAAAGTTTTTGTATAAACAAACCAATGCAGACAAAATCTGAAAAGAAGTAATACACTAGGAATTTTTTTTTTTTTTTAACATTCAAGATCTCTGATAAAGGCCTCATTTCTAAAATATATAGAGAATTGACTCAAATTTATAAGAATTTAAGCTATTCTCCAATTGGTAAATGGTCAAAGGATATGAACAGGTAATTTTCAGATGATGAAATTAAAACCATTTCAATGCACATGAAAAAGTGCTCTAAATCACTATTGATCAGAGAAATGCAAATTAAGACAACTCTGTGGTTCCACTACATACCTCTCAATTTGGCTAAGACAACAGGAAATGATAATAAGAAATGTTTGAGGGGATGTGGGAAAACTGGGATACTAATACATTGTTGGTGGAGTTGTAAACTGATTCAACAATTATATAAAACTGTGCATACCTGTGATCCAGCAATATTCTACTGGGCTTGTATCCTAAAGAGATATTAAAGGAGGGAAAGGGACCTACATGTGCAAAAATATTTGTGGCAGCCCTTTTTTGTGCTGGCAAGAAACTGGAAACTGATGGATGCCCTTTATTTGGAGTATGGCTGAATAAGCTATGGTATATTAATGTTATGAAATATTATTGTTATGTAAAAAACAACCAGCAAGATGATTTTAGAGAGGCCTGGTGAGACTTACATGAATTGATGCTAAGTGAAATGAGCAGAACCAAGAGATCATTGTACACGGAAAAAAGAAGATTATATGATGATCAATCCTGATGGACATGACTCTTTTCAGCAATGAGATGATTCAGGCTAATTCCAATGGTCTTGGGAGGAAGAGAGCTATCTCCACCCAGAGAGAGAAGAGTGACAATTGAATGTGGACCACAACATAGTATTTTCACTCTTTTTGTTATTTGCTTTCATTTAATGTTTTTCTCCTTTTTTACCCCCTTTTGATCTGATTTTTCTGTTGAAGTATATTTGTGGAAATATGTATAGAAGAATTGCATATGTTTTACATATGTTGGATCACTTGACATCTAGGGGAGGGATTGGAGGGAAGAGAGGGAAACATTGAACACAAAGTTTTGTAAGGATGAATGTTGAAAATTATCCACACATATATTATGAAAATAAAAAAGTTTTAATTAAAAAAAAGGACAGAGAAGTGTTTCACAAAAGATGACACATGTTGCACTTAAGAATCAAAGTAATAGAGATGAAGAGTGTATGAATTTTATACTGTGGGAACACTAAAGCAAAACATATGTGATAATGAGATCCTATCAGTAGGAAAGTAAAAAAAACAGTATTAGAAGATAATCTAATCCCTTTCTTTTGTAGGTGAGAACACTGAGATCCAGAAAGACAATGGACTTGCCTAGGTTTGAAATAGTATTTGTATCTAGGTGTTTACTTACTATAAGTCAAGCACACTGTTCACTGTCTGGAATCTTTTACCTATAGTAAAAAGGTCAATTTTCTTGGATCATAGAGTAAGGTGAAGAAAGGCAAATTTGGCTTGGACAGGTTGTGAAGGGCTTTGAATGACAATCAGATGTTTTTGTTCCATCTTAGAAATTACAAAAAGCCACTGTGGTTTATTGTGTAAGAGTATTACATGATCAGACCTTTGTTTTAGAGAAATTACTCTGGTAGATTTGTGGAGGACAGGATGGGAAAGATTTGAAGCAGGGAGACTAATTATATTGCTGTAATTTTTGTGAGAGGCAAGCGTATGTATACTCGATCTAGCTCTAAACAACTTGAAAGATCTGATTCTTAAATTTTCAGTTCAAAATCAGTAATTATTACAAAATATGGCTTGATTTCATGTTTTGTTGATTGTTTAGATTTAAAGAAGAATAGTGAAGATTAAATATATGTATTGTATCTATATGTTATGGATTCCCCCCAAAGTGAAATTATTAAACATTTATCAATGAAACCTTGGGAAGAAATGAGGTCCTGGACTAATCTGATAACTGTAAATGGAAGATATAGAAATCACACAATTTGGCAACTTATTGTTTTTTGAGGTGTGAGTAATAAATGATGACATAGAAATTATGAATTTGTGTCACTAGAAAAATGATGGAATCCTTAGCAGAAATAAGTTAAAAAGTAGAATGCATTTCTTAAGAAATAATTATGTTTTAGAAGTGTTAAGTTTGAGAGGCCAACGGTTAAGAAATATTCAATGCTTTGTTTTATTTTAGTTTTTATGTTTTTAGATCATTTTTTATTACTTGACCTTTATTTTCTAAATTTGACTTGGGGTACATTTAATTTGTTATGAAAACTTACTAGTTATTTTATTGGCTTCCTGGCCTTGGCTTTCCTTAATTGGGTATCCAATTAGCAACTGTCTATTTCTTGTCATAAGGTTATTAGGATATTTCCTACCTTGTTTCTTGACATATATCAATCATCAAAATAACTGATATAGTCCTTCATTTATCCTGCATCTAGAGACAGACCTTACTACCTTAGATGTCCATGATCAGAACATTGGGTGGTCCTTTACGTATTTTGCACTTGGGCATAGACCCTCATCATCATGTCGATTGGTGGGAAGAATGTTCTTGAAGAAGCCTACACAAATATCATTCAGATCTCTAGTAGGAAATCAGTCACTATCTTTGACTGCATGATTTTCTCTTTAACCTAAGTCCTCCCTAGTTATTCTTCCTATATTTTCTTCCCTACTCCTTCTTAATACTATTTATATGTAGCTTTGGATCTTGCTTACATCTACCAGCAAATTCTATAGTGCTAGGTTCACTATCTTTTTCTGAAGAAGGATGACCAACATCCCTATTTCCATTATAATCTTCTGTGGTTAGATTCTTTCTCTTTTGCCTTTTAAGTTTTTCTATAAATTCTTTTCAGGCAGGTGATCATTTGACATTACCCTTTGTGTTAGGATGGACTTTTTTTGTTTGAGTATCCTTTCAAGAAAAAGAATCCCTAATCTCTCAGCTGGACTACAATTCCACTTTATCAACTGCTTTTTTGGATATATGGAATTGGTGTGCCATTATGCTGGTAAGGATTCTCACCTTGACCATGATAGTAGAAAAACTCCCTTCCACTGGGGCTCAGGTATCATACCCAAGATTATTGTTCTTAAATCATGCTATTGTTTCATGATTTTGAGGTATGTCATGGGAGAACTTCCTGTCACAGAGAAGAAAATATTTTATTCAGATTTTTTTATTATTTTTTTTTTAGTTTCTTATTGTAATGCAGTGTGTGTGTGTGTGTGTATGCATTAAGGATTTTGGGAGGTGGACATCAGCAAAAGCTGCCTGAGAATCAGAGAGAAACCTTGCTGAAGGTCACAGTGTTACTAAGTTTTATAGGTAGAAATTGAATATAGATTTTCCTGAACTCTGAGCTCGATATTTTATCTTCTTCTCTTTATAACTTTACTCTCTTCCCATGGAAGCAAAATCTTGCTAAAGATTCTTGACTAGTTTGAAGGGCAGGAGAATGTAGGGAAAGTTTTAAGATTCTGCTGGGTAAGCATTGAGGAAAGAGAAGCCACAAATGTTGTCAATCATAGGATCATAGATTTAGAGCTAGAAGGGAACTCAGAAGTCATTTAGTCCAAGACTTCTCATTTTTCAGATGATAAAACTGAGGCCCTGAGGCTTTGTGGGAATGACTCAAGGGAACATGGCCAGTAAGTGGCAGAGGGAACATCCAAAGCTATGTCTTCAGTACCCAGTTCAAATATTTTTTTCTGTCACATCTAACAATTTACTTTGACCTTAATTTCTGATAGTGTTCATACTTTATGTTATGTTTTTGTCTGGGACATTTTACCACCAAAAAACATAACTTTCTGAGACCAATGGCTTGGGCATCAAATTCAGCTTAAGGAACTAAACTCAATTAATTAGAACCAACTAGCAAAGAATAACAGGGGCTTTGTCCCAGAGTACACTCTTTAGTTGACAGACCAAAAGAAAAGGGACTATTTGTAAGTGGCAGTATACTGCTGTAATTCCTACTCTTCTCTATGACTCAAAAAAAATTGTAAAATTCTGTCTGTGCCTCACTTCTATTCTATTGAGATCTCCAGATAGTAAGGACCATCATTCCAAGGGGTTTAGGATTAGAGACATTTCTTGCTTCCATTATCCAGCTATCCAGCATGTAGGGCTAGGCAGGCTAAAATAATCCCAACTTTTTCTGCAGGAGGATAGGTGTTTCTGCTATCTTAAAGTAGAATTTTAAAAGTCTCATTTTTTTGTAAATAATATTTAGGTTTTATAGTACTGCTCATACATTCTTTTATGTCTTTTATGGAGCTATCATTGGTGGGCATCTATCAATCATATTTTGTAAAGGAAGCTGGGAGAAGAAATTTTTGAAAATGCAATACCTAATAATATAATTATAATCCCCAATAATTATGCCTACAATTATAATACTTAAAACACAAATGCTAGATGCATTTTTGGGGTATAATCTGTTTGTTAGGGTATAATGCTCATTTTACATAGAAAAAACTATGTTAATATCTGTTTAGTGAATTTTCAGTTATTTTTCTAATGGATGGGGCTACCTATGTTAGAAAAAATTCTGGAAAGCTAAGATGGTGGGTTATGGGCAACTGTACTCTCTCAACATTATCCCCAAAAAACTTTAAATTTATGCTCATGAAATTTTGGAGTGGCAGAGCCAACAAAATGTAGAAGAAAGACATTTTTTTCTGATCTAAGAAACCTTAAGAGGCTGGTACAAGAAGTTTGTGACATTGGGGTATAAATCTATTCACATCTTACTCATTCAGTAAATGTGGCAATAATAGCAAGAATAATAGTAGGAATAGCAGCAGCTTGGGGAGCTTTCAATCCTTAGAAGGTAAAAAGAGTCAGACATCTGATCAGAAAAAGATTAGAGGGGACTTTTTGATGACACTGATAACAGCTGGTGCTGTTTAGTAATTTTATTGCCCATGCACAGTATAGATTTATAGTTCCAGGGAAGACAGGAGTACTGGTGATTACTCACAAGAAAGCAGCTGCTTCAGTTATAATTTCAAAGTAAAGAGCAGCATTAGCAGTTGTAGCTACAGAGGACCAGAGTCACTTTCTGGATAAAGAGGAGTAATGCAAGAAAATTATGAAAAGATAATTTATTTAAGGAGTATTGTCATCTTTATGATATTTGCTCAGACTATCCAAGAGCACTTGATATTTTTCCATTTGCTTGGATCTGACTTTATTTGTATGGAAATTGTTTTGTAATTTTGTTCATATAGTTCCTGACTTGTCATTGGCAGATAGATTCCCCAATATTTTATATTATCAACAGTTATGTTATTTATTTATTTAAAAAATTTTTTGCATTTATTTTTTAAATTAAATTAAATTTTTTGTTTTATAATTATTAATTTTTTACAGTATATATGCATGAGTAATTTTTTTATATGTATCATTATCCTTTGTAATCATTTTTCCAAATTATCCCCTCACTCCCGCTACTCCCTCCCCTAGATGACAGGCAATTCCATACATTTTACATGTGTTACAGTATAACCTAGATACAATATATGTGTGTAAATCCAATTTTCTTATTGCACGTTAAGTATTAGATTCCGAAGGTATAAGTAACCTGGGTAGATAGACAGTAGTGCTAACAATTTACATTCACTTCCCAATATTCCTTCTCTGGGTGTAGTTGTTTCTGTCCATCATTGATCAACTGGAAGTGAGTTGGATCTTCTTTATGTTGACGATACCCACTTCCATCAGAATACATCTTCATACAGCATTGAAGTGTACAGCAATCTTCTGGTTCTATTCATTTCATTCAGCATCAGTTGATATAAGTCTTTTCAAACCTCTCTGTATTCGTCATGCTGGTCATTTCTTACAGAGCAGTAATATTCCATAACCTTCATATACCATAATTTACCCAACCATTCTCCAACTGATGGACATCCATTCATCTTCCAGTTTCTAGCCACTACAAAAAGAGCGGCCACAAAAATTTTGGCACATACAGGTCCCTTTCCGCTCTTTAGTATTTCTTTGGGATATAATCCCAATAACAGCAATGCTGGGTCAAAGGGTATGCACAGTTTGATAACTTTTTGGGCATAGTTCCAAATTGCTCTCCAGAATGGTTGGATTTTTTCACAACTCCACCAACAATGCATCAGTGTCCCAGTCCTTCCACATCCCTTCCAACATTCATCATTATTTGTTCCTGTCATCTTAGCCAATCTGACAGATGTGTAGTGGTATCTCAGAGTTCTCTTAATTTGCATTTCTCTAATCAGTAGTGATTTGGAACACTCTTTCATATGAGTGGATATAATTTCAATTTCATCATCTGAGAATTGTCTGTTCATATCCTTTGACCATTTATCAATTGGAGAATGGCTTGATTTCTTATAAATTAGGGTCAGTTCTCTATATATTTTGGAAATGAGACCTTTGTCAGAACCTTTAACTTTAAAAATATTTTCCCAATTTGTTACTTCCCTTCTAATCTTGTTTGCATTAGTATTGTTTGTACAGAAACTTTTTAGTTTGATGTAATCAAAATCTTCTATTTTGTGATCGATAATGATCTCTAGTTCTCCTCTGGTCATAAATTCCTTCCTCCACCACAAGTCTGAGAGGTAGACTATTCTCTGTTCCTCAAATCTATTTATGATCTCATTCTTTATGCCTAAATCATGGACCCATTTTGATCTTATTTTGGTATATGGTGTTAAGTGTGGATCCATATCTAATTTCTGCCATACTAATTTCCAGTTTTCCCAACAGTTTTTTTTTCAAATAATGAATTTTTGTCCCTAATGTTGGTATCTTTGGGTTTGTCAAAGACCAGATTACTATAGATGAACCCTTTTTTGTCCTTTGTATCTAATCTGTTCCACTGATCGACTGGTCTATTTCTTAGCCAATACCAAATGGTTTTGGTGACTGCTGCTATATAATATATCTTTAGATCAGGTACACCTAGACCACCTTCCTCTGACTTTTTTTTCATTAGTTCCCTTGCAATTCTTGACCTTTTATTCTTCCATATGAATTTTGTTGTTATTTTTCTAGGTCATTGAAATAGTTTCTTGGGAGTCTGATTGGTATAGCACTAAATAAATAGATTAGTTTGGGGAGTATTGTCATCTTTATTATATTCGCTCGGCCTATCCAAGAGCACTGAATGTCTTTCCAATTATTTAAATCTGACTTGATTTTTGTTGCAAGTGTTTTGTAATTTTGCTCATACAATTCCTGACTTTTCTTTGGTAGATGGATTCCTAAATATTTTACACTCTCAACATTTGTTTGGAATGGAATTTCTCTTTGTATCTCTTGCTGTTGCATTTTGTTGGTGATATATAAAAATGCTGAGGATTTATGTGGATTTATTTTGTATCCTGCCACTTTGCTAAAATTCTGAATTATTTATAATAGCTTTTTAGCAGAGTCTTTGGGGTTCTCTAAGTATAACATCATGTCATCTGCAAAGAGTGATATTTATGTTGAAGATTTCCACTTCCATCAGAATACATCCTCATACACTATTGTTGTTGAAGTGTATAGTGATCTTCTGGTTCTGCTCATTTCACTCAGCAACAGTTGATGTAAGTCTCTCCAAGCCTCTCTGTATTCCTCCTGCTGGTCCTTTCTTACAGAGCAATAATATTTCATAACCTTCATAATTTGGTCTTTTTCTAGCTTTTTAAGTTGCAGGCCCAATTCATTAATCTTCTCTTTCTCTATTTTGTTCAAATAAGCCTCTAACGATATAAAATTTCTCCTTATTACTGCTTTAGTTGCATCCCACAGATTTTGGTATGATGTCACATCATTGTCATTATCTTGGGTGAAATTATTGTTTCTATAATTTGCTGTTTCACCCAGTCATTCTTTAAGATGATATTATTCAGTTTCCAATTACTTTTTGGTCTATTTGCCCTTAACTTCTTATTGAATGTAGTTTTTGTTGCATTGTGATGTGAGAAGAACGCATTTATTATTTCTGCCTTCCTGCATTTAATTTTGTGATCTTTATGTCCTAATATATGGTCAATTTTTGTATAGGATCCATGAACTGCTGAGAAGAAAGTATATTCCCCTCTATTGCCATTCAGTTTTCTCCAAAGGTCTATCATCCCTAGTTTTTCTAATGTTCTATTTACTTTTTTAATTTCTTTCTTATTTGTTTTGTGGTTTGATTTGTCTAAATCTGAGAGTGCAAGGTTGAGATCTCCCACTATTATAGTTTTACTGTCTATTTCTTCTTGCAACTCTCTTAACTTTTCCTTTAGAAAGTTAGATGCTATACCACTTGGTGCATATATGTTTAGTATTGATATGGCTTCATTGTTTATGCTACTTTTTAGCAGGATATAGTTTCCTTCCTTATCTCTTTTAATTAGATCAACTTCTGCTTTTGCTTGATCTGAGATAAGGATGGCTACCCCTGCTTTTTTGGCTTTACCTGAAGCATGATAGATTCTGCTCCAATCTTTTACCTTTACTCTGTATGTATCTCCCTGCTTTAAGTGTGCTTCCTGTAAACAACATATTGTAGGATTCTGACTTTTGATTCAGTCTGTTATCCATCTATATTTGATGGAGAGTTCTTTCCATTCACATTTACAGTTAAAATTAGTAATTCTGTATTTCCTGCCATCATATTATCCCCAGATTATGATTTTTTTCTCTTGACCTCCCCGAGCCCCTTCCCCAATATTTAATTTATAGACCCCACTTTGTGACACACAGCCCTCCCTTTTAATATCCCTCCCCCCTCTTTCCAAATCCCTTCCCTTTTCTTGTACCCTTCCTTTATTCCCCTTTTCCTTTTTCCTTTTCCCCTCCCCCCTTTTAATGAGGTGAGAGAGAATTCTCTGAAAAACCAATATGTCAATTATTTACTCTTTGAGCCTACTCTGATGAGAGTAAGATTCACAAAAAGTTTCACCCCCTCTCTAAATTCCCTCAGATGTGGTATATTTTTCTATTCCTCTTCCTGGGATGTAGTTTCCCTCTTTTTATCACTCCTTCCCTTTTTTCTGATACTACCCCCTTCCCTTTACTACTCCCCCCCCCTTTTTTTTATATCAGTAAAATCAAATTATCCATACGGACTTTCTATATATCCACAACAGAGATACAGTTCTCACGAGTTCATTTTACCTTTTTCTGTGTCTCTTCAGTCTTGTGTATGTAGATCAAATTTTTTGTTTAAGTCTGTTTTTTTTTTCTTAGAAACAAATGGAATTCCTCTGTTCCATTAAATGACCATCTTCTTCCATGGAAAAAGATGCTAAACTTAGCTGGGTAGTTCATTCTTGGTTGCAAGCCTTGATCTTTTGCCTTACGGAATATCAGGTTCCAGGCCCTTCAATCTTTTAATGTGGAGGCAGCCAGATCTTGAGTAACCCTTATTGTGGCACCTTGATATTTGAATTGCTTTTTTTCTACCTTCTTGCAATATATTTTCCTTTGTTTGGTAGTTCTGCAGCTTAGCCATAATATTCCGTGGAGTTCTTTTTTTTAGGGTCTTTTTCAGAAGGTGTTTGATTAATTCTTTCAATGCCTATTTCCCCTTCTGTTTCTATTATCTCTGGACAGTTCTCTTGGATGATTTCCTGTAAAATAGAATCTAGGCTCTTTTTTTGGCCATAATTTTCGGAAAAGTCCAATAATCCTCAGATCATCTCTCTTAGATCTATTTTCCAGGTCTATAAATTTTCCTAGTAAGTATTTGATGTCATTCTCCAGCTTTTCACTTTTTTGGTTTTATTTGACTGATTCTTGGGTTCTCAATGAATCATTCATTTCTATTTGTTCCATCCTGATTTTTAATGAGTTATTTTCTTCATTCACATTTTTAGTTCTTTTTGTATATGCCCAATTGAGTTTTTAAATGAATTATTTTGCTCTATTGAATTTTTTTCCATTTCCCTACTTTTTGTTTTAGAGAGTTATTTTCTTTTTCCAATTCAGAAATCCTATTTTCTTGAGACTCCTTTATCTTTTCTAATTCAGAAATCCTACTTTCTTGAGAATTTTTTACTTTTTCCAATTCAAAAATCCTACTTTCCTGTGATTTTTTAACTTTTTCTAATTCACAAATTTTGTTTCCTTGCATCTCCTGTGAATTCTTTATTTTTTCCAACTCAAATTTCAGAATGTTGCTATTCTCTATCATAGCATTTCTTTCCTTTCCCCATTTTTCTTCAAACTCTCTTAACTTTTTAATAGTCTCTTCTAGGAGAGAGTTATGTGATGGGGGGGGGCATGTATCATTCCCCTTTAGAGTGTTATCTGCTGACTCTCTGCTGTTAACTTCCTCAGGGTTGGATACCTGCTCTTTCTCTGTGTAGTTGTAATCAATAGTTCTCTTCAGCTTTTTACTCATTGTTAAAAAATCTTTAGGGTCTGTCCTTGAGGTAAGAAGTTTATTTATTTATTTATTTACCAGCTTCCTCCCAGACCAGATGGATGCAGCAGCTCTTGTGTCTGAGCTAAGAGATAGCGCTGGAAGATAGTTCCCCTCCCCCTCCCTGGAAGTGCCTCAGAGGTGATTAGTATGACTGTGCTGTGAGGGTTTCCTGGTGAAGGACCCTGCTGTGTGTCCTAGTGACTTCCCTGAGGTTTAAGACTAACAGTAAAGGTGACAAAAAGTCCAACCAATGCGTCCCATGGGGCGTGGAAAGCAGCAGCTGATGTGAAAAGCCCCTGTGCTCAAACTGGAAGTGTCTGTCCAGAAACTGTGGTCCCTATTTCAAAGGTTCCACTTCTCTGGGACTTCAACGGCTGAGTTTCACCGCCTCCAGCCTAGTCCGGCACTATGTGGATTAGATGTTACCTCAGGCTGTGTCCCAGCTGTTCAGGCTTTTTACTACCCCAAGGTGAACCGGGACAGCAGAAAGCGGCTGCATAGCCATGCCGAGATCTGTTAGGTCACCTCCGGATTGGGGTTGTTCTAGTATCTGGCTTTATATTTTAAAGTGGCTTGATTTCTCTTCTGAACTGCTGTTTTATAAGCAGAGAAGAGCTAACAGCCTGTGCTAGATTCCTCTATTTCAGTGGCTTCTCTGATCCCAGAGTTCTCCCCAGCCTGATCAGCACAGTGCGCTAGCACCTAAGTGTCTGTGCTGGCCTTTTTTCTTTCTCCCTGTGGAACTGCTCTTTTCTGTTGAAACTCCAGATTCTCTTCAGCTGGTACATTGTGCTTCCAATCGTTGTGGTTTCTATCAGGCCAGTGTTATTTTTGAGGCTGATTTAACTAATTGGTAATGAGGGAAGAAGGGAGCTTACAGATTCATGTGTATCTTCTCCGCCATCTTGGCTCCACCCCTCAACAGTTATTTTAAATGGAATTTCTCTTTGCATCTCTTGCTGTTGGATTTTGTTAGTGATATATAAGAGTGTTGGTGATTTATGTGGATTTATTTTGTATCTTGAAACCTTGCTAAAGTTGTGAATTATTTCTAATAGTTTTTTAGTTGATTTTCTAGGGTTCGGTAAATATAACATCATATCATCTGCAAAGAGTGATAATTTGGTTTCCTCCTTATCTACTCTAATTCCTTTAATCTCTTTTTCTTATCTTATTGCCCAAACTAGCATTTCTAAAACAATATTGAAGAGTAATGGTGATAGTGAGCAACCTTGGTACACCCCTAATTTTATAGGGAATGGTTCCAGTTTGTTCCCATTACATATGATTCTTGCTGATGGTTTTAAATAGATGCTATTGACTGTTTTAAGGAAAAGTCAATTTATTCCCATCCTCTGTAATGTTATTATTAGGAATGAATTTTATCAATTGCTTTTTCTGCATCTATTGAGATAAATTTTGTTAATTTGGCTATTGACATAGTCGATTATGCTAATAGTTTTCCTAATATTGAACCAGCCCTGCATTCCTAGTGTAAATCCTACTTGGTTATGGTGTATTATCCTGGGGATGATTTTCTGTGATCTCTTTGCTAATATTTTATTTAAGATTTAAGAATTTATTTAAAATTAAATTAAATTAAAATTTACCATACTTGTGGCATAAAAGGAATTTGGTAAAAGTCCTTCATTCCCTATTTTTTTCAAATAGCTTATATGGTATTCGAGTAAATTGTTCTATAAATGTTTGGTGGAATTCACATGTAAATCCATCTGGTTCTGGGGATTTTTTCTTAGGTAGTTGATTAGTTTGTTCTATTTGTTTTTGTAAAATGAGACTATTTAATTTACTTCCTCCTTTATTAATATGAGCAATGTTTATTTTTGTAGATATTCCTCCATTTCACTTAAGTTTTCAAATTTATTGGCATAAAGTTGGGCAAAGTAACTCCTAAGAATTGTTGTAATTTGCTCTTCATTGTTGGATAGTTCTTCCTTTTCATTTTTGAGACCAACAATTTGATTTTCCTCTTTCATTTTTCTAATAAAGGTTTATCTATTTTGTTGGTTCGTTTCATAAAACCAACTCTTAGTTTCATTTATTAATTCAATAGATTTTTGTTTCAATTTTATTGAT
This sequence comes from Sminthopsis crassicaudata, assembly GCF_048593235.1. NCBI lineage: Eukaryota > Metazoa > Chordata > Mammalia > Dasyuromorphia > Dasyuridae > Sminthopsis > Sminthopsis crassicaudata. The sequence goes on from NC_133620.1 coordinate 266,867,658, forward strand.
CTCTCCTTTTATTTTTAGTATTTCTTGTTTGGTATTTGATTGGGGTTTTAAAATTTGTTCAGTTTCTAGCTTTTTTAGTTGCAAGCCTAATTCATTGATCTTTTCTTTCCTTATTTTATGCAAGTAAGCATCTAGAGGTATAAAAATTTCCCTTATAACCACTTTGCCTGCATCCCACAAATTTTGGTATGTTGTCTCATTATTGTCATTCTCTTGGATGAAATTATTGATTGTATCTATGATTTGCTGTTTCCCCCATTCATTCTTTAGGATGAGATAATTTAGTTTCCAATTTCTCCTGGCCTTTTATTGAATGTAATTTTTATTACATCGTGATCTGAAAAAAAAAAATGTACTTACTATTTCTGCCTTTCTGCATTTGATTTTGAGGTCTTTATGTCCTAATATATGGTCAATTTTTAAGTAGGTTCAAGAAGAAAGTGTACTTCTTTCTGTCTTCATTCAATTTTCTCCAAAGTTCTATCATATCTAGCTATATTCTACTTACCTCTTTAACTTCTTTCTTATTTATTTTGTGGTTTGATTTATGTAGTTCTGAAAGAGCAAACTGAGATCTCCCACAATTATAGTTTTGCTGCCTATTTCTTCTTGCAGCTCCTTTAGGAATTTAGATGCTGCACCCACTTGGTGCATGTGTGTTTAATATTGATATTGCTTTATTATCTATGGGATGCTTTAGAAGATATAATTTCCTTCTTTATCTCTTTTAATTGGATCAGTTTTTGATTTGCCTTGATCTGAAATCAGGATGGCTATCCCCGCTTTTTTATTTCACCTGAAGCATAATAGATTCTGCTTCAGCCTTTTACCTTTACTCTATATGCATCACTCTGCTTTCAATGTTTCTTGTAAACAACTTATTGTAGGATTCTGATTTTTAATCCAGTCTACTATCTGCTTACATGTTATGGGAGAGTTCACCCCATTTTCACCCCATTCACAGTTAAAACTAGTATTTTTGTATTTCCTGCCAATATATTAACTCCAAATTTTCTCTTTCCTTGTCACCTTTCCCTTCTCCCCAGTATTTTACGTATGAGCACTTCTTGCTTCAAGTAATCCTCTCCCTTTAGAGACTCTCCCTTTTTCTTATACATTTTCCCTACTGTTTCTGTTTTGCCTTCTATTTATTCTACCTCTTTCCTTTTCCCCTTTCCACTCCCACTTTTCTATAAGGTGAGAGAAGTTTCTTGGTAAAACCAAATTTATCTATATTCTTTGTTTTAGCCAAATCTGATGAGAGTAAGATTCACTATATTCATCACTTTCTTTCTTTCCCTCAATTTAATAGGTTTTCTTTGCCTCTGCCTGAGAGGTAATTTCCCTCATTTTGCCTCCATTTTTGCTTTTTTATTCTGTTACAATCCCCTTTCCATCTCTAGTTTCTTTTTTTATAGTATAATAGTAAAATCAGATTATATATGTATTCTCTATGTATACCCATAACAGAAATGGTTTTCAAGATTTTTTTTTCTTTTTACCTTTTATGTTTCTCTTGAGTTCTATATTTGGAGTTTTATATATATATATATATATATATATATATATATATATATATATATATATATATATATATATATATATATATATATATATATATATATATATATATATATATATATATTTTTATTTTTTTTTTTTTGTTTAGCTCTGGTCTTTTCATCAAAAATACATGGAATTCACCAGTTTCACTAAATGTTCATCTTCTTTCCTGAAAGAAAATGCTCAGTTTAGAGGGGTAATTTATTTTTATTCTTGGCTATATTCCAAGATCCTTTGCCTTTCAGAATATCCGACTCCAGGCCCTTAGATCCTTTAAAGTGAAAGCTGATAGGTCCTGAGTAATCCTGATTGTGGCTTCCTGGTATTTGAATTGTTTCTTTCTGGCTACTTACATTTTTTTTTTTCCTTGGTCTGATAGTTCTCAAATTTAGCCATGATGTTCCTTAGGGTTTTAATTTTGGGGTCTCTTTGAGGAGGTGTTCAGTAAATTCTTTCAATTCTCATTTTGCTTTCTGATTCTATGACATCTTGGCAGTTTTCTTGGATGATTTCCTGAAAAATAGTGCCGAGGCCCTTTTTTTCATCATGGATTTCAGAGAGTCCAATAATCATAAGATTGTTTCTCTTAGATCTATTTTCCAGATCAATTGTTTTCCCAATTGGGTATTTTAACATTGCTTTCTATTTGTTCATTTTTTGGGTTTTGCTTGACTGATTGATTCTTGTTGTCTCGTTGAGTCATTCATTTCCATTTGTTCAGTTCTGAATTTTAGTGAATTATTTTCTTCATTGACTTTTTTACTTCTCTTTGTATTTGTCCAATTGTTGTTTTGTTCTATGGACTTATTTTCCATTTCAGAAAATCTGTTTTTTAAGGAGGTATTTTTTTTTCCTTTTCACAAATTCTGTTTTTAAGGAGTTATTTTCTTTTTCTGTTTCATAAATTCTGTTTTTCTGGGGATTGTTTTCTTTTTCCATTTTATCATATCTTTCTTTTAATGAGTTATATGCTTTTTTCCTGATGCTCTTGTAAAGTTTTCATTTCCTTTCCCCATTTTTTTCTAGCTCTCTTTTAAGATCCTTTTAAATTTATTTTAGGAGAGCCTTGTGTGATGGGGGCCAGGTTATATGACATTATGGGGCTTCATCTGGAGAGGATCTCCTTTTATTCTCCTCAGGGTTTGAAATCTGTTCTTCTCTTTCACCATAAAAGCCGTCTAATAACATTAGAGTCCTCTTTACTTTTTAACTCAAAAAAAAAAAAAAAAGTTAAGGTCTGCTTTTAGGGCAGGGGAAGTTTTCCAAACTTCCTCTAGGACCCGTGGTTTCCCTTTAAAGAGGCTATGGCTGCATTGGGTCAGTGCTGACTCATACCTGGTGGGTATGGCTAGGTTCCATGAGATCCTGGTGTTTTGGAGTTCACTATTTACCTTTTGTGTTTGTGTTGGATGTTTTCTAACTTCTCTACTGATCTACTGGCTTGTAACCAGTCAGAGTGGTTGACACTGCTGTTGTAGATTCTTCCCCATAGATTCTCCACCACGTGACTGCATCACCCTGGGAGTCTGCACTGTCTGTTGGTGTTTGAACTCAGGTGCTTGTACTTCACTGCCTCCCTCCCATTTTAGATTGAAACAGACCTTTTCTGGTCTGTTTCCTCCCTGTAAATTCTTTGCCACATAGAGTCTGCACCACTCACAGAGTCTTCACCACCCATGGAGACTGCACCACCCTGGGACTCTGTGTTTGTGCTGGCTTTTGTGCTCAGCTGTTTGTACTTAGTTGTCTCCCTCCCATTCCCAATTGAAACAGATCTTTTCTGGTGATCTTTGAAATTATCTTCTGCTGGTAATTTATTGCTCCCAATATTTGTGGATTCTGCCTGTCCAGAGCTAGTTCAGAGGCTTGATTTTATAATTAGTGTGAGGGTAGTAGGAGAATAACAGAGAGAAATGTATGTCATCTCTTCCATCTTGGCTCCACCCCCAGAAGTGATAGTTACTATTATTATACATATTTCACAGATTAGGAAACTGAGGCAAAGAGAGTCTACATGGCTTGTCCATAATTAATAAGCATCTAAGGGTGATTTAAAACTCAAATCCTCCTGACTCCAGACCTGGTGTTCTGGCTACTGTGCCACCTAGCTGCTGAGATAAGCCATTACCTGCAGTCATAACTAGGAATTTTTGCAACTGAAATAACTATGGTGAATTTTTAAGAGAGTAAAGGCTAGTGGGGAAAGAGCTTATTAATGCCCTACATCTAGTAGCTTCTTATTTAAATAAATCATTCTTGAAACTAGCTGCTGAATTTTGTCAAATGTGCACTTTGCAGGTTTCAGTTATAGTCATTACTCTTCAAATTTGGAGTGCTGGAATAGTTTGTCCTGCCTTAGTTATTGCTCTGGTCAGCTTCATAAACTGAATGCACAACACTAGCCAGCAGCCTTAGAAATATGCCCACTACCACATAGTGCATAGTTCACTCATGTTACATAAAGATAGTACCACTAGGACTGAATGGTATTAAAGTTAAGCAAGTCAAAAGAGCAGCTAGAAGGGAAAAGAAATCTAGTGAGGTTGGACATCTCCCTAACTTATAACCTGGAAGAATTCACCCATGGGAGAAGAGTAGCTACTCTGTAAGACATAAAATAAGTGCCTGCGGAACTGAGAAATAAAGTGATTTGTACAGTTACATAGCCAGTATTGATAACAAACAGGAACTATAGCCAGATTTTCCTAATGCTCAATCAGCTCTACGTGCTGCAGTTATGCAGTCTTTTACTACCTCCTAGCCAAATGCCTCAAACAGCTGCCTATTGTTATCTTAAATATTGTCATAAAAGTTTCATTTCTTTATTATAGGTTTTGATTCTGGATGAAATATATACATCCCTGGGAGAGGTAAGCTGTTAATAGTCACAAGTACTTCAGTGTGAATGAATAAAAATATCTCCTTGAGTGCAAGTTTTGATAGAAAGCCTATGAAACCTGGAGTAAGAAGGAAGGGTCAGGAGTAGAATATGAGATGGAATCTTGGAGCAGGTGGGAAAGGGAGAGACGCAGAAGAACCAGGAGAGTAGAGCCAAGTAAGGCAAACAGATTGACTCTCTGTCATAATTTTGCCTAGGGCACGATTGCCTCTCAGGTTGGAGAAGGGAGCTTTGAATTGATGAAGATATCTGGAAAAGATAGCAGAGGTTTATATGTTTCCTTTTGGGATTGACTTCTTTTGGGAATCATGGTTCAGTGGATAAAATTGAAACAAATCTCACAGTGATCTGATGAGATGACCTCAAGAGTGTCAGGAACAATTGCTGAACCTCAGTCATTTCAACCACATTGCCAAATATATCACTCAGGCCTTTCTGCAGTCCTATCCTGAGATTCCAAAAGGTAAATTTCAATGAATAGAAAAGGATTCTCTCTCCCTCCTTCTCCCTCCTTTCCTCCCCCCTCTGTATCTTTCTCTGCCTCTGTCTCTCTATCTGTCTCTGTCTCTATCCCTGTCTGTCTCTGTCTCTGTCTCTCTCTCTCCCCGACTTTCTGTTTGTCTCTCACCATAGAAAATCTGTCTTTCCCTCTCCGCCTCTCTTTCTCCACCCTCTATTTCTTTTTCTCTCCTTCTTCATTCTCCTTTCTCTTTCACAACACACACACACACACACACATACATGCATACATGCACACATACAACAATTCTTCAAATAATAGTTTATGTACAATTGCTCTAGAGAGCAGTTTACAACTATGCTTAAAAAGTAACAATTTGACTACATATTTTGACCCAGAGATCCCATAGTGAAGCAAAAACCTCAAGGTGGTCAATGATAAAAAATATAGGTCCCATAAACAGCACAATATCCATTACAGCAACTTTATTTTGGTAGAAAAGAATGGCAACAAACTTGATGAGTATTTATTGGGGAATGGCTAAACAAATTGTGTCATGTGAGTATAATGAATTGCTCTGCTGTGACAAATCATGAGTAGGAAGACTACAGTGTCATATGGAAATTACATTAAATGATGCAGAAGCAAGCAAGCAGAACCAGGAAAACTATATGCACAATGGCACATATGCAACTACAAGAATGTAAGTGGAAAAAAAAATCAACTACAAAACAAAAACTGAATATCATATAATTATAATGGCTAAGCCTGATTTCAAGATAACAGAATATGTCAATCCTTTTACTGCAGAAGTAGAACTATAGGTGTAGATCACTGAAGAAAACTCAGATATATAGAACTGATTGATGTGTTTCTTAGTTTTGTTAAACTTTGTTTTTTTTTAATTTTAATCAAATTAATTGTTGATTTTATTTTCAGAGGAAAGCTTTCTCTGAAAGAGAAAAGATATATTGAGAAATAAAGATGAAGCAAAAATGTTTATATGTATATGCACATATTTGTATATGTGCCTATTTGTATGTGTATATGTATATACATACACAAATATATATATATACATATACACATATTGTTATGCAATCATTTCAGTCATGTCCAACTCTTTAGGGTTTTCTTGGCAAATATACTGGATGGTTTGCCATTTATAAACCCTGAAGCAAACAGGGTTAAGTGACTTGCCCAAGCATCACATAGCTAATAAGTGTCTGAAACAGAATTTAAACTCAGAGAGATTAATATTCCAGAATTCAGACCTGCCACTGTATCCACCGTGCCACCTAACTGCCACATGTACATAGATACACACATGCATTTATACATGTATACATAATATGAATAGTATATGTATGTGTGTATATGTATCATGCATATGTGTATGCATATATATTATATTATGTTAAAATTATAATCCAAACAACAAACTTGTAGACATATTATTCAAAATATTATGAAGTAAACAAGTATTATTATTCACATTTTACAAATGAGTCTCAGAAAAGTAAAAGTACTTCCTGCAAGTAACATAGTAAGTGTGAGAGTCTCACACTTAGATCTCCATATCCTTCCCGTTTCTTATCAACTATAATCCTTATTTAGAACTTCCAAAATTCTCTCCTGCCTGTTTACTTTATTTTTCAGTTTCTTTTTTGGGTATTGCCTTTCCTCATTAGACTGTAAATCCCTTGAAGACAGAAACCATTTTTTTCTTAAAATTTATATTTATATCCCCGGTGCTTAGAATAGTGGCTATTAGTTGGTGCTTAATGAAGATTAAGTTCATTGCACATTCTCTTTCAACATGCTGCTACCTTAAATATTTTGGCCTCAGTCATACAGCTACTATGGATAAAATATGGGACATTAACCTAAGTAAATTCATTATATCATACTATGTGTCCTATACTCTAAGAGTCTCATTTACCAGTTATATGCACAGGCTCCCAACTCAAGGTTTTAGTTGTTTTCTGGAAACTGACTTTGGAGAGTACAATTTCAGTAGTGTTGCTTATGGGGAAATACACACACATAATATTTTAAACATAATTTAATATATCACATAATATAATAGAAAGGAGATATAGCAGTTATAGACTAATAAACACTATTGCTTCAAAAAATTAATAGAGCTGCAAAATTTTGCAAGTTAGTCCCTAAATTGGCTGAATCACAACCTCTGTTTGCCTTAAATAACTCATTTGTAAAGTGATTATATTAATAGTATCTGCTTTCCAGAGTTGTCAAAAAAATGAACAAATATTTGTAAATTACTCTTCAAACCTTAAAGAACTATATATAAATGTTAAATATTAATGTGATATTATTTTGATCTGTTCCTGAAATATTCAGGGAAAAAGATATATGAGCTAGAAAGACAGACAATAAACAGAGAATTATGGCTATTCCCACTTTAATTATCCAAATTTGGTAAAAGGATTAAAAGCTTAAAAAATTAGTTGTATAACTTACTAAAGTCTTACTAGTAACTATGATAAAAAGTAAACAATATAAAAATGTTTAAACCTTCAAATAAATTGGGTATAATACATTCAAAACAGCATTAAATGATACTATATAGTATGATGAAAGAAAGACTTAACCAATATGATTTCAAACCAAGAAAAATTACATAATTGTTCATAGTAATTATCAAATTTGACCAAAATGACAAAATAAGGTAACCAAATATATCAAAAAGAAAATTAAACAGAGTTTTAATGAAAGATCAAATATATCTCCATCAAAAGTTTTCCTAAATAAAACTGAATTTGTAGATCATATTCAAAGTATTTACAAGAGGGCTATATTTCAGAAGTTTAACAAATCACAGCTAAGAGATGTTATAAAATTTAAATATCTTTATATAGTTTCCTAATTTCACTTGGGGAATAAAAAACAAAACCAACTTTCTACTGAAAGCTGTAGTACAATGGATGAAGTACTAGGTCTACAGGCAAGAAGCTTGAGTTTAAATCTAGCCAGTTGTATAACCATAATGAAATCACTTAACCTTTGTTTACCTCAGTTTCCTAATCTATAAAATGGGTTTAAAAATACTCCCAAGGTTGTTGTAAGGATAAAATGAGATAATATTTACAAAGAGCTTTTCAAATGTTCCTTAAAACACTGTATGAATGTTTATTATTAAAGTTTTAATTTGGTTTACTTTTCCTTTCCAGACTGATTAAAAAATTAGAAAAAAAAATAGGCCAACAATGTGCATTGCATTCCAACAACAACATTATACCAGGCATGAAAACTCCACTGATAAAACTGAAAAACAGTTCCTGTTCTGAAAAATGTCACATTCTACTGAAGGGTAGAGCACATAAATTGAGAATTGAGCAAAGTGAGAGCGTTAACAACCAGAGAGTTCAGGAAAGCCTTCCAGTAATTGATGAAAGCTTTGAAAGCTAAGCTTTCAAAGGAGTTAAATATTTTTTTCATCCAAACTCTACTCAGCCTTTAATTTCTAGATTTGCCATCTCCCACAATTGCAGGGATTTTGTTGTTATTATTATTGTCTGTCTGTTTTAATTCTTTTAGGTTGTACATATACATTCATTTTTACACATTGCTAAATGAGTCATGTGGGGAGAGAAAAATCAGAAAAAAGGGAAAAACCACAAGAAAGAAAAAGTAGGGGGAAAAAAGGTGAAAATAGTGTGTGTTGATTGATCCATATTCAGTCTCCATAGGTCTCTCTCTGGTTGGGGATAGTATTTTTCATTCAAAGTTTGTTGGGATTGCTTTGGACTATTGAATGGCTGAGAAGAACCAAGTCTATCAAAGTTGGTCATCACACAATCTTCTTGTTTCTGTGTTTAATGTTTTCTTGGTTCTGCTTGTTTCACTCAGCATCAGTTCATGTAAATGTTTCCAGACTTTTTAAAAATGAGACTGTTAATCATTTTTAATAAAACAAAAATGTTATATTAATTTTATATGCCATAATTTATTCAGCCATTCTCTAATTGATGTGTAATTTATTCATTTTCAAATTTCTTGCCACTAGAGAGCTGCACAAATATTTTTGCTCATATGGGTCTTTTTTTTTTTTTTTTTTTTTTTTAATAATTTCTTTGGAATACAGAAACAGTAGTGGCATTGCTGGATCAAAGAGTATGCAGTTTCATGACTCTTTGGACATAGGTCCAAATTGCTTTCCAGAATGGTTGGATCAGTTCACAACTCCACCAACAATGCATTAGTGTCCCAGTTTTTCTATATCCCTTCTAACACTAATTATTCTTTTTCCTGTCATTTTAGCCAATTTGTTAGGCCTCAGATTTACTTAAATTTGCATTTCTCTAATCAATAGTGTTCATAGATGGCTTTAATTTCTTCATCTGAAATTTCTCTGTTCATATTTTTTGACCATTTATGCATTGGGGAATGACTTGTATTTTTATAAATTTGACTCTATATATTTTAGAAATGAGGTATTTATCAGAAACACTGGCTGTAAAATGCCCCTTTCCCTGGCATTCTGCTTCACTTCTAATATTGATTGCATTGATCTTGTTTGTGTAAAACCCTTTTAATTTAATGTAATCAAAATTATCCATTTTGCATATCATAATGTTTTCTAGTTCTTATTTGGCCATAAATTCCTCCCTTCTCCAAAGATCTAGTAGGCAAACTATCTTTTGCTCTCCTAATTTGTTTATAGTATTACCCTTTATGCCTAAATTATGCCTAAAAGATTTTTTTAAATGATTTTGAAAAACTAAAAAACTTATAATCACAGAAATCATCAGTTAAGTTACCAATTCACTCAGTGTACTAAAGCATCTCTCAAGACTATAACTTAAAAATGAGCTCTTGTTCTACTCTGGTGGAAGCAGTTTCTATACCTATACTTCATTATAACAATAATATCATGGATACTGAAATGCCTCTTACATATACATACATACTCAAATATACATAGTATATTGGATTATTGCCACATTTTTGAAAGTTCTCCCCCCTAGATTCTGACAAATTGTGCCATTCTAGAAAGTTTTTAAGTAGATTGAGTCTGCTTTCATCTTAGTTGGGAAAGAGCAGGTGATTCACAGTAGACTGGCCCTAAGCCAATTGACTATTTAGTCACAAAAATCCATGAAACAAATCAAGGATATGTAGTGGTATATGATAAAAAGGAAAATAACAATAAATCAGATCATAGAGTCATTTAAATATATAAATGACAGTTATTATTTCATAATACAATGCTGTAAATAGAGACTTGGTTTTAAAAACTGCTTTGTATAGTGATCAGATATGTGACCATTACCAAGTTATTGAGCTTTTCTAAGCCTCAATTTCTTCATTTATAGAAGGCAGATAATAATTCATAGCATTTACCTCATATAATTAGGCCTATGGTTACTATGTATCTGCTATAGGTATTAATTTTAAATCATCTTGATTCTAAGGCTAGCCATTATGTAATATATACAAATTTAAATGCACATATCTAAAGCCAGAAAAAAAAAATTACCTACTTTACATGAATGTAATCAGACTGAAATAAAATTCTATATTACAATCTTCACAAAATTTAAAGAATTAGATAAATATCAATAATTATTATTTTGGTCTAAATTTGGATCCTATAGTTCTATAGTTTTACAAATGAAATAAAAGGGAAACTAAAGTAATGGGAGGGTGCTAAGTTTGTTTTCTTCCTTCAAGAGTCAAAGTAGCTATTGATAAACTTATGTTAGCATTTAACTATTCATTTTGTTGGAGAAAACTGGTTAACCCCTTAAGTGTTTTGCCCTCAAGGCCTACATTAAAAGTTAATTAGAACCACATGGGACAAACCTCTAGAGGACCAGGACAGCATTAAGCTGGTATCAGTGAAGCATGCATTTTCTTCTTCCCTTGCTCTTCTTCTCTTACAAAAAGGATGCTGTCTCTTTGAATGAAATTTCAGAAGTTAAAAACCACACTACTTTCTGCCTGCCTGAGAAGGTGGAGAAATAAATAATGATTAAACAAGAAAAGCCCACCAGATGAAAGCATTGTGCACAAAGAGAAAGCTTCCAGCTGAAGTAGGATCCCATTAAAGCCTCAAATGATGATCAGGTTGAGTTCAGTATGAGAGAGGGCAATTACAAGATAATTCTACTATAGAATTACCCTAAGTTACATAAAGAAACTCAAAAACAAATAAAAAAAAAAGCTTGTAGATATATTTTATCCTAATTGTCTGAGTAAACAAGTATAAGCTCTGATTAGCTGGGGAGAAATATGGCAGATTAACAGTTTTAAATAATGTGTAGGCTGATACATATAAAGATAAAGAAAGTTTTCCTTCCTTTCAGTTTAAGAAACTATTGTGATAATATTTCATTCTTAAATCTCTCTTGCACTGGTCAGTCCTTGTATCTAAAATTCTACTCAATTTGAAATGAAAATCTCATTTTATCTGTAAATATATTGGAAAAGAGGATACAAGAGGGAAAGTATTAGAATTAGAGGTCATAAACCTCTACTCTATTAATCCTACTCTATTATATATACATAATTTTCTATATAATCCTAAGCATTTCTGACTTTGTTTCCTTATCTATAAAATAAGAATAACATTTATAGTACCTATTTCATTATCACAGTCAAATTAAGTGATATTCTGTGAACTTTATGAAAACATTATAAATGTTAGCTATTATTATTATTATTATTTGGGAAGAATAAGGTTAAATCAGCTCTATTTTTCCACTAGGTAAAGTAAAAAAAAAAATACTTGTAAGAGACCAGGTTTCTTGTTTAGCTATACTGTAATTGAGTGTTTAACCTTGAGCAGTCATATAATCTAATTGATCAATAGTTTCCTCATCTATAAAATTAAATTATTAGAATATTTGATCTTTAAAGTTCTTTCTAGCACTAATATTTTATAAATTCATGAACACTAACATCATGATAATTAGCTCTGTGATCCTGGGCAAGTCACTTAGTTTCTCGATACCTCAGCTAATGATCCATTGATAACAATACTTAAAATTTATATACCACTTTGTGATTTGGGAAGCATTTTTCATATGTAAACTCATTTAATTTTCACCATAAACATATTATTATTTCCCTTTAACTAATGAGAAAACTAATGCTAGGAGAAGTTAAGTAAATTATCAAAATTTACAAACTAAGTATATAAGAAAAGATTTGAACTCAGATTTACCTCATGCCAATTCCAATACTATTTACTGTTCCACCTAGTAAAAAAAAAAAATAAACAAAAAAATGAAGATACTAGAATACTTGGGAAAGATTGAATAGGATAAGAAACAAGCAGATGGAAATACAAGAAAGAGATAATCTTATTGGAATGTGTCCAGCTTCTCTCCATTACAAATAATGTTTGCTGCTGATTTTAGATGGATACTGATTATTATTTTTAAAAAAAGTTTCCTTTATCCTTATGATCTCTAGTGTTTTTAATTGGAATTGTGCAGTGACTCAAGGGAATAAAAGACATTTTTATAATTTTTCAGGCTGAGAGATCATCAGTGTCCTGGCCATCCACAGAAAAAAGTGTCTCCTAGCTTTGCTTTTATAATGAAATGGATTGCAAAAGTCTGCATCTACCCTCCAATGGTACAGCTATCTCATACAAATCTCATTTCATGTAATATTGATCCACCCAAAGAATTTTAAGTTCTATTAATATCTTAGAAATATCAATGTGTCATTAGACTATGTATGTATCTGCTGTTTCTTTCTAGTATTTATACCTTCTATCTAATTGGTGTTTAATAAGTGTGTGTGGAATTGAATTGATATATACAAAGTTCACATGCTATTTTGTCAATATTTTCTATCAACCTTCTCAAAATAGCTTTATTTTTAATTTTCTTGGAGACAATCAAGGATAAGTGACTTGCCCAGGATCACATAGCTAGGAAGTATTAAGTGTTGGAAGCTGGATTTGAACTCAGGTCTTCCTGAATTGAACTTTATCCACTGCCATCTAGTTGTCACTTCAAAATAATTTTGAAAGATTTTTTGAGCACTGATTAAATGTATTCTGCTAACATTTCCATTTAAATAAATGGATTTCAAAGAATAACATGTGATACTTTTTTGTTCATTGTCATGTTTTCATTTTTTGTTTAGCTGTTTATTCACATTTACCTTTCTTCTTTTAATGATTTGAATGTCTATATTTTGTTTTGGGGGTTTTGCTTTTCTACTTTATATGATTTCATAGAAGTGCTTTTTATATTTATTCATATTCTTCCCATTTGTTCACCTTCTCTATATTATAGTATCCCATCATGCTTGCTTCAATATATTTAGTCATTTTCCTGTAGTTGAATGTGTAAGTTACAACATAGTTTATAATTGCAAACTGCTGCAAAGAATGTTACAAAATTTCAACAAATATCCTTTGTGTTGTAATTTAGATGACAATTTCAGAGCATATTCCAAATAGTAGACTTTTTAGGTGTGACATTTTTGTAATTTTTATTAATGTATAACAGATTTCACTCACAAAAGATATGCCTTGTTTGTAATTCCACCATTAGTGAATGGATATACCTGTTTTCCTATAATTTCAATTTAAATTATTTTTCATGAATATGAGTTGTCAAAATTGTTATTTTAATTAGCATTTCTAGTTATTAGTGAGTTTGAATATTTTTGAGTGTTTATTAACAATTCATGTTTTGCCTTTTGAAAATTGACTGTTTATATGCTTTGACCATTTATTCATTATGGATTGGGAATTACCTTTGTAAATTTTTAAGTTTCTTTTATCTGTAACATTTGCCATAAATATTTTCATAGTCTGTTATTTCTTTATTTTTAGCTTGCATAATTCTAATGTAATTAATCATTTGATTTTGTCCTTAATTATAATTGTTTACTTAATAAAAAAAGTCAACTGTCCACAATTTAGATCAACACATTTTCTCATTTAATTCCTTTTTCTTTTAATTCATTTTTCAAAAGTTTGTTTATCATCCATTACACTTACATTGATATGGTATGAAATCCATTTACCTTTAAATATAAATTGCTAATCAATTTTCCCAAGTTTATTAAATCATGAATAATTTCCCAATTTAAAATTTTCTATTGGATTGTCAAACCTAATATTTGTATAATTTGGCAACTAGATGATGCAGTGAATAGAGATCAAAGTCTGGAGTAAGAAAAATTAAAATTTGACTTCAGACACTTATGAATTTGCTACAAAAAAATAACTGCTACTTCTTTTCTTTTTTTTTTTTCCTGAGTCACTTGGTGTTAAAGTGACTTGCCCAGGATCACATAGCTAAGAAGTATTAAGTGTCTGAGGCTAGATTTGAACTCAGATTCTCTTGATTTCAAGGCTGGTGCTCTATCCATTGTATCACTTAGCTGCCCCTGTTACTTATTTTCTATTCCACCAATCTTCTCTACTACTTTTGCCCAATCAGAAACATTAAATAAAAGCTACTCTGTAGCAGGGTTTTTTGTTTTTTTTTATTCATTTTTCCAAATTATCCCCTCCCTCCCTCCACTCCCTCCCCCCATGACAGGTAATCCCATACATTTTACATGTGTTACAATATAACCTAGATAAAATATATGTGTGTAAATACCATTTTCTTGTTGCACATTAATTATTAGTTTCCGAAGGTATAAGTAATCTGGGTAGATAGACAGTAGTGCTAACAATTTACATTCACTTCCCAGTGTTCCTTCTCTGGGTGTAGTTATTTCTGTCCATCATTGATCAACTGGAAGTGAGTTGGATCTTCTTTATGTTGAAGATTTCCACTTCCATCAGAATACATCCTCATACAGTATTGTTGTTGAAGTGTATAGTGATCTTCTGGTTCTACTCATTTCACTCAGCAACAGTTGATGTAAGTCTCTCCAAGCCTCTCTGTATTCCTCCTGCTGGTCATTTCTTACAGAGCAATAATATTCCATAACCTTCATATACCACAATTTACCCAACCATTCTCCAATTGATGGACATCCATTCAACTTCCAGTTTCTAGCTTCTGTAGCAGGTTTTAAACAAAACCACCTTTGACACCATTTTTGAGCTCCATCAGTTTGTCACTTCATACCCCTGTCTATGTGTATTCCCCTATGAATTTCCATATGCATTATTTTGTCTAGTTCTATAAAAAAATCTGTAGTATTTATAGTTGTATTGTATGATATGCATAAATTAACTTGAGGAGTATTGTCATTATTACTATGTTAATCCAGCCCATCCTTGAACATTTACTTTCTCTCTCTTCTGTTTTATTTTTCTTTTTCTGACAATATGATAAAAAAAAGACTAATTGTCCCTTTAGAGTCTACATGTATTTTGAGGTAAGGTAGATCCCAACTATTTGATAGATTTTTATTATTATTGTGAAGAATTTTTATTATGTTTAAATTTTTTGCTCTGATTCTATTTTTAATTTTATTTTTCCTAGTTACATGTAGAAACATTTGTTTGATTATACATGTACTTCATTTTAACACAGATTTTCTTATGAATCATGTTGGGAGAGAAAAATCAGAACAAAAAAGAAAAACCATGTGAGAATAAAAAAAAAGAAACAGAAGAAAATGTATTGATTTACATTCACTCTCCATATTCTTTCTCTGTATTTGGATAATGCTTTCTATCAAAAGTTTATTGGGATTGCCTGGTTTCACTGAACTGCTGAAAAGAAGCAAGTCTATCATAGCTGATCATCACAGAATCTTGCCATTGCTGTGTACAATGATTTCCTGGTTCTACTTGTTTTGCTAAGCATTAATTCAAGTAAATCTGTCCAGGTCTGTCTAAAATTAGCCTGCTCATAATTTTTATAGAGCAATATATTTCATTACTTTCATACAGCTTATTCAGCCATTCCCCAACTGATGGGCATCTCCATATTTTCTGATTCCTTCCCACCACATGCACACAAAAAAAGGCTGCTACAGAAAGTTTTTGTACATATGGATCTTTTCCCCTAATTTTTTTATTTCTTTGGGATACAGACCTAGTTGTGGCAGTACTGGACCAAATGTTATTCACAATTTTATAGCACTTTGAGCATGGTTTCAAATTGTTCTTCAGAATGGTTGGATCATTTTATAACTCCACTAAAAAGCCATTAATATCCCAGTTTTCCCACATGCTCTCCAACATTTCTCATTATCTTTTCCTGTCATCTTAGTCAATCTGATAATTTTGAGGTAGTATCCCAGAGTTGTTTTAATTTGTAGTTTCTGATATTATTTTTGTTTTCCAAATGATTTTTGTAAAATATTGAGTTCTTATTCCACAAGCTGGAGTTTGTATGGTTATCAAGCACTAGATTGCTATAGTCAGTGATTATTATATCATGTGTATCTAACCTATTCCACTCATTCACCACTCTATTTCTTATCCAGTACCATATGCTTTTGATAACTGCTACTTTATAATAGAGTTTTAGGTCTGGTACTTCTAGGTCATTGTCCTTTGTAATTTTTTTTTCCATTAAGTCCCTTGATATTATTGACCTTTTGTTGTTCCACTTGATTTTTTTTTTTTTTTAGCTCTATATATTTTTTTGGTAGTTTTATTGGCACTGAACAAGTAGACCAATTTAGGTAGATTTGTCATTTTCATTACATTGACTTGGCCTACTGAAGAGCAAATTATATTTTTCCAATTGTTTAGATCTGACTTTATTTGAGTGAAAAGTATTTTGTAATTGTGTTCATATCGTCCTTCAGTATCTTGACACATGGATACCCAAATATTTTATTCTGAGTTATTTCAAATGAATGTCTTTGTTTCTGTTGTTGATGGGCTTCATTAGCAGCATAGAAAAATGATGATGATTTGTGTGGGTTTATTTTATATGCTGCACTTTTGCTAAAGCAGTAAATTTTTCAGGTGGGTTTTTGTATAGTTGTCTACTATGCTCTAAATATCCCATCATATCATCTGCATAGAGTGACAGTTTTATTTCCTTATTGTCTACTCTAATTTTGTTAATTTCTTTTTCTTTTCTTATTGCTAGAACCAACTTTTCTAATATAATATTTTATATTAATGATTATAATAATCATCATTATTCTACCGCTGATCTTACTGGGAATGCAACTAGCTTCTCTCTGGATTGTAAATAGATGCTGTTCGTCATTTTAAGGAAAACTCTACTTATTTCTATTTCTTCTAGTTTTTTTTAAATAGGAATAGTTATATTTTGCCAAGAGATTTTTCAATTATGATATGATTTATGTTGAAATCTGTTGGCTTGTTATTGATACGATCAATTATAACAATAATTCTCTTATATTGAACCACCCCTGCATTCCTGATACAAATTCAATTTGGCCATAGTGGATTAGCTTGTTGATATCAGTAGCTGTATTCTCTTTGCTAATATTTTATTTAAACTTTTCACATCACATGCTTTCAGGAGATCGGTCTATAATTTTCTTTCTCTATTTTGTCTCTTCCCAAATTAAGTATCAATACCATATTTGTGTCATAGAAGAACTTTGGCAGGATTCTTTACTTATTTTTTTTTCCAAAAAGTTCACATGCTATTGAAATTCATTGTTCCTTATATAAATGTTTGGTAGAATTTACTTTTAAGTCCATCTGGTCCTGGAGATTTTTTTTAAAGAGAGTTCATTGATAGCTTGTTCAATTTCTTATTCTGAAATAGAATTAAGCAACTTATTTCCTCTTCTTTTTATTGGAAAATTCATATTTTGTAAATATTTACCCATTTAAATTATATTGTCAAATTTGTTGGCATACAGTTGTGTGCAAAAGCTCTTAATTATTGCTTTAATTTTTTTTTTTATTGGTCCTGAGTATCACCCTTTTCCTTTGTGATACTGCTTATTAGCTTTTTTCCCCTTTTTAATCAGATTAACCAAAAATTTACACATTTTGTTAGTTTTTTTAAAATAAAACCAATTCTTAGTTTAATTGTTTAGTTCAAGACTTTTCTTATTTTCAATTTTATTAATCTCCTTTGATTATCTGAATTTATAATTTGGTTTTTGATTGAAAGTTTTAATTTTTTTCTTTTGCTGCTTTTTTTTTTTATTTTTTGTCCAATTCAACAAGCAGCTACTCATTCTCTATTTTATTCATGTAACTATTTAGTGATATAAAATTTCCCCTAAGGATGCTTTGGCTGCATCCCAAAAGTTTGGTATGTTCTTTCATTATTGTCATTCCCTTGGATAAAATTATTGATACTTTCTATGATTTGCTTTTTGACCTACTAATTATTTAGAATTAGATTATTTAATTTCTACTTGGTTTTTAATTTGTCTTTCCCTGACCCCTTATTGAATGTAATTTTTATTGCATTGTCATCTGAAAAGGAAGTCTTTACTATTTCTGCCTTTCTGCATTTCGTTGTGAAATTTTTATGCACTTTAAATGGGGTATTTTTTTTTTTTTTGTCTAAGTGCCATGTGTTGATGAGAAAAGGGATATTCCTTGCTATCCTATACACTTTTCTCCAGAGGTCTATCATCTTTGTTTTCTAAGAGTCTATTAATCTCCTTAGTTACTTTCCTGTTCATTTTGTGATTAGGTTTATCTAATTCTGAGAGGCAAAGGTGGAGGACCCTTACTAATATAGTTATGCTGTCTATTTCTTCCTCTAACTGGTTTAACTTCTCTAAGAATCTGTATGCTTTATTATTTTAAGCATATGTCAATTCATTGTCTAAGGTATTGTTTAAAAAGATGTAGTTTTCTTCCTTCACTTTTAAAATTAGATCTATTTTTGCTTTTGCTTTATCTGGAATCAGATTTGCTACCCATGATAATTTTTTTTTAACTTTTGCTGAACCATAATAAATTCTCTTCCATCATTTTTTTTATTCATTTTTTCAAATTATCCCCTCCCTCCCTCCACTCCCTCCCCCCATGACAGGTAATCCCATACATTTGACATGTGTTACAATATAACCTAGATAAAATATATGTGTGTAAATACCATTTTCTTGTTGCACATTAATTATTAGCTTCCGAAGGTATAAGTAACCTGGGTAGATAGACAGTAGTGCTAACAATTTACATTCACTTCCCAGTTCTCCTTCTCTGGGTGTAGTTATTTCTGTCCATCATTGATCAACTGGAAGTGAGTTGGATCTTCTTTATGTTGAAGATTTCCACTTCTATCAGAATACATCCTCATACAGTATTGTTGTTGAAGTGTATAGTGATCTTCTGGTTCTGCTCATTTCACTCAGCAACAGTTGATGTAAGTCTTTCCAAGCCTCTCCGTATTCCTCCTGCTGGTCATTTCTTACAGAGCAATAATATTCCATAACCTGCATATATCATTATTTACCCAACCATTCTCCAACTGATGGACATCCATTCATCTTCCAGTTTCTAGCTACAACAAAAAGATCTGCCACAAACATTTTGGCACATACAGGTCCCTTTCCACTCTTTAGTATATCTTTGGGATACAATCCTAATAACAGCAATGGTGGGTCAAAGAGTATGCACAGTTTGATAACTTTTTGGGCATAGTTCCAAATTGCTCTCCAGAATGGCTGGATTCTTTCACAACTCCACCAAGAATGTATCAGTGTCCCAGTTTTCCCACATCCCCTCCAACATTCATCATTATTTGTTCCTGTCATCTTAGCCAATTGGACAGGTGTGTAGTGGTATCTCAGAGTTGTCTTAATTTGCATTTCTCTGATCAGTAGTGATTTGGAACATGCTTTCATATGAGTGGAAATAGTTTCAATTTCATCATCTGAGAATTGTCTGTTCATATCCCTTGACCATTTATCAATTGGAGAATGGTTTGGTTTCCTATAAATCAGGGTCAGTTCTCTATATATTTTGGAAATGAGACCTTTGTCAGAACCTTTACTTTTAAAAATATTTTCCCAATTTGTTACTTCTCTTCTAATCTTGTTTGCATTAGTATTGTTTGTACAGAAACTTTTTAGTTTGATGTAATCAAAATCTTCTATTTTGTGATCGATAATGATCTCTAGTTCTCCTCTGGTCATAAATTCCTTCCTCCACCACAAGTCTGAGAGGTAGACTATTCTCTGTTCCTCAAATCTATTTATGATCTCATTCTTTATGCCTAAATCATGGACCCATTTTGATCTTATTTTGGTATATGGTGTTAAGTGTGGATCCATATCTAATTTCTGCCATACTAATTTTCAGTTTTCCCAACAGTTTTTTCCAAATAATGAATTTTTATCCCTAATGTTGGTATCTTTGGGTTTGTCAAAGATTAGATTGCTATAGATGTACCCTTTTTTGTCCTTTGTATCTAATCTGTTCCACTGATCGACTGGTCTATTTCTTAGCCAGTACCAAATGGTTTTGGTGACTGCTGCTATATAATATAGCTTTAGATCAGGTACACCTAGACCACCTTCCTCTGACTTTTTTTTCATTAGTTCCCTTGCAATTCTCGACCTTTTATTCTTCCATATGAATTTTGTTGTTATTTTTTCTAGGTCATTAAAATAGTTTCTTGGGAGTCTGATTGGTATAGCACTAAATAAATAGATTAGTTTGGGGAGTATTGTCATCTTTATTATATTCTCTCGGCCTATCCAAGAGCACTGAATGTCTTTCCAATTATTTAAATCTGACTTTATTTTTGTGGCAAGTGTTTTGTAATTTTGCTCATATAATTCCTGACTATTCTTTAGTAGATGGATTCCCAAATACTTTATACTCTCAACATTTGTTTGGAATGGAATTTCTCTTTGTATCTGTTGCTGTTGCGTTTTGTTGGTGATATATAAGAATGCTGAGGATTTATGTGGATTTATTTTGTATCCTGCCACTTTGCTAAAATTCTGAATTATTTCTAATAGCTTTTTAGCAGAGTCTTTGGGGTTCTCTAAGTATACCATCATGTCATCTGCAAAGAGTGATAGTTTGATTTCCTCATTTCCTACTCTAATTCCTTGAATCTCTTTCTCATCTCTTATTGCCGAGGCTAGCGTTTCTAGTACTATATTGAATAGTAATGGTGATAGTGGGCAAACTTGTTTCACTCCTGATCTTACTGGGAAAGGTTGCAGTTTATTTCTATTGCATATTATGCTTACTGATGGTCTTAAATATATGCTCCTGATTATTCTAAGGAATAATCCATTTATTCCTATACTCTCAAGAGTTTTTAGTAGGAATGGATGTTGGATTTTGTCAAATGCTTTTTCTGCATCTATTGAGATGATCATATGGTTTTTATTAATTTGATTATTAATATGGTCAATTATATTAATAGTTTTCCTAATATTAAACCATCCCTGCATTCCTGGTATAAATCCTACTTGATCATAGTGTATTATCCTGGGGATGATTTTCTGAAGTCTTGTTGCTAATATCTTATTTAAGATTTTAGCATCAATATTCATTAAGGAAATTGGTCTATAATTTTCTTTCTCAGTTTTTGATTGACCTGGTTTAGGTATCAGTACCATGTCTGTGTCATAAAAGGAGTTTGGTAGGACTCCTTCTTCCCCTATTTTTTCAAATTGTTTATATAACATTGGGGCTAATTGTTCTTTAAATGTTTGGTAGAATTCACATGTAAATCCATCTGGTCCTGGGGATTTTTTCCTGGGGAGTTGATTAATAGCTTGTTCTATTTCTTTTTCTGAAATGGGACTATTTAAGCAATTTATTTCCTCCTCTGTTAATCTAGGAAGTCTATATTTTTGGAGGAAGTCATCCATTTCACTTAAGTTATCAAATTTATTGGCATAAAGTTGGGCAAAGTAACTCCTTATTATTTCTCTAATTTCCTCTTCATTGGTGGAAAGATCCCCCTTTTCATTTGTAAGACTATCAATTTGATTTTCCTCTTTCTTTTTTCTGATCAGATTTACCAAAGGTTTATCTATTTTATTGGCTTTTTCATAAAACCAACTTTTGGTTTTATTAATTCAATAGTTTTTTTACTTTCAATATTATTGATTTCTCCTTTTAAATTTTGTATTTCAAGTTTAATTTTTGGCTGGGGGTTTTTAATTTGGTCTTTTTCTAGCCTTTTAAGTTGCAAGCCCAATTCGTTAATCTTCTCTTTCTCTATTTTCTTCAAATAAGCCTCTAAAGATATAAAATTTCCCCTTATTACTGCTTTAGCTGCATCCCACAGATTTTGGTATGATGTCTCATCATTGTCATTATCTTGGGTGAAATTATTAATTGTTTCTATAATTTGCTGTTTCACCCAGTCATTCTTTAAGATGAGATTATTCAGTTTCCAATTACTTTTTGGTCTATTTACCCCTAACTTTTTACTGAATGTAGCTTTTATTGCATTGTGATCTGAGAAGAAGGCATTTATTATTTCTGCCTTCCTACATTTAATTTTGAGATCTTTATGTCCTAATATATGTTCAATTTTTGTATAGGATCCATGAACTGCTGAGAAGAAAGTATATTCCCTTCTATTCCCATTCAGTTTTCTCCAAAGGTCTATCATACCTAGTTTTTCTAATGTTCTATTTACTTTTTTAATTTCTTTCTTGTTTGTTTTGTGGTTTGATTTGTCTAAATCTGAGAGGGCAAGGTTGAGATCTCCCACTATTATAGTTTTACTGTCTATTTCTTCTTGCAACTCTCTTAACTTTTCCTTTAGAAAGTTAGATGCTATACCACTTGGTGCATATATGTTTAGTATCAATGTGGCTTCATTATTTATACTACCTTTCAGCAGGATATAGTTTCCTTCTTTATCTCTTTTAACTAGATCAACTTCTGCTTTTGCTTGATCTGAGATAAGGATAGCTACCCCTGCTTTTTTGGCTTTATCTGAAGCATAATAGATTCTGCTCCAACATTTTACCTTTACTCTATATGTATCTCCCTGCTTTAAGTGTGTTTCCTGTAAACAACATATTGTAGGGTTCTGATTTTTGATCCAGTCTGCTATCCGTCTCTGTTTGATGGGAGCGTTCATCCCATTCACATTTACAGTTAAAATTACTAATTCTGTATTTCCTGCCATCATATTATTCCCAGATTATGCTTTTTCCCTTGACCCCTCTGAACCCCTTCCCCAATATTTAATTTTTAGACGCCCCTTGTGACTTGCAGTCCTCCCTTTTTTTTTTTTTTAGTATCCCTCTCCCCCTTCCTCCACATCTCTTCCCTTATTCTCCTTTTCCTTTTCCCTTTTCCTCTCCCCCCTTTTAATGAGGTGATAGAGAATTCTTTGAAAAACAAATATGACAATTATTTGCTCTTTGAGCCTGCTCTGATGAGAGTAAGATTTACACAATGATTCTCCCTCTCTCTAAATTCCCTCAGATATGGTGTATTTTCTATGCGTCTTCTGGGATGTAGTTTCCCTCTTTTTATCACTCCCTCCCCTTTTTCTAATACTACCCCCTTCCCTTTACTATACCCCCTCCTTTTTTTTTCTTTTATATCAGTAAAATCAAATTATCCATGAGTACTTCTTATATGCCCACAACAGAGATATAGTTCTCAAGGGTTCTGTGTACCTTTTTCTGTTTCTCTTCACTCTTGTGGATGTAGATCAAATTTTTTGTTTAAGTCTGGTTTTTTTCTTAGAAACATATGGAATTCCTCTATTTCATTGAATGACCATCTTCTTCCATGGAAAAAGATGCTAAACTTAGCTGGGTAGTTTATTCTTGGTTGCAATCCTTGATCTTTTGCCTTACGGAATATCAGGTTCCAGGCCCTTCTATCTTTTAATGTGGAGGCAGCCAGACCTTGTGTGACCCTTATTGTGGCACCTTGGTATTTAAATTGTTTTTTTCTAGCTGCTTGCAGGATTTTCTCCTTTGTGTGGTAATTCTGCAGCTTAGCCACAATATTCCGTGGTGTTCTTTTTTTAGGGTCTTTTTCAGAAGGAGTTCGATGAATTCTTTCAACATCTACTTTCCCCTCTGTTTCTATTATCTCTGGACAGTTCTCTTTGATAATTTCCTGTAAAATAGAATCTAGGCTCTTTTTTTGGTCATAGTTTTCAGGAAGTCCAATGATCTGCAGATTATCTCTCCTAGATCTATTTTCCAGGTCTATAGATTTTCCCAGTAAGTATTTGATGTTATTCTCCAGCTTTTCTTTTTTTTTTTTTTTTTTTTTTGTTTTGTTTGACTGATTATTGGGTTCTCAATGAATCATTCATTTCTATTTGTTCCATCCTGACTTTTAAGGAGTTATTTTCTTCATTCACAGTTTTTATTTCTTTTTGTAAATGCCCAATTTCATTTTTAAATGAGTTGTTTTGCTCTATTGAATTTTTTTCCATTTCCCTAATTTTTTTTTTTGAGAATTATTTTCTTTTTCCAATTCAGAAATCCTATTTTCTTGGGACTTTTTTATCTTCTCCAATTCAGAAATCCTATTTTCTTGAGACTTTTTTTTCTTCTCCAATTCAGAAATCCTACTTTCCTGTGATTTTTTTACCTTTTCTAATTCACTAATTTTGTTTCCCTGCATGTCCTGTGAATTCTTTATTTTTTCCAACTCCAATTTCATAGCTTCTCTTTCCTTTCCCCATTTTTCTTCAAACTCTCTTAACTTTTTAATAGTCTCTTCAAGGAGAGAGTTATGTGATGGGGGGCAGGAATCGTTCCCCTGTAGGTTGTTATCTGCTGACTCTCTGCTGTTAACTTCCTCAGGGTTGGATACCTGCTCTTTCTCTGTGTAGAAAGAATCTATAGTTTTTCTTGACTTTTTACTCATACTTAAGAAATCTTTTGGGGTCTGTCCCTGGGGTAGGAAATTATTTATTTATTTCTTTACCAGCTTCCTCCCAGCCCTGATGGATGCAGCGGCCCCCGCACCTGAGCTAAGAGAGAGCTCTGGGATAGAGTTCCCCCCCCCCCCCCGGAAGTGCCTCACAGGTGATCAGCGCTGCTATGCTTTGAGGGCAGCACTATGTGTCCTAGCGGCTTCCCTGAGGTTTGAGACTGAACGGTAAAGGCAACACAAAGCCCCGCCTATGTGTCCCGGTGGGGCATGGATGTTAGCAGCAGGTGATGTGAAAAGCCCCTGCGCTCAAACTGGAAGTGTCTGCCAGAAACCGCGGTCCCTAGTTCAAAGGTTCCGCTTCTCTGGGACTTCCAGGGCTGAGTTCCACAGCCTCCAGCTGAGCCAGGCACTATGTGTTGCCTTGGGCCATATCTGCCCCCTTCTCAATCTCTTAGCTACTCACAGGTGAGAGCTAGGACCGCCTATTTCGGCCACACCCACAGTACCGATTTCTGCTGAGTCACCTCTGGAATCGGGAAGATCCAGTCTCTGGCTTTAAAGTTTTTTTTTTTTTTTAAGTGGCTTAGATTTCTCTTCTGAACTGATGTTTTATAAGCAGAGAAGAGCTAAAAGCCTGTGCCAGATTCTTCTATCTCAGTGGCTTCTCTGATCTCAGAGCCCTCCCCAGCATGATCGGTGCAGTGTGCCAGCACCCAACCGTCTGCGCAGGCCTCTTTTCTTCCTCCCCTGGGAACTGACCTTTCCTGTTGAAACTCAGATTCTCTTCAGCTGGTAAGTCGTGCTTCCAGTCCTTGTGGATTCAATCAGTCCAGCGCTATTTCTGAGGCTGATTATATCTAGTTGGTTGTGAGGGAAGAAAGGAGCTTACACAGTTGCATGTATCTTCTCCGCCATCTTGGCTCCACCCCTCTCCTCCATCTTTTTTAACTCTTAGCCTGAATGTATGTCTCTGTTTCAAATGTGTTTCTTGTAAATGACATACTGTAGGATTCTGTTTTTCAATATACTCCGTTATCTGCTTCATTTTTAAGGAAGACTTCATCCCCTTCACATTTATACTTTTGATGACCAGCTGTGTATTTCCCTCCATCCAATTTTTTTTCTCATATATACTTATTTTTTCTCTTTCTAGTCTATCCCTTCTTAGCAGTGTTTTGTTTCTGACTTATCCTTCCTTCAGCCTAAAAGAGTTCTCCCTTCTATCACTCCTCTACTCCTCTCTTACCCTTTTTCTCTCTTCTGCTCTCTCTTCTATATGGCCCCTCACTTTTCTTTTTCCTTTCTCTTCCTCTTCATTATAGGATAACTACTTACACCCAACTGAATGAATATATCATTCCCTCTTTGAGTCAAAACTGATGAGATTAAATTTTAGACAATGCTCTTTTCCTTCACATTTTCCCCTTTATTGTAATGGGTTCTTTGTGCTTCTTCATGTGATCTAATTAATATAATTTAATTTCCCTTTTTAACTTTTCCAACCCTTAAGGTCTTTTTAAAAATTTCATTCAAATCAGAGTCAATTTATACCTACATCCTCTGTCCATATATGCTCCCTGAAACTGCCCCAATAAAAGATATAGTTCTCAAGAGTTACAAGTATAATTTTCCCATTTAGGGATGTAAACAGTTTAATAATATGAATAATATTTTTTCCTACTTACTTTTCTCTTCAGTCCTGTATTTAAAGATCAAAATTTCTGTTTAGTTGTGGGTCTCTTCAATAGAAATTATTAAAAGTTTTTTATTTCAGCAAAGATCCTTCTCCTTTCCTGAAAGACAGTGCTGAATCTCACTGGACAATTGATTTTTGGTTATAATCCCCATTCCTTTGCTTTCTGGACTATGGTATTCCAGGTCCTCCAGTCCTTTATTATAGAAGCTGTCAGATCATGGATATTGCTGACTGGTTACTTGACACTTGAATTGTGTGTTTGTTCCTTTTGGCAGCTTGCAACATTTTTTCCTTAATGTTGTAGTTCTAAACTTTTATGACAATATTTCTTGGAATTTTTCTTGTGGTATCTTTTTCTGAAGGTGATTAATAGATTCATTTAATGAGTATTTCCCCCTCTATTTGTAGCATATTATAGCAATTTTCTTTGGTGATCTCTTTAAGAATGCTATCCAGACTCTTTTTTTTTTTTTTTTTTTTTTTTTAGGGGTGGGAGGTTGTGACCTTCAGTAAACCAATAATTTTTAAATCGTCTCTCCTGGATCTATTTTCAAGGCCAGTTATTTTTCTAGAGGTAGTTTACATTTTCTTCTATTTTTTTCAGTCTTTTTAAATTGTTTGACTGATTCTTGATGTCTCATAGAGTCATTAGCTTCCATTTGCCTAATTGTAGCTTTTAATATATGATTTTCTTTTTTTTCTCCATGTGATTAATTCTACTTTTTTAAGGTTTTTTCCTTCAGTGATTTTTTTTTTAATCTTTTTGCTTTTGGCCAATTGTACTTTTTAAAGAATTGGTTTTTTTTCAGTTAATTTTTGTCTTTCCTTTTCCAAACTATTGACTATATCTTGCATATCTCTTATTCTTTTTTCCTATTTTTTTTCTTCTACCTCTTCTACATCCTGCATCTTAAATTCCTCTATGAATGCTTTCAAGAAGTCTCTTTGGGCTTGAAACCAATTCATATCACTCTTTGATATTTCCCCTGTGGAAATTTTGTACTTTTCTGAGCTGATGTTTTGGTCTTTTCTTTCACCATAGTAACTTTCTATAATTAAGGTTCTTTTCTTTTTCATGTTCTCTTCCTCCTTCCTTCCTTCCTTCTTTCCTTCCTTCCTTCCTTCCTTCCTTCCTTCCTTCCTTCCTTCCTTCCTTCCTTCCTTCCTTCCTTCCTTCCTTCCTTCCTTCCTTCCTTCCTTCCTTCCTTCCTTCCTTCCTTCCTTTCCTTTCTTTCTTTTTTTTTTTTTTTTCATGATTCTGAGTTGGTTCTCTATTTCTGGAGTACATGTGGTGTTATCTCAATATTTTGGTGCTCTAAGCCTTGGCTTAGAGCAAGGCATAGTCCTTTGGAAAAGGGAGAATACATAGACCTGTACTCTCCAGACAGTACCCTAGTTTTCAGGGCAAGCAATTTGTCTTGAGTTGGAATGGGTGCCTGCTTCATGGGTTTGCTCTGCTATTGAGCGAGGACCAAGGATCTCAATGGGAAATCTGCTGTGAATAGAGTACTCAACAACTTTCCTGTACACCATCTTAGCTGCACTGAATATCCTTTTGACCCTATTGAGACTGACCTTTCTTGAAGTCCTTCTAATCTATTTTGAGTTGGAGAGTGGTTTCATTCTATCAGACTGCTCAGAGGTTTGTTTAAATATGGGTTTTAAAGGAAATTGGGAAAGCTTGATCAATTTCTTGGCTTCACTCCACCATTTTGGCTCTACCCCAGGACTCCAGTTTCTCTGACTTAATCAATTATTAGGAAATAAAAATTCATTTTTAAGTATTATTTTTTTCTCTTTTGTGACCCTGCTGAATTATTATTTACATTAATTTTAAATTTTAAATAGTTTCATTTTAAATTATATTATTATGCTATTTAAAAGTACCATATCCATATTCAAAGGAAATATAGCTACTATCATCAAGTTAGTTGACATAGTATTGAAATTTTATTTTAATATGTTTAATAAGACAAGAAAAAAATCAACCATTAATATTTCTTAATTAACTAATATTATGTTGTGGTCCACATCCAGTTCCCACATTCCTCTCTCTGGGTGTAGATGGTTCTCTTCATCACAAGATCATAAGAATTGGCATAAATCATCTCATTGCTGGAAAGAGTCATGTTCATCAGATTTGATCATCCTGTAATCTTGCTGTTGTCATGTACAATGATCTTCTGTTTCTGCTCATTTCACTTAGCATCAGCTCATGTAAGTCTTTCCAGGCCTCTCTAAAATCATTCTCCTTTCTTTTAGAGCAATAATATTCTATTATTCTATATTCTATAACATTCATATGCCATAATTTTTTCAGCCATTCTCCAACTGGTGGATATTCACTCAGTTTCTATTTCTTTGTCACCATGAAAAGGACTGCCATGAACATTTTTACACATCTGGGTCCCCTTCCTCCCTTTAAGATCTTTTTTGGGATACAAGCTTAGTAGAAATACTTCTGGATCAAAGGATATGCAGAGTTTGATAATTTCTTGAACCTAGTTCTAAATTCTCCAGAATGGCTGGATCCATTTACAGTTCCACCAACAATTTAGTGTCCCAGTTTTCCCACATTCCCTCCAACATTTGTCATTATCTTTTCCTGTCATTCTAGCCAATCTGAAAGGTGTGTAGGGGTATCTCAGAGTTGTCTTAATTTGCATTTTTCTGATCAATAGTGATTTAGAGCACCTTTTCATATGACTGAAACAGTTTCAATTTCTTCTGTTCATATCTTTTGACCATTTATCAATTGAAGCATGGCTTGACTTCTTATAAATTTGAGTCAATTCTCTTTATATTTTAGAAATGAGGTCTTTATCAGAACCCTTACATGTAAAAGTGTTTTCCCAAGTTATTGCTTCCCTTCTAAACTTTTCTGCATTAGTTTTGTTTGTACAAAAATGTTTTAACTTAATGTAATCAAAATTATCTGTTTTGTGTTCAATTATGAGTTTCAGTTCTTCTTTGGGCACAAATTCCTTCCTTCACAGTTCTGAGAGGTAAACTATCCTATTTTCTTCTAATTTACTTATAATATCACTCCTTATGTCTAAATCATGAACCTATTTTCTACTTTATCTTGGTATGTGGTGTTAGGTGTGGGTCAATGTTTTGTTTCTTCCATATTAATTTCCAATTTTCCCAGTAGTTTTTGTTGAATAATAAGTTCTTAGCTAAAATGCTGGGGTCTTTGGCTTTGTCAAACAGTAGATTGCTATAGTTATTGACAATTTTGTTCTGTAATCCTAACCTATTCCACTGATCAACTACTTTATATCCTATCCAATATCAAATGGTTTTGATGAATTCTGCTTTATAATATGCTTTTAGATCTGGCACAGCTAGCCCACCTTCATTGGCCTTTTTTTTTTTTTTACTAATTTCCTTGAAATTCTTGACTTTTGTTCTTCCAGATGAACTTTGTTATTACTTTTTCTAGGTCTGTAAAATAATTTCTTGGGAGCTTGCTTGGTATGCCACTAAATAAGTAGATTCAATTAGGTAGTATTGTCATTTTTATTATATTCACTCATGCCTACCCTTGAGTACTTGATATTTTCCCAACTGATTAGATCTGCCTTTATTTGTATATAAAATGCTTTGTAGTTGTATTCATATCATTCCTGAATTTACCTTGGCAGATAGAGTCCCAAATATTTTATACCATTGACAATTGTTTTGAATGGAATTTCTTTTTGTATCTCTTGAAGCTGGACTTTGTTGTAAATATATAAAAATGCTGATGATTTATGTGCATTTATTTTGTATCTTGCAACTTTGTTAAAGTTTTAAATTATTTCTAGTAGGTTTTTTTTTTTTTTTTAAGTTGCTTCTCTAGGGTTCTGTAAGTATACCATCATATCATCTGCAAAGAGTGATAATTTGGTTTCCTCATTACTGACTCTAATTTCTTTAATCTCTTTTTCTTCTTGTATTACCAAAGCTAACATTTCTACTGATGTTATTAGGAATGGTTCTAGATAGATCCCATTACAAATAATGTTTGCTGATGGTTTTAATAGATGCTACTGATTATTTTAAGGAAAAGTCCATTTATTCCTATACTCTTTAATATTTTTAATAGGAATGGGTGTGGGATTTTATCAAATGTTTTTTTCTGCATCTATTAAAATAATCATATGATTTTTGTTAGTTTGGTTATTGATATAGTCAATTATGGTAATAGTTTCCCTAATATTGAACCAGCCCTGCATTTTGGGTATAAATTCTATTTGCTCATAGGGTATTATCCTGGGAATGACTTTCTGTAATCTCATTGCTGATATAAAATGCATAATTTTCAACAGCTAAAAATGAATGGTTAAAACACTAAAAATACTTAAGATCTCTAACAATCAGAAATGTAAATTTAAAAGGCAAATCTGAATTATCATCTAACATCATTAATCTAATTATTTTAGATAATTAATTATGGAAGTGAATTAGTTAAAACTTGCTAAAAAAAATTGCTTTGATAATGTGTCAACTAACTTGATGATAGTAGCCAAATTTGTTTTATTCTTGTTTTTAATGGAAAACCTGTCTAATGCTTCACTGTTGAGTATCATGTTGGTTGTTGGATTAAAATAGATACTTTTTGTGTTTTATTGAGTATGCTTTTCCTGCAAATTTTAGTTTTTTGTTAACCATGAATAAATGTTGAATTCTATTAAAGAATTTTTCTTTACATCAAAATATGGGCTTTAAGTAGACTTTTCTTAATATGTATGTTATGTCAATAATTAATATTTAAATATTTAATATTTATTTTTCATTTTGTATAATTTTGAATTTATGTAGATGTTAATTTATTTACTATGATTTCCTTAATTTTTTTAGAATATAACTGCATATATAATTTTCCAGTACTATTCTATAATTCATTTTTTGTTTTATGTCAATATATTTATTTTTTTATTTGAATTTTTAAAAAATAAGTTTTTATTGATATTTTTATCATAGAATATGGTGCATTTCTTTCACTGAGCTACATCCCTTATGCAAATATGTTTTTTAGAGAGAAAAAACAGCACAACTGATTGATGCATTGAAGATCTCTGAAAATATAAAATATATAGTAACTTTGGATATTTTATGTTCTCAAAGGGAATGGACAGAATAGTTTCTGGTATCTCTTCATTCAGATCCTTTTTGATCTTTATGATTTTGTTACATTTATTTTGACAAATTTTATGTGTGTATGATTTTCTCCATATACATTATGTTAGTTTCTTTGTATCCTGGATTCTTAGCTCTGCTTACTTTATTTCACATCAATTCATATATGTCTTTTGATGTTTCTCTTTAATCTCCACACACATTATTTCTTGCAGGATAGTGGTATATCATTGTATTTTCTTATTTTTTTTTCAAATTTGTAATTTTTTCCCCTTTGAAAAGATATTCTTGGTTTTATTAATTCAATTATTATTTTATTTTCTGTATATAGTTTTATTTTTAAATTCATAGTCTCTCTTTTTAAACTTTCTTTTGTATTATTGATATTTTCTTCCCTAATACCTGTAGATAAAAGGTTAATATATATATATATAATTTTTGACTTGTTAAGGCAAACATCTGGTGATATAAATTTGCATCACAGGATAGAAATGACTGTGGCCAACTGATTTTGAAATATTTTGTGATAGTAACTGTCAAGCATTATGTTTTTCTAGTTTTTTTCTTCTTTTAAAAGTTATTTATTTATTTTAATACACACTGCTTCATGAATCATGTTGAGAGAAAAATCAGAAAAAAAGGCAAAAACCATGGGAGAGAAAAAAAAAAAACAGAAAAAAGAAATGAATATAACATGTGTTGATTTACATTCAATCTACAAAATTCTTTTTCTGTATGCAGATGGCATTTTCTGTCCAAATTCAATTGGGATTTGGATCACTGAACCATTGAGAAGAACCAAGTCTTTCATAATTGATCTTTTCACATTTTTGCTGTTATTTTGTAGAATGTATGCCTGATTCTTCTTAATTTGCTCAATATCAATGTGTGTGTCTTTCCAGGACTTTCTAAAATCAGCTTGTTTAAAAAAGGAGATGAAGGTGGCCTAGCTGCACCAGATCTAAAATTATACCATAAAGCAGGAGTCATCAAAACCATTTGGTACTGGCTAAGAAATAGAGCAGTTGAACAGGGGAATAAATTAGGTTCACAGAACAAAATAGTCAATGACTATAGCAAACAGTATTTGACAAATCCAAATACCACAGCTTTTGGAATAAGAATTAAAAACTGAAATTATTTTAGTCATATGAAAAGGTGTTCCAAATCATTATTTTTCTTATGAGGGAAATTAAATCTTAAATGAGGGAAAGGGATCCACATGTGCAAAAATGTTTGTGGCAATAGTGGCTAGAAATTGGAAATTGAATGGATGTCCATCAATTGGAGAATGGTTGGTAAACTATGGTATATGAATGTTATGGAATTTATTGTTCTATAAGAAATGACCAGCAGGATGATTTCAGAGAGACTTGGAGAGACCTATATGAACTAATGCTAATTGAAATGAGCAGAACCAGGAGATCATTATACACAGCAGCAATAAGATTATATGATGATCAACTCTGATGGATGTGGCTCTCTTCAACAGTGATTCAAACCAATTCCAATTGTTCAATAATGAAAAGAATCAGCTACACCCAAAGAGAGAAATATGTGAAATGAATGTGGACCACAACATAGCATTTCCACTCTTTCTATTATTGTTTGCTTGCATATTTGTTTTCCTTTCCAGGTTTGTTTTACTTTCTTTCTAGAGCCAATTTTTCTTAAGCAGCAATATAACTGTATAGATATGTATACATATACACTTGGTAAATACAATCCAGCTCCCCCAATAAAGCAGACCATTTGTTTCCCTTGTTAGTTTGTTTTCTTTGACCCTTCTTTGACATAATGAGCAAAAATTTAAAATGCACTCTAACTATTGATAGCTTCTATATGGATAGAGAGCAGACTTTAGATCCTAAGGAAACTAAAAAAACCAGACCATCCCCAGATGAATTTCCAAAGGGGGATAGCATCTGGTCCTCAGCACATAAGACTCTCAAAGAAATTAAAAAGGCTCTCACAAGAGAGCTAGAAGAAACATGGAAAAAGGAAAGGGAAGCTTGGCAAAAGAATCTGTATAAGTCATTCCACTCATTTAAAGATAGAGTGGGTAAAGAAAATCAAATCCTTGAAAAACAGAATTAGTGAGTTGGAAAAAGAAAATAGCTCTCTAAAAAATAAAATTGGTGAAATGGAAAAAAAATTCCATAGGACAAAACAACTCATTTAAAACTAAAATTAAAAACTAAATTGGACAATCAGAAAAAGATATAAAAAAAGTGAGTGAAGAAAATACTTCATTGAAAATCAGAATTGAACAAATGGAATTGAATGACTTGAGGAAACACCAAGAATCAATCAAGCAAAAAAAAAAAAAAAAATGAAACAATGGAAAAAAATGCTAAATATCTTCTTGGGAAAACAACAGACCTGGAAAATAGATCCAGGAGAGACAATCTGAGAATTATTGCATTCCCTGAAAAATATGATGAAAAAAAAAAAAAAAGACCCTGGACACTATTTTCCAGGAAATTATCAAAGAGAATTGCTTACATGTTTTAGAAACAGAGGGTAAAATAGAAATTGAAAGAATTCATTGATCACCTACTGAAAGGGACTCTAAAATCAAAACACCAAGAAATATAGTGGCCAAATTCCAGAACCATTAGATGAAGGAAAAAATGCTGCAAGCTACTAGAAAAAATCAATTCAAATATGGAGGAACCACAATAAGAATTACCCAAGATCTAGCAGTGTCCACATTAAAGGATTGCAGAGTCTGGAATCTGATACTGTGAAAGGCTAAGGAACTTGGTATGCAGCCAAAATAACTTACCCAGTAAAAATGAGCATCTTTTTCCAGGGAAGAAGATGGACACTCAATAAAATAAGTGAATTTCATCTATTCTTGAGGAAAAAAACCAGATCTAAACAAAAAGTTTGATCTACAAATATAGAACTCAAGAGAAACCTAAAAAGGTAAAAATAAATCTTGGGAACTATATTTCTGCTATAAAGATATAAAGAACACATGTAAACATTGTTCTAGAAACTAGAGGTGGAAAGAAAATTGTACTAGAAAAAGGGTAAAGTGGGGGTACTACATCTCATGAAGAGGCAGAGGAAACATTATATCTGAGAGGAGAATGGAGGGGGATGAACATAGTGTGTATCATACTGCCATCAGAATTAGCTTAAAGAGAAAAGTATTATACATATTTGATTTATGGTGAAACTTCTCCCGCCTTATTGAAAAGTGGGAGGGAAAAAGTGAAAAGGGAAAGAGTAAGCTAAGTGGAAGGGAATACAGAAATTGTGAGAAAAAGGGATAAGATAGGAGGAGGAACTCTAAGGTGGGGGGAAGGGATACTAAAAAAGAGAGCTGTGAGAAGCAAGTGGTACCCCTAAGTTTAATACTGGGGGGGGGGGGGATAAAGGGGAAGGAAAGGACAAAAGCATGAGCAGGGGTTAACAGGATGGCAAGTAATACAGAATTGGTAATTTTAACTATAAATGTGAATGGGGTAAACTCCCCCATAAAGAGGAAGTGGTTAGCAGACTGTATTAAAAGCCAGAATCCTACAATATGTTGTTTGCAGGAAACACACCTAAAGCAGGGTGATACTTACAGAGTAAAGGTTAAAATGTTGGAGCAGAATCTACTATGCTTCAGGTGAAGTCAAAAAAGCAGGGGTAGCCATCTCATCTCAGATCAAGCAAAAGCAAAAATTTATCTAATTAAAAGAGATAAGGAAGGAAACTATATTTTGCTGAAGGATAGCATAGATAATGAAGCAATATTAATATTAAACATATATGCACCAAGTGGTGTAGCATTTAAATTCGTAAAAGTGAAACTAAGAGAGCTGCAAGAAGAAATAGACTGCAAAACTATAATAGTGGGAGACCTCAACCTTACACTCTCAGAATTAGGTCAATCAAACCACAAAATAAATAAGAAAGTAGTCAAAGAGATAAATAGAATACTAGAAAAATTAAATATGATAGGTCTTTGGAGAAAACTAAATGGAAACAGAAAGGAGTATACTGTCTTCTCAGCAGTTCATGGAACCTATACAAAAACTGGCCATATATTAGGACATAAAACCCTCAAACTCAAATGCAATAAGGCAGAAATAATAAAAGCATCCTTTTCAGACCACAATGCAATGAAAATTACATTCAATAAAAAGCCAGAGGAAAATAGACCAAAAAATAATTGGAAACTAAATAATCTTATACTAAAGAACAATTGGGTAAAACAGCAAATCATAAACATAATTTATAACTTCACCCAGGAAAATGAAAATAATGAGATGTCATACCAAAATGTGTTTTATGCCGCCAAAGCAGTAATAAGGGGAAATTTCATATCTCTAGAGGCCTACTTGCATAAAATAGAGAAAGAGAAGATTAATGAATTGGGCTTGCAACTAAAAATGGTAGAAAAAGATCAAATTAAAAAAAAAAAAACACAGTCAAACACTAAACTTGAAATTCTAAAAATAAAAGGAGAGATCAATAAAATGGAAAGTAAAAAAACAAAAACAAAAACAAACTATTGAATTAATTAGTAAAACTAAGAATTGGTTCTATGAAAAAAACAACAAAATAGACAAACCCTTAAAAATCTGATTAAAAAAGGAAAGGAAAATCAAATTGTTAGACTTAAAAATGAAAAGGGAGAACTCATCACTAATGAAGAGGAAATTAAAGCAATAATTGGAGTTAATTTGCCGAACTTTATGCCAATAAATTCGATAATTTAAATGAAATGGAAGAATACCTTAAAAAATATAGCTTGCCCAGATTAACAAAAGGAAGAAGTAAATAGTCTAAACAGTTCCATTTTAGAAAAAAGAAATAGAACAAGCTATTAATCTAAGTCCTAAGAAAAAATCCCCAGGATCAGATGGATTTACAAGTGAATTCTACCAAATATTTAAAGAACAATTCACCCCAATGCTATATAAACTATTTGAAAAAATAGGGATTGAAGGAGTCTTTCCAAATTCCTTTTATGACACAGACATCGTACTGATACCTAAACCAGGTAAGTTGAAAACAGAGAAAGAAAATTATAGGCCAATCTCCCTAATGAATATTGATGCTAAAATCTTAAATAAAATATTAGCAAAAAGAATAATCCCCAGGATAATACACTATGACGAAGTAGGATTTATACCAGGAATGCAGGGCTGGATCAATACTAGGAAAACTATTAGCATAATTGACTATATCCATAACTGAATTAACAAAAAAAAATATGATCATCTCAATAGATGCAGAAAAAGCATTTGATCAAATCCAACATCCATTCCTAATCAAAACACTTGAGAGGATATGAATAAATGGACTTTTCCTTAAAATAGTCAGGAGCATATATTTAAAACTGCCAGTAAGCCATCAAAACTGGAACCTTTCCCAGTAAGATCAGGAGTGAAACAAAGTTGCCCAATATCACCATTACTATTCAATATTGTATTTGAAACACTAGCCTCAGCAATAACAGTAGAGAAAGAGATTAAAGGAATTAGAGTAGATGCTCTTTGCAGATGATATGATGGCATGCTTAGAGAACCCCAGAGATACTACTAAAAAGCTATTGGAAATAATTCATAATTTTAGCAAAGTTGCAGGATACAAAATAAATCCACATAAATCCTCAGCGTTTTTATACATCATGAACAAAATCCAACAGCAAGATATACAAAGAGAAATTCCCCTCAAAATAACTGTCGATAGTATAGGATATTTGGAAATGTATCTCCCTAATATTCCCTAAACTAATCTATTTAGGGCTATACAAATCAGACTCCCAAGAACCTATTTTAATGACCTAGAAAAAACAACAACAAAATTCATATGGAAGAACAAAAGTTCGAGAATTTCAAGGGAATTACCTGATCTAAAACTATATTATGAAGCAGCAGTTACCAAAACCATTTGGTATCGGCTAAGAAATAGATTAGTTGATCAATGGAATAGGTTAGGTTCCCAAGATGAAATAGTAGATAACTATAGCAATCTAGTGTTTAACAAACCCAGAGATACTAACTTTTGGGATAAGAATTCACAATTTGACAAAAAGTCCTAGGAAAACTGGAAATTAATATGGCAGAAATTAGGCATGGACCCACATTTCACACCATATACCAAAATGATTTAGGCATAAAGAATGAGATCATAAACAAATTAGAGGACCATAGGATAGTTTACCTCTCAGACTTGTGGAGGAGGAAGGAATTTGTGACCAAAAAAGAGCTAGAGATCATTATTGATCACAAAATAGAAAATTTTGATTATATCAAATTAAAAAGCCTTTATACAAACAAAACTAATACAGACAAAATTAGAAGGGAAGCAACAAACTGAAAAAAAAACATTTTTTACAGTTAAAAGTTCTGATGAAGGCCTCATTTCCAAAATATATAGAGTTGACTCTAATTTATAAGAAATCAAGCCATTCTCCAATTGATAAATGGTCAAAGGATATGAACAGACAATTTTGATGAAATTGAAACTATTTTCATTTATATTTCCAAATCACTATTGATCAGAGAAATGCAAATTAAGACCACTCTGAGATACCTCTACACACCTGTCAGATTGGCTAAGATGACAGGAAAAAATAATGATGAATGTTGGAGGGGATGCAGGAAAACTGGGATATTGATGCATTGCTGGTGGAGTTGTGAAAGAATCCAACCATTATGCCCAAAAAGTTATCAAACTGTGGAGACCCTTTTTTTTTTTTTTAATTTTTTATTTTATTTTATAATTATAACATTTTTTGACAGTACATATGCATGGGTAATTTTTTACAACATTATCCCTTGCACTTACTTCTATTCATATTTTTTCCCTTCCTCCCCCAACCTCCTCCCCCAGATGGCAAGCAGTCTTATATATGTTAAATATATTACAGTATAATTTAGATACAATATATGTGTGTAGAACCGAATTTTTTGTTGCACATGAAGAATTGGATTCAGAAGGTAAAAATAACAGTTTACATTCATTTCCCAGTGTTCCTTT
Source organism: Sminthopsis crassicaudata (assembly GCF_048593235.1). Lineage (NCBI taxonomy): Eukaryota > Metazoa > Chordata > Mammalia > Dasyuromorphia > Dasyuridae > Sminthopsis > Sminthopsis crassicaudata. The sequence goes on from NC_133620.1 coordinate 266,906,086, forward strand.
TCTGGATGTAGCTGGTTCTGTCCATCATTAATCAATTGGAATTGGATTAGCTCTTCTCTATGTTGAAGAAATCCACTTCCATCAGCATACATCCTCGTACAGTATCATTGTTGAAGTGTATAATGATCTTCTGGTTCTGCTCGTTTCACTCAGCATCAGTTGATGTAAGTCTCTCCAAGCCTCTCTGTATTTCTCCTGTTGGTCATTTCTTATAGAACAATAATATTCCATAACATTCATATACCATAGTTTACCCAACCATTCTCCAATTGATGGACATCCACTATGAAAAGGGCTGCCACAAACATTTTGGCACATACAGGACCCTTTCCCTTCTCTAGTAGTTCCTTGGGGTATAAGCCCAGTAGTAGTATGGCTGGGTCAAAGGGTATGCACATTTTGATAACTTTTTGGGCATAATTCCAGATTGCTCTCCAGAATGGTTGGATTCTTTCACAACTAAGTGGAGACCCTTTGATCCAGCTATATCCAGCTATTATTGGGCTTATATCCTAAAGAAATACTAAAGAAGGGAAAGGGACCTGTATGTGCCAAAATGTTTGTGGAAGCCCTTTTTTGTAGTGGCTAGAAACTGGAAAATGAATGGATGGCCATCAATTAGAGAATGGTTGGGTAAATTATGGTATATGAATGTTATGGAATATTACTGTTCTGTGAGAAATGACCAGCAGGATGGAGAAACTTACATGAACTTATGCTAAGTGAAATGAGCAGAACCAGGAGATGATTATACACTTCAATTATGATACTGTATGAGGATGTATTCTGATGGAAGTGGATATTTTCAACAAAGAGAAGATCTAATTCAGCTCCAATTGATCAGTGATGGACAGAATCAGCTACACCCAGAAAGGAAACACTGGGAAATGAGTGTAAATTGCTCCCACTTTTGTTTTTCTTCCCAGATTATTTTTACCTTCTAAATCCAATTCTCCCTGTGCAACAAGAGAACTGTTCAGCTCTGCACACATACATTGTATCTAGGATATACTAAAACATAGTATATAACATAATTAACATGTATAAGACTGTTTGCCATCTAAGGGAGGGGGTGGAGGAAGGGAAGGGAAAAGTCAGAACAGAAGTGAGTGCAAGGGTAATGTTGTAAAAAATTACCCAGGCATATGTTCTGTCAACAAAAAGTTATAATTAAAAAAAAAAAGAAAGAAAAGAAAGAAATGCAGGACTGAGTTTATTATTAGGAAAACTATTAGCACAATTATCTGTATCTAGAATCAAAGTAACAAATTTTATGATTATATCAATAGGTGCAGAAAGAGCATTTGACAAAATCCAACACCTATTTTTATTAAAATTAGAGAGCATAGAAATAAATGGATTTTCCTTAAAATGATCAATAGAATCCATATAAAACTATCAACAAACATCATATGTAATGGGGATAAACAAGGGTCCTCATAAGATCAGGGGTGAAACAAATTGCACATTAAGACCATTGCTATTCAATATGTGTTCAAAATGTTAGCTTTATCAGTGAGAAGAAAAAAGAAATTGAAGGAATTAGAGTAGGTAATGAGGGGAAAAAATCATCACACTTTGCAAATGATGTGATGATATACTTAAAGAATTCTGGAGAATCAATTAAAAATAATAGAACCAATTCACAACTTTAGCAAAGTTTCAGGACACAAAAGAAATCCACATAAATTATCAGCATTTCTGTATTTTACCAACAAATTCCACCAGCAAGCTATAAAAAGAGAAATTCTATTTAAAATATAATATAAAATATTTGGGAGTCTACTTGCCAAGAGTATACCTATATAATTTACAAAATACTTTCTACACAAATAAAGTGAAATCTGATTAATTAGAAAAATATGAAGTGCTTTTGTGTAGCCTAAGCTAATATAATAAAAATGAAAATTCTACCTAAATTAATCTACTTCTTCAGTGCCATGCCAATCAAACTGCCAATAAATTTTATTAAGGAGCTAAAAAAAACCAAACAAACATAATTTATCTGGAAGAATAAAAGTTTAATACTTTCAATGGAATTAATGAAAAAATGGAAATGAAGGTGGCCTACCTGTGACAAATCTAAAACTATATTACAAAGCAGTGAGTACTAAATTCATTTGGTACTGTCTAAGAAATAGAGTAGTTGATAAGTGGAATTGGTTGGCTTCACAGACACAATAGTCAATGACTATAGTAATCTAGTATTCTATAAACAAAAATCTCCAGCTTCTGGGTAAGAATCAAGTATCTGACAAAAATTGCTGGAAAAATTGGAAATTAGTATGGCAGAAACAAGACATTGACTCATACCCTACATCCTATATAAAGATAAGTTTAGAATAGGTTTATTATTTTATCCATTCTGGAGAACAATTTGCATCTATGCTCAAATGGCTATCAAATTGTGCATGCTTTTTAATCCAGCAGTGTCTGTAGGGAAAAGGATCCACATGTGCAAAAAATGTTTGTAGTAGCCCTTTTTGACTTGGAAACTGAGCACATGCCCATCCTTTGGGGAATGGATGAATAAGTTATGGTATATTAATTTTTGGAATATTATTATTCTATGAGAAAAAATAATCAGTTGATTTCAGAAAGGTCTGGAGAGACAGACATGAACTGATAATAAGTGAAGTGAGTAGACCCTAAGAGAATACTGTGCACAGTAACAAGATTATGTACTGATCAATTTTGATGGATGTGGATCTTTTCAACAATGAGGTGTTTCAGGGTATTTCCAAAAGATTTGTGATGGAGAGAGCTATTTGTGTTGTGCCACTGTGCTCTTTTAATGTCCTAACCAGGTTTCCCTAATTGTCCTATTCAGTTACTCTACCTCAGGTTATAATTCCCTTTTAATGTTAGGATAAAAGTCTTATTTCTTAGACTTTAGGCTATAATCATTCCCTCTTAATGTTTGATGGGATAAAGGTCTTTATCCATATTAGACATCATTAGAATATCAGGAGCCTCTCTAGTACCTTCCTCCATTTCATCCTAGGTGCCTGCCTCCATTATGTCATTCTCATCCTAGGTTCCTCCCCCCATTAGGTCATCTACATCCAGGTACCTCCCCCGTTATGTCATCATTCTTATAACCCTATAAAAGAATCTTGTATCTGACATTCACTGTTGGATTCTTTGAGACAATAGTCTCATTCAGCCCTGGGACTAAACCATGGATTCATTTGGTCCCAGTAAATCTCTCCATTAATAAATTATTAAAAACTCTCTAATCTCTATCTTGCTCAGTTTCTCTGGCATTACATCTGCATCCAGAAAAAAAAAAAAAACAACTGGGGACTGAATGTAGATCACAACATAGTTTTTTTTTTTTTTTTTTCCCCCACCTTTTTTGTTATTGTTTGCTTGTTTTTTGTTTTCTTTCTCAATTTTTTTCCTTTTTGGTCTGATTTTTCTTGTGAAACATGTTAAATGTGCAAATATGTACAGAAGAATTTTACATTTTAACATATATTGAATTATTTGCTTTCTAGGGAAGGAGGTGGTGGAAGGGAGGGAGAAAATTTTGGAACACAAGCTTTTGTAGGGGTGCATGTTGAAAACTACCTTTGCATGTATTTTGAAAATATAAAAACTGTTATTTAAAAAAATATCACAAGTAATCTAGGGAGTAGTCCCACCACATTGTCAACATATTTCTCTGGAATCTCTAGCTTTCTAAAGCCATTATACTGAGACTCTTGTACATAGAAGCTTTGGTAAGTTGTTTAAAATATTTTGGAGAAAAACTTTAGCCAGATCCACCTCCTCTATATGAATTAGTAATCTTTTTTCTGGGAGTGTGTATCTTAATCACCTTGCCTGTCTTATTAGATTGAAAACCCACTGGGTTGGGACAGGAGAGACTAAGGTATGCTGTACAATTTGGCAGAAGATCAGCACTTAGTAGATGTCTATCATACCATACACCAATGTATAAATCTCAGAATAGCCATAATAATGGACCTGACAGATTAATGCCCAAGGCTATTTTTGTACAGCAGCATGGGCTAGTGAAATCAAAATAAGAGAACTCAGATTCAATTCCTTTCAGTTTTGCATGTGCTCTCAGTCTTTCACATGTTTATCTTGTGACAGACAGGAAGAGTTGCTACTAGATACTCTTCAATATAATTGAATTGAAGAATATTTTTCTTTTTAAAAATATATTTCTCAAAAGCTATAGACCCATTATGCTCTTCATGTCATTTTTAGTCTTATGCTCAGTTGTTGTATGTGGTATCTAGACTCATCTTTGCATATGCTTTGTATTTACACATCACCTTCCTCCCACATGCTCCAAGCTCTTTAAAGAGAGTATCTAATTAGTTCTCTGAAGAGTCCTCTGAGATCAATAATGAGAAGCTTAGACTGAGAAATTGAAATGAGAAGTTAAGTGACTTGCCCAGGGTGCTTCAGTGACTCAGTGGTAGCTGGCCAGGTAGAATTCCCCAATATCTTTGCCTAAAGCCCTCAATCAGCCACTCATGGTTTCATTTGTAAAGTCCAGACTAGCTCCCTGGAGGCCTTGGGATCAGTCAGAGTCAAGATAAGCAAACATCCTTGGTCTTTAGGGGGAGAAGTGAAAAGGAGATGGACAAAACTTCCAGGAGTTTTGCAAGGATCCTTCCTTGACTGTAGATTACAGAATTTCTACACTTTTCTCCTCCTCATCCCGAGGCCAAGTGAAGTTCTCTCATCTCTCTTACTCCACCCCCTAATCCTTACCTACAATTCTTTTTAACCTCAAGCATTGAGCTAGCATTAACTGTGAGAAGAGAAATTCCAAACATATGCTAATGAAGTTATTGTCCAATAGGTAACTAGCCTTAAATGCTCTGTTGTCTGATTCAAGCCCACTTTTTAAGAGTTTCAGCCCTTTGCATTCATTGAACAATTTTTTGAACGAAATGAAATGAGCTTTTAATTGGGAGAGGTGTTTGCTTATGTACATAACGAAAGCAACTTATATTTATTTCTTTTTTTAAAGTAGAAAATGAGAAAACTCTCAATTTGAAATTGAAAGTTCATTCTGCCTTGATGGAGAGCTTTAAATAACAGATAGGATTATGATTCCTCAAAATGTGAGGAATTCCTTCATCAGCTTTGCAAAAATATTTCTTTAGTTAAAAATCATAGCTGAATATAGCAAGCTTGGGAGGCTAATGCTTGAGGTCAAGAGTAATAAATTGTAATGGTCTAGAGGGACTGGTAATTAGTACAGTCTGGTATCAATATGCTGAATTTCTCAGAAGTAAAGTTTGAAGATGTAATGTACATGTTTGCCTAATGAACTGGGAACCAGTTTAAAATGGAAATCTGGTCAAAGCTTCCATGTTTATCAATAATGGTATTGAATTTTGATTTGCCTCTGCACCTCCAGTGACTGTACTATTTAGTGACTTAGGCATTAATGTAATAAATAAATGTTTGCTTGAATAGACAAAAACATGAATGGATAAACAAAAAGATTAATAGATAGTTATATAAATAAATAAAATATATGAGTTGTTGTTCAATTTACTCAATTGTGCCAGGCTTTATGTGACTTAATGTAAAATTTTCTTATCAAAAATACTAGAGTGATTTGTCATTTCCTTCTCCAATTCATTTCACAGATGAGGAAACTGAGGCAAACAGGGTTGATTGATTTGATCAGAGGTCATTCAACTGGTAAATGCCTGAGACCAGAGTTGAACTCAGGTCTTTCTGACTTAGGGTTTAGCTGAGTCAGAATTCACTGAATTATGTAACTGGCAAAGTAAAAAAAAAAAAAAAAAAAAAAGGATGCTGTCACCTGGAACCCTGAGGTCTAATTTATTGTTTGGTCATGTCCAATTCTTTGTAACCTACTTTGGTCTTTTCTTGGAAAAGATATTGGAGCAGTGTGTCATTTCCTTCTTCAGCCAATTAACAGATAAGGAAACTGAGGATTCAGTGATTTACTCAGGATCACACAGCTAGGAAGTGTTTTAGGGCAGATTTGAACTCAATAAGATATTGTATCCCCTCTGTACATAACCTATTGCACTAATAAGTATATATATTGTAAAATTTTTAAAAATTGAAAGGACAGGATAAAGGAGATATATTTGATCTTAGAGTTAAATAGGGAGCAATAAGTATTATTGAATGGGAGGATGACATGATCAGATCAGTATTTTAGCAAACATGCTTTAAGAGAGTGTGAAAGATAGATTGTAATGAGAAGAGACGTGAGGCACAAGGAAGAATTAGTTATTGCAACAAACTAGGCAAGACTTGATGAGGTCTTGAATCAATTGGTGCCTGGGGTGCCTGGGGAAAAGGGGAGTAATCTCAAAGAAATCTCAAGATTTGATAGGTGATTGAAGACTAGGATGTATGGGGGTAGAAGTAAAGAGTCAACAATAAATTGAGACTATTAGGATGAAGCTGTTCTTGGAAGACAGAAGGGCTCATAGGGAAAGATAATGCAATATTAACTGCAATCCAGATTCCAGTACATTCATATCTGCTTTCCTCTGTGATTTATTGTTCCATTAAAAAAGAAAAGGGCTGAGGAATATCTTTTCCATTTTAATCATTGACCCAACAGCCTGGGCCCAAGAGTCTGCCCTCCTGAAGTATCTGTTATAATCAAGAAATAATCTTGAGGGAAGGGGATTGTGGTTGAATCTTCCCAAAGACCAACTCCTGTGGGTAGTTAGACTACGCCACTACTCTGAGAAATGGATACCAGACTGTAAAAGGAGGATCTTAGGAATTTACATATCTAAGGGATGGGTTCCAGTGTAGTGAGAGGTAATAGTGAAGCAATCTAAATGTACTTCTGTTGGAGACAAACACAATATTGGTCTATTACCTTAAAGGAAGAGTGAAACCTATCTTTCCACCTTCCAATTAATTTGTTACACAATCCTTGAGATTATGCTCTGACTGTCAGTAAAGACAAGTTACTACTTTTGATATCACTGATCTAGCTCCACTCTTTTTTTATATTAAGAAGAACTGAATTTAAATGACAGCTTCATCACTTACTGGCCATGTGATCATGAACAATAAGGCCCATGAGCCCTGGGAGCTTCCATTTATCTCTGTAAAAAATGACTGATGATAATAATAATCATTGAACTTACCCCTATAACAGAACTGTTTTGAGAAAAGCACAAAAGTGGGAGAAGTTATTCCTATAGTTATAACTTAAATGGAAGTTAGATATTAAATAGTGATAATTTTACTCCTCCCCCAAAATTTCACACACATATACACATACAACTAATATCCATATTATTTACTGCTAAATTTCACTTTCATATCCTCAAATATATATGTGCTATGAATAAGGCTTTCTAGAAGCAAAATTTATGTGTTACATATGCAAATTGCCAAATATCTATCAAGCATTCTTTAGACTGATTACTCAGTTCATTATTTGTTACTGTCCTTAAAAATTAGCAAAGAAAAGAAATGTTTATCTCCATTACCACCCACTAAAAAATGTTGGACTCCTGCAGTGCAGCTTGAGGGATTTCATGGGGTTTCTTTTAAAATTTTTTTTTCATTAATATTGAAGCTCAAATTTAGGCAGACAAAACTGAATACATAACAAATATCAAGGTTACTCTTTACAGGTCAAATATAATGACAGCATCAATTACAGCAATTGGCTACAATGAAAGCAAAGAATCATGCTGAGAATACTTTTCCAGTTCTAACTCCAACTTGCTAGGAGTTTTGGCATAAAGAAGATGGCCCATTTTTAATCAAGTAAAACTGCAATAGCATTCCAGCCACTGACAGTAGTTATTTGTCATTAAATAGGAGAACAGGGCTCTTGAGAAAAAACAAACAAAAAAAAAAACCCAAAACAAAACAAACTATAACTCTAAGCCAACAATCTGTTCATTTTAAGGTAATTTAATGCATTACAAGAAGCAAGTCACACAATTAAAATTGGTTCAAGTCCTGGAAAATGACTGTGTATAAGCTTTACTAAAACCTAAACTTTTTTTTTTTTTTTTTTTCAGAGCTAAGTCAGTGATTCTAAGGGCAGTAATTATTATTTTTGTTTGGTCATGTCTGACTTCATGATCCCATTTGGCAATTTTTTTTTTCAAAGACAATAGAGTAGATTGTCATTTCCTTCTCCAGTTCATTTTACAAATGATGAAACTGAGTCAGTGTTAAGTAACTTGGCTAGGGGCACATATTTAGTGTCTGAGACCAGATTTGTACTCAGAAAGATTAGTCTTCCTGATCCTAGACTTAACACTATATCATTGAAACACCTAGCTGCACCAGTAATTATGATAGCTACTCACATTTCTATAATGCTTCAAAATTTTTAAAACAGTTTTTTCCCCCCACAATAACCCTATAGGTTGTGGAATATAATTGCTGCTATATCCTATTTTCAGATTTAAAAACTGAATCTCTAAAAAACTGATGATACTAGCTGGTATTGAAATTTTCAAAGTTCTTTGTGTAAATTATCTTATTTGACCCTAACAATTGTTCTGTAAATACAAATGCTTAGAAATTACATTCCTATTGTACACATAAGGAAACTGAGAAGATAGTTAATTTCTTAGAAACTAAGTTTGCTCATCTGTAAAATGAGATAGTTGGGGAAAATAATCTTTGAACTTGTGGTGTCTCTTAATGCTACCCTAACCTTGTAGCTCCCCTTAGAGCTACTCTTAATGCCCATCCATTGACAGCATGACTAGGCCACACTTACCCATCTCCAGGCACCAACCCAGATAACATAGAGACAGACTACCATAAGGTAGGGGTGAAGCGAAAAAGAACTTTATTCTTAGGTAGCGCGTGCGCGTGCGCGCGCGCGCGCGCACACACACACACACACACACACACACACACACACACACATATATATACACCCCTTGAGGATACGGATCCAAGGAAAAGGGAGGTCTTCTAGGAACCTGGCATAATGAGATTGGCCCTAGAAGAGGGAAGGAGGCATGCTAGGCTTTGAGAGCACTAAGGAGGAGGAAGACCTGGTACTTGGGGTCAGACACTGCCTCTTGGGGCCATGCCCCACCTTCAAGTAGGACTTGCCTGCACCTCAATACCTCTCATCCCTTGGTTCCTCCCACAAGCCTTGAACAGCATTCCTTGCTCCTAGAGGCTTTTTAACCCTTACAGAACTCTCTTCCAATTAAAAAAAAATTAACTTAAAATTCCCAAAATTCTGCCTGATTGTGTGTCAAGGGTAATTTCCCTTAAGTTGTTTAGGATTGGAAAGTAGGGAGTATGCCATAATTATCCTTAACTTTCCTTGATTATACAAACATGGAATAAAAATTTTATCTTAATCCTTTAGGATATATCTTACCATAGAATTGGAGAAGCTCTTGTGTCAATGTCAATCCATAAAGATGTATTGAGCACCTATTTAATGCTAAACAAAAGGGATACAAAAAGTGGTAAATTCTCTATCTCAAGGAGCCTATAATCTAATGGAGGAGATAACATTTATGTAAAGATGAACTTTATTTATAGAACAACTAGAAAACAAGTAAAACTTGGAAAAAGGAGCTAGAATTTAGAAGAATTGAGAAAGACTTCCTGTTAAATATACAATTTTACTTGGGATGTTGAGGAAGCCAGGGAGGCAGTCAGGTATAAGAGAAAAGGTAGAAGGGGCCTAGATTGTGAAGAATGTGGAATGCCAGATAAAACATTTTATATTTTCTCCTGCGATAAAATTTATTGAGTGTATATATGTGAATTGTGGTAATGATGACAGTTGGATATAAACTTTAGGAAAATTACTTTATTGATTAAATGGGTGATGAATTGGAATGGGGAAAGGCTTGAGATAGGCATATCCATAATCAAATTAATTTTAGAATCAGAGAAACTCAGCTTAAATCAATATAGGTACTACTCACTAAATATATTTGTGCAAGTCACTTTCTTATGTTTAAAATGAAATGACCTGATTAGATAATTTCTGGAGTTTCTTGCAAATCTAAACCTGTGATCATATGATCTTTACCAAGGATACATGAATACATGATAGGATAAATTTAGGGCCAATCTCTTTTCTCTTATGTATTTGGGAAATGTGTCATTAGGATTTGACAATGTTTCAAGCTAATATAACCTTGTTTGAAACTCTTCTGTTCCCATGAATTCAGAGTGCAGATTGAAGCATCTCTTTTCCTTTCTTTAATTTTATTGCTTTTTCAGCAGTTGGTAGGGGTGGGGGACATGGCTAGTGCAGGAGTAAATTTTATATAATTTTATATGTATAGTTGGTATAATATTTTATGCCTTCCCAATGGGTAGTTGAGAGGTAAAGGGAGAGAAAAAAATTGGAATTGAGAATTTTAAAAGTACACTGTAAAGAAACTTCTCAGGGGTCCCTAATTTCTTAATCTGTGTATTTCATGGAATTTATAATATGAGAAAGATAAGAGGTTAGAGAGGAGTATATATGTAAAGAGTAAAGATTCCATTGATTGAGTATGTATTGAGCCTGAATTCACTGCTTGTGTCTTCATAAAAGTAATTTCTATTTTGAATTCTTATTCCAGTTCCACAAGCAGAGGGAAATATGACATCATGTGAACTCTCAGGAGCCAAGATTGTGGAATAAGCAGTAAATCAACTTAACTCTCCCATAATCACCTCCAAACAACCATAAAATAGCAACCCAAAAAAATCCTGGAAAAGCAGAATAACAAAAAGAAATGGGGTGAAACAATATCTGAACTGAAGAAACTTGGAAGATTGGTAAGAAAGGATTATCATTCTCAGGGGGAAAGTAGAGTATAATCCAGGACAAAAGTGTCCCAACAAGTCAGTTGCCATCCTCACCTCAGCAAATAAATGGTAAATCCTGAACCCAAGTATGGTACATAGAGTAGGCAACTGCCAATCCCAGGATCCTCCACTTGCCTCAACATAATCAGGGAAATGAAGACATTCTGCCTCTGAGAACAGCCACGAACTTGAATGTAGACCATAGCAAATAGGCAACCTTCATTGGCTAGATTTCCACATTTCCTGGTAAGTAGGCAGAAACTTACAGGTCCCTGAACAAAAAGGTAGCCACCAATGTTGGGCCTTACTAAGAACTTTAGCATAGCCTGAAAAAAACAAGCAGCAGTCAGCACCCAAAGCTCAATGTATATACCAAGGGAAAGCTAAGAAACATCCCATTAGCCTTAACACATACTAGACACCACCAGTAGGACATAAATAAGCACCAGGTAGCCTGATAGACTTCTACAGTTTTCATCAGAGTCAACTAGTGCAATATTAGTGCAGTCCCAGGTAAATAGCAAGAGCCTGCACAGTATAATAACATATAGCCTGAGACAGTGACTCTTCCACCCTAGGAACAGAGCTCAAATTTAAAATAAAGGGAAAAGGTAAAAAAAAAAAAGATGAGCAAAAAGCAAAATCCAATATATATATATATATATATATATATATATATAATCTTAGAAAGGATTATGGTGACAGGAAAGATCAAAGCATAAAGTCCAAACAGGGCAACAATTTCAAAATACCTATAAGCAAAAAAAGTTATCATAAGTTCAGAAAGAACTCATGAAAGAGCTTTAAAATGAGCTTAAGAAGCATAAAAAAGAGGTAGATGGGAAAAAATGGGAAAGAAATGAGAGTGATGCAAGAGAATTATGAAAAATAGAGCCAACAGCTTTGGAAAAAAAATTTTTTTCTTTAAAAATACCCCTGAAAAATAAGATAGTACAAAGACTAATTGAGAAAATCAACTCCCTAAAAGTTAGATTTAGGCAAGTGGAAATTAATGATCCTATAAAACATCAAGAATCAACTGAACAAATTCAAAAGAAGGGAAAAATAGAAGAAAAAGTAAAATACCTCCTGAGGAACAAAACAGCTGACCTGGAAAATGGATACAAGAGAAATAATGTCGGAAGCATTGGCCTATCTGGAATCAATAATCAAAAGTAGGAAATAAACATAACCTTTCAAAAATTATCAAGAAAAAAATCCCTCACATCCTGAAACCATAAGGCAAAATAGATATGAAAGAATGTATCCAACAACTCAGGAAAGAGATTGTAAAATAAAAACTTCAAGGAACATAATAGCCACATTTCAGAACTATCAGATCAAGAAAAAATATTGTAAATACCCAGGAAAAAACAAAACAAAACAATTCAAATATTGGAAGCCACAATCAGGGTTATATATGAGTTAGCAGCTGTGATTTTAAAAGATTGGAGGGCATGGAAGTTGCTATTCTTTGCCTTATGGAATATCAGATTCCAGGTCTGTCAGTCCTTTAAAGTGGAGGAGGTCCTGGATCATCCTGATCATTGATCCTTAATATTTGAATTGTTTCTTTCTGGTTGCTTGAAATATTCCCCCCCCCCTTTATCCAATAATTTTGGGAGTTAGCTATGAATGATATTCCTTGGAGTTTTCATTTTGGAGTCTCTTTCAGGAGGTGATCAGTGAATTCTTCAATGGCTATTTTACCTTATGATTCTAGGACATCAGGGCAGTTTTCTTTGATGATTTCCCAAAAGATGATGTCTAAGATCTTTTTTTAACATGGTTTTCAGGAAATCCAATAATTCTTAGATTGTCTCTCTTAGATCTGTTTTCCAGATCAGCTGTTTTTGTAATTATGTATTTTACATTTTCTTTTGATTTTCATTTTTAAATTTTTTTTGATTGATTCTTGATGTCATTCCTTTTCATTTATTCAATTTTAAGTTTTAGTGAATTATTTTCTTCAGATACCTTTTAAAGCTCCTTTTGCATTTGGCAAATTGAAATTTTAAACTAATTAGTTAGTTCACTAAATTAATTAGTTTTTCCACTTCACTGATTCTGTTTTTCAAGGAATTGTTTTTTGTTTTTTTTTGTTTTGTTTTGTTTTTATTTTGTGAAATCTATTTTGTAAGGAGTTATTATGCTTTTTTCATTTCACTAAATCTATTTTTTAGGGGTGTTCTTCAGATTATTTCTGTGTTTCCTTTTCCAAATTCTCATGTAATTTTCTCATTTCCTTTCCCTATTTTTCTTCTAACTCTTTTAGTATCCTTTTTGAATTCTTCCAAGTGAGCCTTGTGAGATGGGAACCAACTCATATAACTCTTTGGGGATTTATCTGGAGATGATTTGCTTGGTGTTCTTAGAGTATGAAATCTTTTTCTCTTTCTTCATTAAAACTATCCAGAGTTCTTTTTGCTTTTTTGCTCTCTCTCTCTCTCTTTTATTTTTAAGCTTGAGGTCTAAAGAGGTAAATAGAACACTAGGAAAGTTAAGTTTGATAGATCTTTGCAGAAAATGAAATAGAGACAGAAAGCAGTACACTTTCTTTTCAACAGTTCATAGAACCTATACAAAAATTGACCATATATTAGGACATAAAAACCTCAAATTCAAATGCAGAAAGGTAGAAATAATAAACGCCTCTTTTTCAGATCACTATGCAATAAAAATAATATTCAATAAAAAGCCAGAGGAAAATAGATCAAAAAGCAATTGGAAACTAAATAAACTCATCCAAAAGAATGATTGGGCAAATCATAGACACAATTAATAATTTTACCCAAGAAAATGACAATAATGAGGTGTCATACCAAAATGTGTGGAATGCAGCCAAAGTGGTAATAATAATAAATTTTATATCTCTAGAGGCCTACTTGCATAAAATGGAGAAAAAGAAAATCAATGAATTAGGCTTACAACTAAAAAAGCAAGAAAAACAGCAAATAAGGGCGACTTCTGGCCAAGATGGTGGTGTGGAGGCAGACAGCTGCTTGAGCTCTGTGTTTTCTCTCAGGACTTACTTCATGACAAGCCTCAGAATTGATGCTTGACCAGAAAAGAAACCCACAAATAAACACCAACAGAAGACATCCTTGAAATTCGCCAGAGAAGGTCTGTGTTTGCTTGGGGGGAGAGAACGAACAGACTGGAAGCAGACTGAGGGCAAGCAGCAAGAGCCAGACAGGCGGCTCACACAGCTCAGACCAGAGTGGGGAGGGGTGCGATCTCTTCCATTTCTACGAAAAGACTTTTACCCCAGTGTGGATGTTCCATCTTGGTAGCATGCCAGGAGCAGCAGAGAGGGTGTAAACACTGGAGGTGAAGAATAAAACCCCAGAAAGCTAGCATCTCTCAGGACCCAGCCACCCCCACCTCCACCCAGAGTGACTCAGCACATTCTTAGAGCCTCAGAGAGCAGATGCAGCACAGCCATCACTGTCCTGTTAGTGCCTCGTTGCTGTCTCCCGCAGTCTGTAGAGGAGGCTCAGTAACACCATCCAGCCCCATCCCCCACCCCAGAAACAGACCAATTGTTTCTCTTGTCAATTTGTTTTCTTCCATTCCCCCTCTGAAAAAATGAACAAAAAATTTAAAAAGGCTCTAACCATTGACAGCTTCTGTATGCAGAGAGAGCAGACTTCAAACCCTGAGGAGACTAAAAGCAGACTCTCTCCAGAGGAATTCTCTAAGGGGGATATGATCTGCTCCTCAATACACAAAACTCTCATAGAGGAAATCAAAAAGGCTCTCACAAGAGAGGTAGAAGAGAAATAGGAAAAGGAAAGAGAAGCTTGGCAAGAGAGTCTGGAGAAGCCATCCAGAGTGGGTAAAGAGATAAAATCATTGAGAAATAAAATTAGTGAGTTGGAAAAAAAAAAACATCTCTCTAAAAAATAAAATTGATGAAATGGGAAAAAAAATTCCATAGAAGATAAAAACTCAATTGGACAATTACAAAAAGATATAAAAAAAAGTGAGTGAAGAAAATACATCATTGAAAATTAGACTCGAACAAGTAGAAATGAATGACTAAAGGAGAAAACAAGAAGTAGTCAAGCAAAGCCAGAAAAATGAAACCATTGAAAAGAATTTCAAGAACTTTACTGAAAAAACTACAGACCTGGAAAACAGATCCAGGAGAGACAATTTGAGAATAATCAGACTCCCTGAAAAATGTGAGGAAAAAAAGAGCCTGGACACTATTTTCCAGGAAATTATCAAAGAGAACTGTCCAGACATTTTGGAAACAGAGGGTAAAATAGACATTGAAAAAATTCATCAATCACCTACTGAAAGGGACCTAAAATCAAAATGCCAAGAAATATAGTGGCCAAGTTCAAGAACCATCAGATGAAGGAAAAAATACTGGAAGCTCTAGAAAAAAGCAATTCAGATATGAAAGAGCCACAATAAGGATAACCCAGGATCTAGCAGCATCCACATTAAAAGAACAAAGGGCCTTGAGAATGATATTCTGAAAGGCTAGGGAACTTGGTATGTAGCCAAGAATAACTTACCCAGAAAAAATGAGCATCATTTTCCAGGGAAGAAGATGGACATTTAAAGAAATAAATGAATTCCCTCTATTGTTGATGAAAAAACCAGATCTACAGAAAATGTTTGATCTCAAATACAGTACTCAAGAGATTTCTAAAAAGCTCAAAAGAAATCTTGAGAACTATATTTCTGCCATAAAGATATGTAAAGAACACATGTATAATTTGTCCTAGAAACTAGAGGTGGAAAGGAAATTATATCATAAAAAAGGATAAAGTGGTGGTACTACATCTCATGAAGAGGCAAAGGTAACCTATTATATCTGAGAGAAAGAATGGAGGGAGATGAACACAGTGTGTATCAATAGATATATTCAATTTATGGTGAAACTTCTTCCACTTCATTGAAAAGTGAGAGGGAAGGAGTAAGCGAAGGGGAAGGCAATACAGAAATTGTGAGAAAAAGGGATAAAGTAGGAAGAGGAACTTTAAGGTGGAGGAGGGATACTAAAAAGGGAGGGCTGTGAAAAGCAAGTGGTATTCACAAGTTTAATACTGGGTAGGGAGGTAAGAGGAAAGGAAAGGAGAAAAGCATAAGTAGGGGTTAACAGGATGGCAAGCAATATAGAATTAGTCATTCTAACCATAAATGTGAGTGGGATAAACTCCTTCATAAAGAGGAAGCAGTTAGCAGACTGGATTAAAAGTCAGAATTCTACTATATGTTGTTTACAGGAAACACACCTGAAACAGGGGGATACATTCAAACTAAAAGTAAAAGGGTGGAGCAGAATCTACTATGCTTCAGGTATAAGCCAAAAAAAGCAGGGGTAGCCATCCTCATCTCAGATCAAGCAGAAGCATAAACTGATCTAATTAAAAGAGATAAGGAAAGGCATTATATCCTGCTAAAGGGTAGCATAGATAATGAAGCAGTATCAATATTAAGGATATATGCACCAAGTGGTGCAGCATCTAAATTCTTAAAAAAATTTAAGAGAGCTGCAAGAAGAAATAGACAACAAAACTATAATATTGGGAGACCTCAACTTTACACTCTCAGAATTAGGTCAATCAAACCACAAAATAAATAAGGAAGAAGTCAAAGAGGTAAATAGAATACTAGAAAAGTTTGACATGATAGATCTTTGGCAAAAGCTAAATGGAGACAGAAAGGAGTACACAGAGTTCTCGGCAGTTCATGGAACCTATATAAAAATTGATCATATACTAGGACATAAAAACCTCAAAATCAAATGCAGTAAGGCAGAAATAGTAAATGCATCCTTTTCAGACCACAATGCAATGAAAATTACATTTAATAAAAAGCCAGGGGAAATTAGACCAAAAAAAATTGGAAACTATATAATCTTATACTAAAGAATGATTGGGTAAAACAGCAAATGATAGACATAATTAATAACTTCACCCAAGAAAATAACAATAATGAGACATCATACCAAAATGTGTGGGATACAGCCAAAGCAGTAATAAGGGGAAGTTTTATATCTGTAGAGGCCTACTTGAATAAAATAGAGAAAGAGAAGTTCAACAAATTGGGCTTACAACTAAAATTGCTAGAAAAGGAACAAATTAAAAACCCCCAGAAAAACACAAAACTTGAAATTCTAAAAGTAAAAGGTGAGATTAATAAAATTGAAAGTAAAAAAAAAATTTTTTTGAATCAATTAATAAAACTAAGAGTTGGTTCTATGAAAAAACAAACAAAATAGATAAACCCTTAGTAAATTTGATTAAAAAAAGGAAAGAGGAAAAGCAAATTGTTAGTCTTAAAAATGAAAAGGGAGAACTCACCATTAATGAAGAGGAAATTAGAACAATAGTTAGGAGGTACTTTGCTCAACTTTATGCCAATAAATTCGATAACTTAAATGAAATGGAAGAATACCTTCAAAAATATAACTTGCCTAGATTAACAGAGGAAGAAGTAAGTAGTCTAAATAGTCCCATCTTAGAAAAAGAAATAGAACAAGCTATTAACCAACTCCCTAAGAAAAAATCCCCAGGACCAGATGGATTTACATGTGAATTCTACCAAACATTTAAAGAACAACTAACTCCAATGCTATATAAACTATTTGAGAAAATAGGGATTGCAGGAGTCCTACCAAATTCCTTTTATGACACAGACATGGTACTGATACCCAAACCAGGTAGACTGAAAACTAAGAAAAAAAATTATAGACCAATCTCTCTAATGAATATTGATGCTAAAATCTTAAATAAAATATTAGCAAAAAGACTACAGAAAACCATCCCCATGATAATACACTATGACTAAGTGGGATTTATACCAGGAATGCAAGGCTGGTTCAATATTAGGAAAACTATTAGCATAATTGACTATATCAATAACCAAATGAACAAAAATCATAGGATCATCTCAATAGATGCAGAAAAAGCATTTGATAAAATCCAACATCCATTCCTACTTAAAACACTTGAGAGGATAGGAATAAATGGACTATTCCTTAAAATAATAACGAGAATATATTTAAAAGTGTCAGCAAACATCATATATAATGGAGATAAACTGGACCCTTTCCCAGTAAGATCAGGAGTGAAACAAGATTGCCCACTATCACCATTACTATTCAATATTGTACTAGAAACGCTAGCCTCGTCAATAAGAGCCCAGAAAGAGATTCAAGAGTAGGTAATGAAGAAATCAAACTATCACTCTTTGCAGATGACATGATGGTATATTTAAATAACCCCAAAGACTCTGCTAAGAAGCTATTAGAAATAATTCATAACTTTAGCAAAGTTGCAGGATACAAAATAAATCCACATAAGTCCTCAGCATTTTTATATATTACCAATCCAACAGCAAGAAATACAAAGAGAAATTCCATTCAAAATAGCAGTCGATAGTATAAAATATTTTTGAATATGTCTACCAAAGAAAAGTCAGGAAGTATATGAGCAAAATTACAAACCACTTGCCACAAAAATGAAGTCAGATTTAAATAATTGGAAACACATTAAGTGCTCTTGGATAGACTGAGCGAATATAATCAAGATGACAATACTCCCTAAACTAATCTATTTATTGCTATACCAATCAGACTCCTAAGAAACTATTTTAATGATCTAGAAAAAATAACAACAAAATTCATATGGAAGAATAAAAGGTTAAAGAATGTCAAGGGAAGTAATGAAAAAAAAATCAAATGATTTTCCTGATCTAGAACCATATTATAAAACAGCAGTCACCAAAACCATTTGGTATTGGCTACGAAATAGACTAGTTGATCAGTGGAATAGGTTATGTTCACAGGGCAAGATAGTTAATAAAAATAGCAATCTAGTGTTTGACAAACCCAAAGATACCAACTTTTGGGATAAGAATTCATTATTTGACAAAAACTGCTGGGAAAAGTGGAAATTAGAGGAACATAGGATAGTTTACCTCTTAGAGTTGTGGAAGAGGAAGGAATTTGTGACCAAAGAAGAACTAGAGATCATTATTGATCAAAAAATAAAAAAATTTGATTACATCAAATTAAAAAAAAAAAAAAAAAAACTTTTGTACAAACAAAACTAATGCAAACAAGATTAGAAGGGAAGTAACAAATTGGGAAAACATTTTTATAGTTAAAGGTTCTGATAAAGGCCTCATCTCCAAAATATATAGAGAATTGACTTTAATTTATAAGAAATCAAGCCATTCTCCAATTGAAAAATGGTCAAAGGATATGAACATACAATTTTCAGATGATGAAATTAAAACTATTTCCACTCATATGAAAGAGTGTTCCCTATCACTACTGATCAGAGAAAGGCAAATTAGGACAACTCTGAGATACCACTACACACCTATCAGATTGGCTAAAATGACAGGAACAAGTAATGATGAATATTGGAGGGGATGTGGGAAAACTGGGACACTGATGCATTGTTGGTGGAGTTGTGAAAGAATCCAACCATTCTGGAGAGCAATCTGGAATTATGACCAAAAAGTTATCAAACTGTGCATACCCTTTGATCCAGCAGTGCTATTACTGGACTTATATCCCAAGGAAATACTAAAGAGCGGAAAGAGACATATATGTGCCAAAATGTTTGTGGCAGCCCTTTTAGCCGTAGCTAGAAACTGGAAAATGAATGGATTACCATCAATTGGAGAATGGTTGGGTAAGTTATGATATATGAATGTTATGGAATATTATTGTTCTGTAAGAAATGACCAACAGGATGAATACAGAGAGGCTTGGAGAGACTTATATCAACTGATGCTGAGTGAAACAACCAGAACTAGGAGATCATTATACACTTCAACAATGATACTGTATGAGGATGTATTCTGATGGAAGTGGATATCTTCAACATAGAGAAGAGCTAATCCAATTCCAATTGATCAATGATGGACAGAATCAGCTATACCCAGAGAAGGGAAATGAGTGTAAACTGTTAGCATTTTTTGTTTTTCTCCCCAGATTATTTTTACCTTCCAAATCTAATTCTTCCTTTGCAACAGCAAGAACAACAAAATTTGGTTCTGCTCATATATATTGTACCTAGAATATACTATAAGTTATTTAATATGTATGGGAATGCTTTCCATCTAGGGGAGGGGTTGGAGGGAAGGAGGGGAAAAATTCAGAACAGAAGGAAGTACAAGGGATAATGTTGTAAAAAATTACCTATGCATATGCACTGTCAAAAAATGTTATAATTATAAAATTAATTTTAAAAAAGAGCAAATAAAAAAAAAACCCAGTCAATCACTAAACTTGAAGTTCTAAAATTAAAGGAGAGATTAATAAAATTGAAATTAAAAAAAAAAAACATTTAAACAATAAATAAAATTAAGAGTTGGTTGTATGAAAAAACCAACAAAACAGACAAACCTTTGGTTAAATTGAATAGAAAACGGAAAGAGGAAACTAAAATTTTTAATTTTAAAAATTAAAAGGGAGAACTTGACACTAATGAAGAGGAAATTAGAGCAATAACTAGGAGTTACTTTGCCCAACTTAATGCCAATTAATTTGATAAATTAAATGACATGGATGAATACCTTCAAAAATATAGTTTGGTCAGATCAATAGAGGAAGAAGTAAATTGGTTAAATAGTCCCATTTTAGAAAAAGAAATAGAACAAGCTATTAGTCAACTCCCTAAGAAAAAAGTCCCCAGGACCAGTTGGATTTACATGTGAATTCTACCAAACATTTAAAGAACAATTAATTCTAGCACTATATCAAATGTTTGGAAATATAGGGATTGAAGGAATCCTACCAAATTCCTTTTATGACACATACATGGGACTTAAACCAGGTAGAATGAAAAGAGAGAAAAAAAATTATAGACCAACCTCCCTAATGAACATTGATGCAAAAATCTTAACTATAATAGTAGCAAAAAGTTTACAGAAAATCATTCCCAGGATTATATACCATGACCAAGTAGGATTTATATCAGAAATGCAGGGTTGGTTCAACATTATGAGAACTATTAACATAATTGACTATATCAATAACCAAATTAAAAAAAAATATGATCATATCAGTACATGTAGAAAAATAATTTGATAAAATCCAACACCCTTTCCTATTAAAAACACTAGAGGGTATAGGAATAAATGGAATTTTCCTTAAAATACTAGCATCTATTTAAAACCATCAGTAGGCATCATATGAAATGGTTATAATGGATCCAGTTTATGGTTCACTGTAAGATCAGGAGTTAAAGAATGTTGCCCACTATCATCATTACTATTACATATTGTATTAGAAATGCTAGCTTTGCCAATAAGAGATGAAAAAGAGATTAAAGGAAATAGAGTTGGTAATGAGGAAACAAAATTATCACTCTTTGCAGAGGATATGATAGTATACTTAAAGAACCCCAGAGATTTTACTAAAAAGCTATTAGAAATAATCCACAACTTTAGCAAAGTTGCAGGATACAAAATAAATCCACATAAATCCTCAGCATTTTTATACATCACTAACAAAGTCTAACAGCAAGAGACACAAAGAGAAATTCCATTTAAAATAACTGTCGAAAATATAAAATATTTGGGAATCTATCTTCCAAAGGAAAGTCAAGAACTATATGAGCAAAACTACAAAACACTTTCCACACAAAGTCAGATCTCAACAATTGGAAAAATATTAAATGCTCTTGGATAGGCTGAGCGAATATAATAATGATGGTAATACTACCTAAACTAATCTATTTATTTAGTGCTATACCTATCAGTCTCCCAAGAAACTATTTTAATGACCTAGAAAAAATAACAACAGAATTCATATAGAACAACAAAAGATCAAGGATTTCAAGGGAAGTAATGAAAAAGAAAATCAAATTAAGGTGGCCTATCTGTACCTGATCTAAAACTATGTTATAAAGCAGCAGTCACCAAAACCATTTGGTATTGGCTAAGAAATAGATTAGTTGATCAGGGGAATAGGTTCGGTTCACAGGACAAAACAGTCAATAACTATAGTTAAGCTAGTGTTTGACCAAACACAGAGATCCCAACTTTTCAGGTAAGAATTCATTATTTGACAAAAACTGCTGGGAGAAATGGAAATTAGTATGCCATAAATTAGGCATGGATAAGATCAGATCAAAATGGGTCCATGATTTAGGCACATAGAACAAGATTATAAATAAATTAGAGGAACATAGGATAGTTTACCTCTCAGACTTGTCAAGGAGGAAGAAATTTGTGACCAAAGAAGAACTAGAAATCATTATTGATCACAAAATAGAAAATTTGATTATATGAAATTAAACAGCCTTTGCACAAACAAAACTAATGCAAACAAGAGTAGAAGGGAAGCAACAAACTGGGAAAATGTTTTTATAGTTAAAGGTTCTAATAAAGGCCTCATTTCCAAAATATATAGAGAATTGATTCTAATTTGTAAGAAATCAAGCCATTCTTCAACTGATAAATGGTCAAAGGATATGAACAGACACTTTTCCAATGATGAAATTGAAACTATTTCTACTCATATGAAAGAGTGTTCCAAATCACTATCGATCAGAGAAATGTAAATTAAGACAACTCTGAGATACCACTCCATACCTGTCAGATTGGCTAAGATGATAGGAAAAAATAATGATGAATGTTGGAGGGGATGCAGGAAAACTGCAACATTGATGCATTGTTGGTGGAGTTGTGAACAAATCCAACCATTCTGGAGAGCAATCTGGAATTATGCCCCAAAAGTTATCAAACTGCGCGTATCCTTTGATCAAGCAGTGTTACTACTGGGCTTATATCCCAAAGAAATACTAAAGAAGGGAAAGAGACCTGTATGTGCCACAATGTTTGTGGCAGCCCTTTTTGTGGTGGCTAGAAACTGGAAATGAATGTATGCCCATCAATTGGAGAATGATTGGGTAAATTGTGGTATATGAATGTTATGGAATATTATTGTTCTGTAAGAAATGACCACCAGTATGAATACAGAGAGGCTTGGAAAGATTTAACATGAACTTATGCTGATATAAATGAACAGAACCAAGAGATCATTATACACTTCAACAATAATACTATATGAGGATGTATTCTGATGGAAGTAGATGTCTTCGACAAAGAAAAGATCTAATTCAGTTCCAATTGATCAATGATGGACAGAATCAGCTACACCCAGAGAAGGAACACAGGGAAATGAGTATGAACTGTTTGTATTTTTGTTTTTCTTCCCATATTATTTTTACCTTGTGGATCCAATTCTTCCTGTGCAACAAGAAAACTGTTTGGTTCTGCACACATATATTGTGTCTATGATATACTATAATATATTTAACATGTATAATACTGCCTGCCATCTAGGGGAGGGGTTGGAGGAGGGAAAGGAAAATTCAGAACAGAAGTAGGTGCAAGGGATAATGTTGTAAAAAATTACCCATGCTTATGTACTGTCAATAAAAAGTTATAATAAAAAAAAGGGAAAAAAGAATAAAAAAATAAAAAAATAGAATTGGGCAAATGGAACTTATTGACTTTATGAAAAATCAAGATACAATAAATGAAAGGAAAAAATGAAAAAAAGAAATATCCCATTGAAAAAACAACTGACCTGGAATATAGATCCAGGGGGATTAATGTAAAAATTATTGATCTACCTGAAAGTCATGATCAAAAAAAGAACCTAGACATCAACTTTCAAGGGATCATCAAAGAAAATTGTTGTAATATTTTAAAATTAGAGGGTAAAAACAGTGAATCAGTAAAAACAATATTTGAAACAATTTTAGATTTGATATACTAACAAAACACTAAGTAAATTCATAAAAGCCATTAATTTTAGACTAATTAGTCTAGATTAATAACAATTACTTTTCCCAATTATGAGTCCATAAATCTATCTACTATACCAAATATTGCCTCTTAACTTGAAGGAAAATGATCTAATATTATCTGATGAAAATGAGAATTCTAGATCTCTTTAGTATCACAGTATAAACAACAACAACAAGAACAACACAAACAATAAGTCAAAATAAAAATATTACAATGACTCAAAAGTGACATAAAATTTATAAAAATAGCAATTAGAAATGATATTAGCACACAAATGTTCCCAAAAGATAGCTGTGGTCATACAAACTATATTGGTTTTGTTAGCCTCTGAGGCTGTTTCCCCTCCAAAAAGCATTGTTTAAATTACTTCAAGAATAAATTAGTACTAAAATATTTAAATTCTACAAAGGGAATCTCCATTTCTAGAGCAGTTCATAGGAATCCAGTGTTAAAAATTCTCTCCAGAAAGGGATTAGAGTATAGAAACTCTTCCTTCCCTGATATCTTTATTGATAGTTTACAGTCTGAATCTCCTTGATAAAAATAGACATTTTGCTTGAGATAAAGAAAGGGGTATAGAATTTTTATTGAAGATTTGAAAGCATAGGGACTTTGGAGAAAACAACCCAGCACAAACATCCATCAAAGAAAATCTCTTTAAACTGAAGCTATAATAATTAACAGTAGTCCTAAGTGAAGATACATAAACATTCCTTCAGATAAAATGAAATCAGATTCCTTCTCTTGAGCTGAGTTGAATGAAACTCAACATAAGACATTTAGATTTTTCAAGTTTCTCAGGGTGTTGGGAAAAAAGAGAACAACAGATGGATGGGAAAAGAGAGAGACAGAGACAAAGAAAAACAGAGAAAAAGATGAGAGACAGAGATAAAGGGGGAGAGAGATAATATTATACCTTGCATTTGAGTTAAGATATGACTATCAAGTTATTTTCTGCTTATAAGAGACAAGTTTGATCAGAGATCTTGTTCTGTTAACATTCAAAAACTTACAATTTAATACTATGACATGGGTCATTTTTGGCACCTTTTCTGAGATCATTATAATGTAATCCCTCATTTTGAATGACTACAAGATAAGATGGCAACTTTTGATTTTCATATTGGCAAAGACAGCTAAGCAGGCAGTCTTTTAACACTTTTGTTTTAATATGAACAAATGTTGTTACTGTAACATCTAAAGACTGGCCTTGGCAAGAGGGGAAAAAAAAAATTGAGTTTCTGTTTTTATGACCTAAACAGGAATTGGATAAAGTGTTTGTGTTATCTGATTATTTATTGTAATAATACTACTATAACAAATCCAGTTGACTTAAACAAACTTTCTTTAAGCATTCATTATGTTCAATATGGCATAGTGAATAGAAATTCAGTTTCTCAGGAAGAATAATAGGTTTTAAGTGCAGCTGCTGGCTCATTATCATGAGTTGGTAATCCTAAATCAGTCACTTAACCTCTCATTGTTTAAGGAAATATTCTAAGATATTAAGGTGTAAAAAGGGTGTGGATATTATTTGCTCAAGGAAATTTAATGAAATCACAGCTTTATTTCCTAATTCCCAGATACAAAAGTCACTTTTCCAGTGCCCTTGTTCCAACAGGGACTTTAGAAACTTATTTAAGTTCTTCCCATACTAACTCTTTGCTTGAAAATATTTGACTTGCCCTTTTCTGCCTAAATAAGGGTACAGAAAATAAATTTTTATTCAAATATAACCCTCAGTAATGAAAATCTATTCACTAGCAAACATGAAAAAAATAGGTAAATCATGTCTTGGCCCTCATTGAGCTGAGAATCCAATTTTGATTTAAATTTTTTCCATTAAAGTATCTATGGAATATATTTATGGAATTATTAAGTTATCTATGGAAATATTGAAAAAATATAGTATTTCTTTTATTTATTTATTTATTTTTTCCAAATTTATTTTATTTGAAGAAACAAAATAAGAAAAAAGAAAATCAGAAAAGCAATACAAAATAAAATGAAACAAAACTTAAAAGAACATTGTCATGTTTCCAGAAAAACACCAGGGATGATTCAAATGTATAACAAATACCAATTTAAGAAAGCATTTATATATGTATTTATGTATTAGTAGAAGAAATTATATTCATGATTATCCATCTTTATTTCTTTGTAAATTGTTCTTTTGTTATCTGCTTCACCATTTTTAAAAATAGTTTTTATTTACCAGATATATGCATAAGTAATTTTACAGCATTGACAATTGCCAAATCTTTTGTTGTAATTTTTCCCCTCCTTCCCCTTCCCCTCAGGTGGCAGGTTGATCGATACATGCTAAATATGTTAAAGTATAAATTAAATACAATATATGAATACATGACCAAACAGTTGTTTTAGTATACAAAAAGAATTAGACTTTGAAATAGTGTATAATTAGCCTGTGGAAAAAATCCAAAATGCAGGCAAAAATAGAGGGATTGGAAATTCTATGAAGTGGTTCATACTCATTTCCCAGAGTTCTTTTGCTGGGTGTAGCTTGTTCAGTTCATTACTGCTCTATTGGAATTGATTTGGTTCATCTCATTGTTGAAGATGGCCACATCCATTAGAACTGATCATCATATAGTATTGTTGTTGAAGTATATAATGATCTCTTGGTCCTGCTCATTTCACTCAGCATCAGTTCATGTAAATCTCTCCAGGTCTTTCTGAAATCATCCTGCTGGTCATTTCTTACAGAACAATAATATTCCATAATATTCTTATACCACAATTTATCCAGCCATTCTCCAATTGAGGGACATCCACTCAGTTTCCAATTTCTGGCCACTACAAAGAGGGCTGCTACAAACATTCTTGCACATACATGTCTCTTTCCCTTCTTTAAGTTCTCTCTGGGATATAAGCCCAGTAGTGACACTGCTGGGTCAAAGGATATGCATAGTTTTATAACTTTTTGAGCATAGTTCCAAATTGCTCTCCAGAATGGCTGGATGTATTCACTCCACCAACAATGTATCAGTGTCCCTATTTTCCCACATCCCCTCCAACATTCTGCATTATCTTTCCCTGTCATTCTAGCAATCTGTGCAGTGGTATCTCAGAGTTGTCTTAATTTGCATTTCTCTGATTAATAATGACTTATATATAGCTAGAAATAGTTTCAATTTCTTCATTTGAGAATTGTCTGTTCATATCCTTTGACCTTTTATCAACTGATGAATGGCTTGATTTCTTATAAATTAGAGTCAATTCTCTATATATTTTGGAAATGAGGCCTTTATCAGAACCTTTGACTGTAAAAATGTTTTCCCAGTTTATTGTTTCTCTTCTAATCTTATCTGCATTAGTTTTGCTTGTACAAAAACTTTTCAATTCAATATAATCAAAGTTTTCTACTTTGTGATAAGTAATGGTCTTTAGTTCTTCTTTGGACATAAATTCATTCCTCTTACACAGGTCTGAGAGGTAAACATCCTATGTTCCTCTAATTTATTTATAATCTCATTCTTTATGCATAGGTTATGAACCTATTTTGAGCTGATTTTGGTGTACAGTGTGAGTCAATCCTAGTTTTGCCCCATATTAATTTCCAATTAATTTACAGCAATTTTTGTCAAACATTAAGTTCTTATCCCAAAATCAATGGTCTTTGGCTTTGTCAAACACTAGATTATTAAAGTTATTGATTATATTGTCCTTTGGACCTAACCTATTCCATTGATCAACTAGTCTATTTCTTAGCCAATACCAAATGGTTTTGGTAACCACTGCTTTATAATATAATTTTAGATCTGGTACAGCTAGGCCACCTTCATTTGATTTTTTTTTCATTAATTCCCTTGAAATTCTTGACCTTTTGTTTTTCCATATGAACTTTGTTGTTATTTTTTTCTAGGTCATTAAAATAGTTTTTTTGGAGTCTAATTGGTATAGAGCTAAATAAATAGATTAGTTTAGGTAGTATTGTCATCTTTGTTATATTTTCTTGCCCTCTCCAAGAGCATTTAATACTTTTCCAATTGGTTAGCTAAGACTTAATTTGTGTAGAAAGTGTTTTGTAATTTTGCTTATATAGTTTCTGATTTTCCCTTGGCAGATAGATTCCTAAATATTTTATACTATCGCTAGTTACTTTAAATTGAATTTCTTTTTGTAACTCTAACGGTTGGATTTTGTTAGTTGTTAGGGTTACTCCCTAACTAATGCTAATAGGTCTGTATTCCTAGGCCTATCAGAGAAAAACTGGCAAATATAATATCAATAATATCAATCTCACCTGTTTTGAGGTCCTCAGAATTTTCCAGCTACTATCTCATATGGAAGTATTTGAAGCATAACAGAGCACCTGAGAGTTTAAATGAACAATGTTACACTTTATTCCATAAATCACATCTATTCTATGACTTCCTGCACATACCTTAGTAGCAACCTCCCAGTCCAGTCTCCAGGTGGTAAGGGGGGAAAAGGGAAAGAGAACAAGGGAAGAGCTCTTCTTGTCCAGAGCTTAAATAGGGTCAAGTGAGGTCACAGACACAAGCCAGTCAACGTTGAAGGTTACATCCCAAACTTGACCAAGACTTCAGAGCAAGATCTAGGTTCCCGCCATGGGTAGAGGATCCACCCACAAAGGAAGTCCCTAAGTACTCAACTCTTAAGCATGTACAGGGATAAAGATCATTGGTCCACTTACATCTCAATTGTGATTGCCTGACCTTTCTTTGGACCCTTACAGTTAGTGACATATAAGAATGCTGATGATTTATGTGAGTTTATTTTGCTCAACTTTGCTAAAGATGTGGATTATTTCTAATAGCTTTTTAGTAGAATCTTTGGGATTCTCTAAGTATACCATCATATCATCAGCAAAGAGTGATAATTTGGTTTCCTCATTACCTACTCTAATTCCTTTAATCTCTTTCTCTACGCTTATTGCCAAAGCTAGCATTTCTAATACAATATTGAATAGTAATAGTGATGGTGGGCAACCTTGTTTCACTCATGATCTTATTGGGAATGGTTGGAGTTTATCCCCATTACATATGATGCTTACTGATGGTTTTAAATAGATGCTACTGATTATTTTAAGGAAAAGTCCAAGTGTTTTTAATAGGAATGGATGATGGATTTTATCAAGTGCTTTTTCTGCATCTATTGAGATGATCGTATGGTTTTTGTTAATTTGCTTATTAATATGGCCAGTTATACTGATATTTTTCCTAATATTGAACCAGCCCTACATTCCTGGTATAAATCCTACTTGATCATAAGGTATTATCCTGGGATGATTTTCTGTAGTCTTTTTGCTAATATCATATTTAAGATTTTAGCATCAATATTCATTAGGGAGATTGGTCTATAGTTTTCTTTCTCTGTTTTCAACCTACCTAGTTTGAGTATCAGTACCATGTGGGTGTCATAAAAGGAATTTGGTAGGACTCCTTCATTCCCCATTTTTTCAAATAGTTTCTATTGCATTGGGGCTATTTGTTCTTTGAATGTTTGGTAGAATTCACATGTAACTCCATCTGGTCCTGGAGTTTTTTTTTTAGGGAATTGATTAATAGCTTGTTCTATTTCTTTTTCTGAAATGGGATTATTTAAGCAATTTACTTCCTCCTCTGTTAATCTGGGAAGCCTATATTTATCCATTTCACTTAGGTTATCAAATTTATTGGCATAAAGTTGGGAAAAAGTAACTCCTTATTATTTCTCTAATTTCCTCCTCATTCTTGGAAAGTTTCCGCTTTTCATTTTTAAGACTAACAATTTGATTTTCTTCTCTCCTTTTTCTAATCAGATTTACCAAAGGTTTATCTATTTTATTGTTTTTTTCATAAAAGCAACTCTTAGTTTTATTTATTAGTTTAATAGTTTTTTTTTTTTACTTTCAATATTATTAATTTCTCTTTTTAATTTTAGAATTTCAAGTTTAGTGTTTAATTGGGGATTTTTAATTTGGTCAAATTGCAAGCCCAATTCATTGATCTTCTCTTTCTCTATTTTATTCAAGTAAGCTTCTAAAGATATAAAATTTCCCCTTATTACCAGTTTAGTTGCATCTCACAAATTTTGGTATGATGTCTCATCGTTGTCATTATCTTGAGTGAAATTATTTATTATGTCTATAATTTGCTGTTTCACCCAATCACTCTTTAAGATGAGATTATTTAGTTTCCAATTACTTTTTAGTCTCTTTACCCCTAACTTCTTGTTGAATGTAGTTTTTATTGCATTGTGATCTGAAAAAAAAAAGCATTTACTATTTTTTTCCTTCCTGCATTTAATTTTGAGGTATTTATATCCTAATATATGGTCAATTTTTGTATAGGTTCCATCAACTGCTGAGAAAAAAGTATACTCCTTTCTGTCACCATTCAGTTTTCTCCAAATATCTATCATAATTTTCCTAATATTCTATTTACCTCTTTAATTTCTTTCTAATTTGTTTGTCATTTGATTTATTTAATTCTGAGAGTGCAAGGTTGAGATCTCCCACTATTATAGTTTTGCTGTCTATTTCTTCTTGCAACTCTCTTAACTTCTCCTTTAGGAAGTTAGATGCTATACCAATTGGTGCATATATGTTCAGTAATGATATGGCTTCATTGTCTATGCTACCTTTTAGCAGGATATAGTTTTCTTCCTTATCTCTTTTAATTAGATCAATTTCTGCTTTTACTTGATCTGAGATAAGGATGGCTACCCCTGCTTTTTTGATTCCACCTGAAGCATAATAGATTGTGCTCCACCATTTTACCTTTACTCTGTAAGTATCTCCCTGCTTTAAATGTATTTCCTGTAAACAACATATTGTAGGGTTCTGACTTTTGATCCAGTCTACTATCCGCCTCTGCTCAATGGGAGAGTTAATCACTTTCACATTTACAGTTAAAATGACTAATTCTGTATTTCCTGCCATCATATTACCCCCAAATTATGCTTTTTTCCCCTTGCCCCCCTGAATCCCTTCCCCAGTATTAAACTTATGGTCCCCACTTGCATCATGTCGCCCTCCCTCTTTAGTATCTTTCACTCTTCCCTTTAAATTCCTTTCCCTTTCTTGTACCCTTCCCTTATTACTCTTTTCCTTTTCCCTTTTCCTCTCCCCCTTTGTAATTAGGCGAGAGAGAATTCTCTGGAAAAAAAATGTCAATTATTTTCTCTTTGAGCCAATTCTAATGAGAGCAAGATTCACACAATGTTCCTTCCCCTCTCTAACTTCCCTCATATATGATAGGTTTTCTTTGCCTCTTTGTGGGATGTAGTTTCCATCTTTTTATCTCCCCTTTCCTTTTTTCTGACACTATCCCCTTTCCACTTCTACTTCCATTTTTAAAATGTTATATCAGTAAAATCAAATTATACATGTGGTCTTAATATATATCCACAACAGAAATACAGTTCTCAAGAGTTTCTTTTATCTTTTTCTGCTTTTCTTGAGTCCTATGGTTGGAGATTAAATTTTTTTTGTTTTGATCTGGTTTTTTCCTGTTTCATTAAATGCCCATCTTCTTCCATGGAAGAAAATGCTAAACTTAGCTGGGTAGCTTCTTCTTAGCTGCATTTCAAGTTCTTTTGACTTTTGGAATATCAGATTCCAGGCCCTTTGATTCTTTAATGAAGAAGGCAGCCAGATCTTGAGTGACCGCTGCTTGTAATATTTTTTCCTTAGTCAGATAGTTCTGACATTTGGCCACAATAGTCTGTAGTTTCTCTTTTTTTTTTCTTTTTTCTTTTTTTTAGGGTCTTTTAAAGAAGGTGTTTGATGAATTCTTTCAATATCTATTTTACCTTCTGATTATATTACCTCTGGGCAATTCTCTTTGATGATTTCCTGTAAAATAATTTCTAGGCTCTTTTTTTCATCATAATTTTTGGGAAGTCCAATAATCCTCAGATTATCTCTCCTAGATCTATTTACCAGGCCTGTCATTTTTCCAAGTAGATATTTGACATTTTTCTCCAGTTTTTCATTTTTTTGGTTTTGCTTGATTGATTCTTGGTGTCTCAATGAATCATTCATTTCTATTTGTTCTGTTTGGATTTTTAATGAGTTATTTTATTCATTACTTTTTTTTTTTTTAACTTCTTTTTGTATATATCCAATTGAGTTTTTAAATTAGTTGTTTTGTTCTATGGAATTTTTTTCTATTTCACTAAATTTGTTTTTTAGTGAGTTATTTTCTTTTTCAAATTCACAAATTGTACTTTCTTGGGAATTCTTTATCTTTTCCAATTCTTAGATCCTACTTTCCTGTAATTTCTTTACATTTTCCAATTCCCTAATTCTGTTTCACTGCACTTCTTGTGAATTCTTTATGTTTTCCAAATCACATTTCACGAAGTTGTTACTCTCTTGCATAGCTTCTCTTTCCTTTCCCCATTTTTCTTCTTACTCTTTTGAGATTTTTGTCTCTTCTAGGATAGTGTTATTTGGGGTATTGTCTGGAGTGTGTTTGCTATTAGTCTCTTTGGGGTTGGAGACCTGCTCTCTTTCTGTATAGAAACTCTCAATCATTTTCTTGATTTTTTTTTCTCATTTTTTAAAAAGCCTTTAGAATCTGCCTTCAGGGAAAGGAGGTTACCAGCTTCCTCCGCAGAGCAAGAATGGATATATGGACAGTAGCTCTCCTCTCAATGGGCTGCAAGGAGTGGTTGAGCTGTGGGAATGCTCTGGGAAGAGCTCCACAAGAAAGTGACTAGGCCTCGGTATCAAGGGCTGGGCTATGTAAGTGCCCTACTGGAAGTGTCTCTGCCTGGAGAACGCAGTCAAACTGGAGAAATTCCACTACCCCAGGCCAAGCCCCTCCCTGTGCAATTGAGAGGCTGCCCTGAGCTGTGCCCCTGCAGTGCAGGTTTGTGCTCCCCAACAAGAGCCCGTAGCTGCAGAATGCCACTGAAGAGTTTTTTTATGATCTGCGCTGAGTCACTCTGGTCCTGGGTGGGCACAGCCAGATCCTGTTAGGCTCTGGCATCCCTCAGAGTACCCTCTACCCTAGGCTCCAATTTCTCTGTTGGTCCACTACTCTGTGACCAAAGCAAAGAAGTCAGGCTATGGCAGAGAGTTCTATGAAATTTTCCAACCACAGAGGCCATTCCCACTCCCCATTCTATCTTTGCCTGCACCAGTCTGTTCCTGCCACTCAGGACAAACCTTTTCTGCTGAGAATCCTGATTATCTTTGGGTGATGAGTTGTTGTACTTCCAATCTTTGTGAACCTTACCAGTTTATCACTATTTTTGAGGCTGATTTTAAAAATTGGTAATAAAGGTATGAGAGGAGCTCAGAATGTCGCGTGTGCCTTCTCTGCCATCTTGGCTCTGCTCCAAAAAAAATACTCTTTCAAACTCTACTTTCTATATTAATTATTTTTTTTAAAAAACTAATAAACTTGTTTTCAATCTTATCAGTTGTAGCTAACTCTTTATGAGTCCATTTGGGGTTTTCTTGGGAAAAATATTGAAGTGATTTGCCATTTCCTTCTCTAGTTCATTTTACAAATGAGAAAACTGAGGAAAGTGACATGCTCAGAGTCACACACCTAATAAATATCTGAAGTTGGATTTGAATTCATGAAGAGAAGTCTTCCTTGACTTTATTCACTGTATCATCTAGCTGCCAGAAAGAACTAGAAAAATAAACAATTAGGTTATAACTATTTGATATCTTTGGATATTGGAGTAGGAAGTGGGGATAGGGAGATATGATCATATCACTCACTCTTTTAAGTAAACTGACATCATTTGTTTATTTCATTATTTTCCTCTAAATTGGCATTAATCTTTTCAATTTTTTCTCTCCTAATAATTTCATGGTTGATCTTTCACATTTCATCTGTAAATATTTTTCTCCCATGAAAAAACTTATCAGATGATGTGGAAGGTATGGTGGAATTTTACCCATGCCTACCTTAATTTGTCAAGTAAGCCTTTCTACTTTTATCTTCAAAAATATCTAAAACATGTAAAAACTACAAGTGAGTGTAGGTCTTTATCTCTCTGTGTCTTTTTCTTTCTTTTCCTTTATCTGCTTTTATCTCTGTCTCTAACTATCTCTATCTCTATTTATGAATCTGTCTCTATCTCTTTTTCTCTATTCTTTTCTGTCTCTGTCTTTCTGTCTCTCATTCTCTCTCTGTGTCCTTCTCTGTCTCTCTGTGTCTCTCTTTGTCTCTGTCTGTCTCTGTCTCTATTTCTGTCTGTCTCTGTCTCTATTTCTGTCTGTCTCTGTCTCTCTTTCTCTCTCTCTCTCTCTCTCTCTCTCTCTCTTTCTCTTTCATTCTCTCCTTCTCTCTCTCTCTCTCTCTCTCTTACACACACACACACACACACACACACACACACACACACACACACATACACATTCCAAATCAAAACAAATGAAAAAATACACACACAGAAACACCAAATGTAACTATCCTAGAAAGTGATTTAAGAGGCCTTGGAAATTAATCTGTCCAAATCTCTTATGTAATGGAAGAGGAACCTAAGTTTGCAGACAGGTTAAGGAACTTGCCCAAGGTCATACTACAGGAACAATCTATACATGCCTAGCTTGTCTGCTTTAAAACTTGAATGGCAAAGAAACTTGTCTTCTCTTGGACCTGTAAATGTCAAATTTGGTGTCTTTGCACAAATAGATACTCAAGGAATGTTAATTGATGATGACAATGATAATGTCATCCATATTTTTTGCTTTATTGAGCCTCAGAATTGTTTCTTGCTTGCTTCTTCCTGAAGAATAGCTAGGTTTCCTATTACTTTATCTAGTCTGAAGCTCCTGATACCTTGTGCTTCGTTAAAATACAGCAGATCTCTTCCTCTGGGTTACCATAGCAAATTGCATAGAAATTTACACCATAAATTATTCATTGGAGCCAATTTAGTATAATTGTTAATTCCAGCATACATTGGTGTCTGGATAGCATCTCAGGGCTCATTTTGAGTTCTTGACCATGTTCAAGTCAAGATAATGATCTGTCATATCTAATCAGGATCTAACAAATCCCAGGAAACTATGGGATCATTTAATTACTATTAGTTTAACGAAATAATGATTGACCTAATTGTTTAAAAATCTGCCAATTCTTCTTTCTAAGATATCTGCAAGTCAAATTGGTGATGTAATTGAAAGTTAGCAGAGGTGTGTCAGAAATCAACATGCTTCCCAGTTCAAGGACAATTGGGATATACTGTTCCCTGGGATATCACACAGTAAAAGTCAACCAGTTCTTACTTTAAAACTCTATTGCTTTACTCTAAACATCATTTTTGGTACATCAAGCTTTTATTACTGCGGTTACATATGGGGACTTCCCTTGAATTAAAGCAATATTCTGCACTGCTTTATCTACCCTTTATCACCTCCCATAAAGATTCAATTCCAACTTGAAATAACTTCAGTAGAAAATTTGTAATTTCATTGATCACAATAGATATAATTAGCAAAAGGTTTGAATAGTGATTTGGTTCAGAAGTTCTCCAAAAATATGTTAATTCACACACACACACACACACACACATATATATATATATATATATATATATACACTAGTGCCAGGAAAATGGTGTTGATTGATTTCAAATGACATTCTTGGGCTTTGTTTTAAAATAAAACAGACATTGGTTCCAGGGTCATTCAGGGGAAATTTAATTTTATTAGTTTGCTTTAGGTGTTTCAAACTGTTCTCTTCACTTTGGAAGCCTCGGGGCTCAAGTATGATAGACAACATTAATTAATATCTTTTTAAAAATCTACAGAATAAATTTGTCAGTAGTTTTTTTTTTTTTTTTTTTTTTTTTTTTTTTTAATAAATTTAACAGGGATAAACTAAAATTTGCTAAAACTTTTCAGTGGACTAAATACCTGAACTATAAATACCATACAGGATCAACCTGAATTGTTTTTATCTTCTAAGATTTCTCTATTTGGAAAAAAGGACTAATAAGTATTCTTGGGTGGAGGGGAATTAGGATCTATTTAAGAGCCTCCTGATCTGATCCTGATCATGTATACGTACATGTGTATGTGTGTATATATATATATATATATATATATGTATGTATATATATGAATATATATGTGATATAAATAATATGCATATGTATTCTCCTCTAGGAACTCACATTTTAATTAGGTGGAGGCCAAATGTAAATAACTAGATATATATCAAGTATCTGCAATATAAATGGAAAATAATCTCAGAGGAAAGGCACTGGATGGGGAAGATCAAGCATCATTCAGAATATGGAAAACCTAGAGGGGATGTAAAAGCCAGTGGTTTCAAAATGACTAAGTGGGGTTTGCTTATTGCACATATCATAGGTGTAGAATTGAAATGGATCTTGGAAGTCATAAAATTTAATGTCTTCATTTTTCATATGAGAAACTGAAATATAGGAGTTGCAGTTTATCTAAGATCATATAGCTAATTAGTTTTATAGGCTGGATTTCCCCATTATTCCTAACTTTAAGAGTAATATTACCTTATCCACTATGATACATTATGTATAGGTATATCTTACTTTATACTTTACTTCTGTTCTTAGAACTACTCAGTTTGGGGTGTTGAGTTTTCAGTCAAAACCAGCTATGAAAATACTTGTTTATTTTATAACTTTAGACTTGATTACAATTTCAGATATCTTTCAAGTGTGCCTACCTATAAAGATTTTATAGTAGGCGAATTTTTGTGTTAATTTGGGGTAATTTGAATTACCTGGAGTATGTCATACAAATGAGGTCTACATCAAAGAAAGGAAGTCACAGCTATTATAGTTTGCAACTGTCCTATTTGTACAACTATTATCTTGACTCTTTTTTTTGTCATCACTCTAATTCTTTAGACTTAATCATGAAACCCTTACATACAAAAGCTATAGATACTTAAAGAATCTGCCATTTCATCAGTGCAGCTGCAATCTTTGCAAGCATAGATTGTCTATTCCTTTCCATCTTTGCTATTAACTTCTGAGAATTACTGTGTAGGAAATATCCATCAACCTGTCTCCATTTGGGCCTCTCTGTAAAATGACATTTTATTATTGCTATTCCCCAGAGACTCTAATCTAAAGTATCTGTCCATTAGGAGATTGTCCCAGTAAAGTGACAAAATGTAAGGAGGTGAATAATTTTTATTAGAGGAGAAAAATTTAAATGTAAGTTGATATATCTTCTCTCACAAAAAACAAGTTGGGAAGATAAACCTTGTTCTAAGATTAGGCAAAAATTTTAAGCAGAATTTGAATGGCTAACACTCCACCCACTGTACTACTTAGCTACCTGTAGATTAAATGAGTCAAAATAGAAAAGGTTGTGCTTAAGAACAAGATTTTAGGAACATCCTCTAGATTGACAAATTACCAATTCAATTGAGCAAGCATTTATTAATCCCCTACCATGCTTTAGGTACAATATTAGGCATTAGGAAATACAAACTGAAAAATAAAAAATACTTTTGTTAAAATCCTTGAATAGGACCAACACTTTAAATGACAATAAAAGTTGATGCTAATTAGTTAAGACTACAAATCTTTCTTTCCGAAATGTGTATAAAGGAGCTAGGATAGTACCTTATTCTTCCTCTTCCCTTTTGCTTGTTTATTCTGTTGTGTCTGACCCTGTTTGAGATTTTCTTGGCAAAGAACTAGAGTGACTTGCTAGTTCCTTCTCGAGATCATTTTATAGAAGGGAAAACTGAGGAAAATCTCATTAAGTGACTTGTTCAAGATCACACAGCTAGTAAAAGTCTGAGGTCAGATTGAACTCAGATCCTCCTGACTTCAAGCCTAGCACTTTATCCACTTTGCTACTCAGCTACACACCCTGCCCCTAGATATTGTCTTTTAGGAAGCATTTCTAAGGTATTTAAATAACTTCATTTGTCTACTTTAGGAGGTTAATAGAAATGAGAGATAATTGAAAGGTAGAAGTGCTCTCCTGAGTTCCTAGACCTTTTAGAGGAACCATCAAAAACTTCCCTTCCTAAGCCCCATGGTCAACATAAAGGTGGAAGATTCCTAGGCTTCTGTGGGTGTTTCTGTGTTTTAGGGAGGGACAGATTATAATCACCAAAATGGAAAAGGAACAAAAACAAAGAGAAATAGAGAAACTTCTAAATGAAGCTTATCTTCTTTGCCTCCTTCACCAGGACTGACAAATGAGTGGGCCTGCTAAGAATGAACACCAATATATGCACTTCAAAAGTTATTTCAAAAGTTGATCCTTCAAGCTTAGAAATTATTTTGATCATCTGGCAGGGAAACTTATTCCATTCATTCAAATGGCACCCTAGTAAAATTATATTTCAATGAAAATGAAAATTGATGTTCTTTGTAGGATGGTTGATCTTCTTTTCTTAGATGCAAAAGAAGACTGGATGAGTGACTGTCATCAAATGTGAAGGCAACTAATTTTGACTTTACTGGTATTTATTTTGTGCTGTTGGGATTTTAGCTATTTATTATAATTCTTATTTTATCCCAAAGTCTACCAGAATGCCCCAGGGGGGTATTATCATGAGTATTACTTTAACTGTTTTATGTCTACTATCATGGTCTTTATGTTTACAAAAATTGCAGAGTATACCTTAATATTTTCTTTGTATTATTGTTTTAATTTTCCTTTAAACACTCATCCTGAAAGTGGACTCCTGGGGTATATGAATTGAACAGATAACCAGATAATGGCCCATTTAAAATATGTATTCTATTTTCCCTTCCCTTTCAAAATTGCTTTTGAAATCTTATCTTTGAGTGCTTGGTGATCTCACCCCTTTAAACTTTCACTTTTCTTGGTTTATGCCATAGAGATAATCTTTATCCTTTATTCATTTTACTTACTGCATAAATAATATTACACTAGCCATTATTAATAGTATTTTTATGTCATTTCAGAAGTGTTTGAATTTTGAAATATATAATGTGGGGTATGAATGTCAATTTATACTGTCAATTTAGAACTAGTCAGGAGTCTACTTCAAGTTCAAATTCAGCCTCAATTAATTAGTAGTTCTGTGATCTGTGGTAAATCACTTATCCTCACTTTTTTTTTTTTCTTTTCATTTTTAGACACATAAGTACATTCATTTTTTACATCTTTATATTTGAGTCATATTAAGAGAGAAAAAATTCAGAATAAAAAGGAAAATCACAAGAAAAAATTTAAAAAAAGAGAAATTAGTATATTTTGATTTTCATTCAATCTCCATAGTTCTCTCTCTGGAGGAGGATGATATTTTCCATCCAAAGTGTATTGGAATTGCTTTGGATCAATGGATTACTGAGGAGTAAGTTTCTCATAATTGAAATTCATACAGTCTTGCTGTTACTGTGTGCAAATGTATTCCTGGTTTTTTTCACCTTACTCAGCATCAGTTCATGTAAATTTTTTCAGGTTTTTCTGAAATCACCCTGCTCACATTTCTTATAAAATAATAATATTCCATTACTTTCATATACTATAACTTATTTAGCCATTCCTCAATTGATAGACATTCACTCATTTTCCAGTTCTTTGCTACAACAAAAAGAGCTGCTAAAAACATTTTTACATATGTGTCTTTTCCCCTTTTTTATGATTCAATAGTTGCACTGATAGATCAAAGGGTATGCAGAGTTTTATAGCCCTTTGGGAATAGTTCCAAGTTGCTCTC
Source organism: Sminthopsis crassicaudata (assembly GCF_048593235.1). Classification (NCBI taxonomy): domain Eukaryota; kingdom Metazoa; phylum Chordata; class Mammalia; order Dasyuromorphia; family Dasyuridae; genus Sminthopsis; species Sminthopsis crassicaudata. The sequence goes on from NC_133620.1 coordinate 266,945,313, forward strand.
TGGAATGGTTTGATCAATTCACAACTCCACCAACAGTGCATCAATGGGCCAATATTCTCATATCCCCTCCAACATTTGTAAATATCTTTTCCTATTTGAGTTAATCTGAGAGGTGTGAGGTGGTCTCTTGGAGTTGCCTTAATTTGTATTTTTCTAATCAGTATTGATTCATATGTCTATAGATGGCTTTAATTTATTTATCTGAAAACTGTCTTCATATTTGACCATTTATCCATTGAGGAATGACTTGTATTCTTAAAACTTTAGCTCAGTTCTTTATATATTTTAGAACTTAGGCTTTTATTAGAAACACTGTCTGGAACAATAGTTTCCCAGCTTTCTGCTTCCCTTCTAATCTTGGTTGCATTGGGTTTGTTTATTATAAAACTTTTTTTTTTAATTTAATGTAATCAAAATTACTTATTTTGTATTTCACAATGTTCCTCAACTTCTTGTTTGGTCATAAATTCCTCCCTTCACCAAATATCTGACAGATAAACAGTCCCTTGCAGTCCTAATTTGCTTATACTATCACCATTTACATCTAAACCATGTATCTTTTTTTGACCTTATCTTGGTATAGAGTGTGAGATATTAGGCTAAGCCTATTTTCTGCCATATTATTTTCCAATGTTCCCAGCAATTTTTGTCAAATAGTGAGTTCTTATACAAGAAGCTAGAGTTTTTGAGTTGATCAAACAATAGATGAGTGTAGTCATTGATTATTGTGTCTTGTGTACTCATTCCACTGATCTACCACTCTATTTCTTAGCTCCTACCATATAGTTTTGATGACTGTCACTTCATAATACAGTTTTAGGTCTGGTACTGTTAGGCAGCTGTCCTTTGCATTTTTTTTTTTTTCATTAGTTTCGTTGGTATTCTTGACCTTCTCTTTTTCCATTTGAATTTTGTTTATCCTTACTTTTTTCACTGGTAAAATGGTAACAATAATAACCCCTTCATTTCAATGTTGTGAGTATAAAATGAGATATTTGTAAACCACTTTGAAAACCACAAAGTACTTTAGAAATCCTAACTACTGTTATGGTTCTTTTACATTGGGAGGCAGTGTCCAGGTAGGGCACAACACACTACACCAGGAACCAAAAAGTTCTAGTCACAACTCATCTCAGAAACTTAATAGCTGTTTAATGACAAGAAAAATGATATAATATCCAACTCAGCATCCTTACCTGTCAAATGAGAGGAAAATCTAATTTAATGTTATTGTATAAGAGCTCCCTGTGATTTTACACACATACACACACACATATATACACACACACACACACACATACACACACGCAATACACACACACACAAGTGGAAATTTTATTGACTCTGGACTTGCGTCAATTCATTTAATAAAGAGGGTGATGGGAAAAATAGAAATTGGGTGTCTTTTGCATATTCAGTTAAGTTATCTTAATATGATCACTAGCATCCAAGTAATCTCAATGTTCTCCACTTTGAGGATCTTTACTGTTTAGACCTTTATGTCAAAATAAATCTAAACTTTAAAGAAGAGAGTAAAGGCACTTTCATGACTGTTTACTTAGAAATTCTAATATATTCTATCTTCTATTTTTCAAACCAAATAACATTATAAAATATTATATAAAATATAATATTATAGCCATCATCATTTGAAGATCTGGATAAAGTGGAAATTCTCCTTAGACAACCCAAAATTCAATCCCAACTCTGTTACTTTGTATCTCTGTAGTCTTGGCCAAATTACTACATTGTTTCTAGGCCTCAATGTTTTTTTTTTTGTTTGTTTGTTTTTTTCATCTATAGGAAGAGGACTTATGCTAGTAGCTTTTAACTCTCTCTGTTCTAATTCTATGATCTTATCTTATGAAAACAATTAGAGCATTTATTTACCTAACATTCAATGTATTGAAGCTTTTCTTTAAAAGAGCTTTTTCCACATTATGCACTCGAGTCATAATTTTACTAATGATTTGATTGAACATCCCTAGAAACTGTAACAGTTGAACACATATTCCCAATGATGATAATTGTGCCCAATTTAAATACAAAATGAATATTAATGAGATTTCTCCCTCCCTATACCCTACCTTTTCAAATTCCCTCATTGTTTTACTGCTGTTGCTTAGGTCAATGGTCTTAAAACAAAGTCTTGACTGATTTTTATCAATCTTGTCTTCTGCAAAATTATGCACAAAATCCATATATGTCCTGTGAGACTCTATAGAATAAATTGCATTAATTCTTATATTTGCTGAGACTAACTTCCTCTTGCTATGCCACATGCATTCAATTTTGGGAAATGGGAATGCTTTAAAATATCGCATTCTGACACGAAATGTTTTGAAATTCTTTGGGGGACATCCCTTTCCCTTTTCATAACAAGCCCCAAGTTGTGCCTACTGGGCCTCTCCAGTGAAAACAAAGATTGCAAACTGCTATGAAAAATACCATTATCATATGGTTGGTATCCATCAAACAAAAACTAAGGATAACACAGAAGAAATGATTGGGGGTTGGTGTGAAGTGGTGAGGGAGGAGGAGGAAGAGGAAGAAGAGAATAGGAATTCAAAGATTAGCATTGCTTTCTAAGGAAGAATTTTTAAAAATTGAATAGAAATGGGAAAATGTTTTGTTTCAGTCCCTTTTTCCCTAGACTTTATAAAACAGCTGTGCTGTTGTCAAGTTGGAAAATTAGAGCTATGATTATCTTTAAAAAAACTGTACTTGTCAGAATTCTTTCTTAGCATGTAAAGCACCTTTCTTCTTCAATGTGCCACAATTTTGCTGCTATAAGACATACTGTGCAGAGATATTTGTCCAAAAAAAGTCAGAATAATTCACCTTGTACCCTAAACTAATCAATACTTAGAAATATTTGTTTTATTCTCTGCTGGGCAGATATTTACTAATTCATAAGTGGTGATGAATACAATTTTGCTGCCAAAAGATAAAGACAGAGGGATACTTTTTCTCCTATCCCCCTCGTTGACATTTCATAGATTTTTGAGATCTGGTTCTGGAAAAGCAAGTTGAGGTTCAGTAGCTATAAGTTGTGTGAGTAGCAGATTTGTTGATAGATATGTCAGTATTTCAGTTGCTTTGTGATCTCCAAACTCTAATATGTATGGACTCTCTCCTTCTTCTTCTTCCAAGTAGATATGGGATTCTTGTCCCTGATATTCTGCATGTTACAAGTAAGATTTCACTTCATCTTGCTGGGAACCCAATCACCAAGCCACTTTATGTGCTATTTCCTATGCAACCTCACTTATCCTATTAGAATTGAAGCTCTATGAGAATAAGAATGATTATTTTCTATATTTTTTTTCACAGAACTTAATACAATACTTAAAACATAGCAAATACTTAATAAATGCTTTTCTTTCACTTAAGCATGCATATGGACACTTTAATTGAAAACACTTTAAAGCATTACTTTCCTTAAGGAGTAACAACACTGACAATCAATTAAAACTTTAAGCGAAATAATAGACTTTTGATGGTGATAGAGGTTCAACATGTGCAATTCTAAATATACTTCCATATTCATCATGCTGCACAAGAAAAATCCGATCAAAAGAGAAAAAAAAAAAAACATAAAAAAGAAAAAAAAAAAGCAAGAAAACAACAACAAAAAAGTGAAACTTCTATGTTTGATCAACATTCAGTCTCCATATCTATAATTCTCCCTCTTTGGCTGCAGAAGCCACTTTCCATCACAAGTGTAATGTGATTGCCTTGAATTGCCTCCTTATTAAAAAGAGCCAAGTACCCCCCAATTGGTCATCAAGCAATCTTTCAACAAAATAAAATTAAATCATACCACAGAAATAGTTACCTCTTGCAACAATCAGGGAAGATTATTTAGAGTGAATATCTGAAATCAGGTTCCAGATATCTTAAACATATCATAAATAACAGTATTCAGAAAATTAGTTATTTTCCCTGATTTTAAGTAGTCAAAAAAGATTTTATAAGGATGCTTTGTGTCTGAGATCTGAATGACCCATGCAGATCAGCAACTCATTATTAACTTTCAGTTTCAGTTGCCCGGGGCAACTTAGAGTTTAAATGAGTCCCCAACCAGCACATAGTTAATGTGTGTCTAAGGTTGAATATAGATTCTTTAAAGTTGGTCTCTTGTCCATTATAACATCTTTCTCATAAGGCTTTTCAAGATTTACAAACAGAACATGCACACAAATACATACACACATGTATGTTTGTGTATATACATATATATACACATATAAACAGAATATATACATATACATATATTTTATAATAACTTTTTGAGGCAATATAATCTAAATTCCATCTCTTTTATATGGATAGAGAATTTGAGGCTCAGAGAACTGAAGTGTCTCCACCATAGCTAGACAGTTTGGGACCAAAAGACTAAGGGATTTGAACCCAGCTCTACTAACTCTAATAACAGGAATCTTTCCTTTTGCCAAAAGGCATATAGCTCTAACAACATGAAATCATAGAGGTAGAAAGGATCCTATAGATCATTTAAGTAACTGGTATTTTGGGTATCAATATAAAGATATATGATTTTGTATCACCATAATTTTAATCAATATGAAATGCCATTTGGTAAATGAATTGAGACATACATATTACTTTATTATTTTAATCTTGCCTACTTTATTCTAAAATTTAGTCTAGGCTCAGAAAGCCATGACAATTTTAGAGGGAAAAATGTAAGAGTTGCCCCTGATTTTCATTTATCCATTTCAATTTCCTAAGAAAACATTGAGATACTACATGTTAAACATTTTGCAAACCTTTAAACAACATATATATTTTGAGTTTGTCCTTCCTAACATTATATATTAGATTTTTTTCCCCTATTTTCTTCTCTGTGTTTCCATTATATTTGTCTGAATGGAAGACAATAGATATGATTATAAGACTAAATACTGTGTTAATATTAAAAAAATCTCCAAAGACACAAGGAAAATATTATAGATCAGCAGGAAAGGCACCTATTTTGTGGTATGATTTAGTTTTATTTTGTTGAAATATTATGTGATGATAAAGGTTATAGACTTGGCTCTTTTCAACAATGAAACAATTCAAGGCAATTATAATAGGCTTATGATAGAAAGTGCCGTCTGCATTCAGAAAGAGAACTATTGAGAATGAATTTGAATCAAAGCATAGCATTTTCAACTTTTTGCTGTTGTTTGCTTGCTTCTCTCCCCTCCCCCTTTCTCATGACATTTTTTCCCTTTTGATTGAATTTTTATTGAACAGCATGATGAGTAAGAAACTATGTTTAGAATAATTGCACAGGTTTAACCTTTATTATATTGTTTGTTTTCTTGAGGAGGATGAGGTGGGGATGGAGAATCAGAAAAAAAATTGGAGGGAAATGTTTTTAAAAGGTGAATGCTGAAAACTCTCTTTGCATGTATTTGGAAAAATAAAATAGTATTAAAAAAGGCAGGGGAAAGAATTATACACAATATAAAATATTTAGGAGTCTACCTGTCAAGACAAACCCAGGATCTACATGAACACAATTATCAACACTTTTCTTTTTTTCCTTTTTTTAAAAATAATAAGTTTTTTATTTTTAAAATATTTGCAGTAAGTTTTTAACACTTAGTCTTGCAAAACCTTGCAAAACTTTCAAATTTTCCTCACTTCCTTCACACACATCCTAGACAACCACCAATCCAATATATGTCAAACATATGCAGTTTTTTCTCTACATAATTCCACATTTATTGTGTTGCACAAGAAAAATAATTTTAAAAAGAAAAAAAATGAGAAAGAAAAAAAGCAAGCAAATAACAACAAAAAGGTGAAAATACAATATTGTGATCTACATTCAGTCACGATAGTCCTCTCTCTGTATACAGATAGCTCTCTCCATCACAAGTCAATTGGAATTGGCCTGAATCGCCTCACTGTTGAGAAGCACCACCGCCATCAGAATTGATTATCCTATAATCTTGTTCTTGTTTTTGTGGACAATATTTTATTGGTTACTCTCTTCACTAAGCATCAATTCATGTAAAACTTTTCTGAAATTAACCATCTGATAATTTCTAATAGAAATTTTAGTATGTTGTCTCATTATTGTCATTCTCTTGGATGAGAATGACTTTGAATACTGTACCACTTAGTGCATATATGTTTAATATTGATATTACTTTGGGGCCAGCTAGGTGGTGCAGTGGATAGAGCACCAGCCTTGAATTCAGGAGGACTGGAGTTCAAATCTGGTCTCAGACACTTAATACTTCCTAGTTGTGTGATCCTGGGTAAGTCACTTAACCCCAGCCTCCGGGGGAGGGGGGGAATATTGATATTACTTCATTAAGTATAATACCCGTTAGTAAAATGCCATTTCCTTCCTTACCTCTTTTAATTAGATCTATTTTTGCTTTGCTTGATATAGTTCTGCTATGTGGATCTATATAAAACTATAAATTTGCTATAGTTTTAGATATTATATATTTTTTGCTTAACCTGAAACATAATAGATTCAGCTCTAATCCTTTGATTTTATTCTATATGTATCACTGTATTTTAAATGTATTACATGTAAACTCTCACTTCAGTTCTAGGATGTCAGGGCAGTTTTCCTTAATGATTTTTTTTCTGATTTTTCAGAATATGTTCCTTTTTAACTTAATTTTTTATTAAAGCTTTTCATTTTCAAAACATATGCATAGATAATTTTGAATATTCACCCTTACAAAATTTTATGTTCCAAAACTTTTCTTCCTTTCCCCTACTTCCTCCCTTAGGGGGAATCCAATATATGTTAAACTTGTGCAGTTATTTTTATACATATTTCCACATTTATCATGCTGCATAAGAAAAATCAGATTCAAAAGTGAAAAATAAGAAAGAAAACAAAATGCAAGAAAATAATAACAAAAAGAGTAAAAACATCCCCACAATCCTCTCTCTGGGTGCATATTATTCTCTTTATCACAAGACCATTGGAACTGGCTTGAATCATCTCAGTGTTGAAAAGACCCATGTCCATCAGAATTGATCATCATATAATATTGCTGTTGTGTACAATGTTCTCCTGGTTCTACTCACTTTACTTAGCATCATTTCATGTAAGTCCAGGCCTCTCTGAAATAATCCTGCTGACCATTTCTTATAGATTAATAGTATTTCATAACATTCATATACATAACTTGTTCAGCCATTCTCCAAATGGTGGGCATGTACTCAATTTCCAGTATCTTTCCACTAAAAAAAGGGGTGATACAAACATTTTTTTTTCATCTATGGGTCCCCTTCCCTCCTTTATGATCTCTTTGGGATACAATTCCAGTAGAGATGCTGCTGGGTCAAAGAGTATACACAGTTTGATAGCCCTCTGAGCATATTTCCAAATTGCTCTGCAGAATGGTTGAATCAGTTCACAACTCCACCAACAATGTATTAGCATTCCAGTTTTCCCACAACCCCTCCAACATTTGCCATTATTTTCCCCTGTCATCTTAGCCAATCTGAGATGTATGTAATGGTATCTAGGAGTTGTCTTAAATTGTTCTTTTCTAATCAATAATGTTGGAGAGCACCTTTTCATATGACTGTCAATGGTTAAAATTTCTTTATCTGAAAATTCTCTGTTCATATATGTTGACCATTTATCAAGTGAATAATGGCATGTATTCCTATAATTTTGAGTCAATTCTCTATATATTTTAGTGTGGCGGCTGTGTTAGTACCCTGGATACCTTAGAATCAGCCAGAGTCAGGATAAGCAAAGTCCTTATTCTTGGTCCTTAGCGGTAGAAGTGAAGAGAGTGGACGTGGACTGATAGGATCTCTGAGATCTCACCTCTTTGTCTCTCTCTCGAATTGACCCTGGCTAGTCTCAGTGCATCTTCTAGATCCTCTCACAATTCTCTGTATACACCAAATGATTGGGATAGTGGGAAGGGCCATCTTCCAAGCATATTCCTATAGAGTATTGTGCAATCAGTAATTAGCCTCAAGTGTTCCATTGTCCGACCCCAGTGCATTGACTCAAGAATTTCAGCCCTTTACATTTTAGAAATGAGCCTTTTTCAGAACCCTTGAATTAAAAAAAAAAAAAAAAAAAATTGCCCAGTTTATTGCTTCACTTTTAATCTTGTATGCATGGTTTTGTTTGTATAAAATATTTTTAACTAAATAAAGTCAAAATTATCCATTTTGCATTCCACAATGTACCTCAGTTCTACTTGGCCACAAATTATTTCCTTCTCCACAGATCTGATAAGTAGACTATTCTTTGTTCTTCTAATTTGCTTTTCTTATGACTCTTTATATCTAGATCATGAACTCATTTCTACCTTATTTGGCATGTGGTGTTAGGTGTGAGTCAATGCCTAGTGTCTGACATATTAATTTACAATTTCCCCAGCAATTTTTGTCTAATAGTGAGTTTGTATCCAAAAAGCTGGGGTCTTTGGGCTTGTCAAACACTAGATTGCTATAGTTATTGACTATTTTGTCCTGTGAACCTAACTTATTCTGCTGATAATCTACTCTATTTCTCAGCCAGTACCAAATGGTTTTATGACCACTGCTTTCTAAGATAGTTTTAAACCTGGTAGGATTTAATCTCTCTATTTTTTTCCACCTGCATTTTGGATTTCCTTCACAGCATAATTGTACACTATTTTTTTTTGTTTGTTTTGTTTTTTGTTTGTTTTGTTTGTTTGTTTGTCTTTTTGAGGCTGGGGTTAAGTGACTTGCCCAGGGTCACACAGCTAGGAAGTGTTAAGTGTCTGAGACCAGATTTGAACTCCTGAATTCAAGGCTGGTGCTCTATTCACTGCGCCACCTAGCTGCCCCTAATTGCACACTATTTCAAAGTCTGATTCTTTTTGTACAGCAAAACAACTGTTTGGACATGCATACATATATTGTATTTAATTTATATATATATATATATATATATGTATATGTATATGTATATTTAACATGTATTTTTCAACATGCCATCTGGGGGGGAAGGAGGGGAAAAATTAGAACAAAAGGTTTGGCAATTATCAATGTTGTAAAATTATCCATGCATATATCTGGTAAATAAAAACTATTTAAAAAAATAAATAAATGTACCATCATATCATCTACAAAGAAGGATAATTTGATTTTCTCATTATCCACTCTAATTCCTTTAATCTCTCTCTCTCTCTCTCTCTCTCCTTTTTTTTTTTTTTTGTTTTGTTTTTTGTTTTTTTTTTTTGTTTTGTTTTATTGCCAAAACATCTACTAAGATAATTATTTTTGTTAGTTTGGGTATTGACACAATAAATTATGCTAATAATTTTCTTAACATTGAATTAGTCTTTCATTCTTGGTATACATCCTATTTGGTCATACTGCCTTATCCTGGGGATAACTTGCTTTAATTTCTTTACTAATATTTTACTTAAGATTTTTTTTTGCATCAATATTCATTAGGAAAATCAGTCTATAATTTTATTTCTCTGTTTCACCTTACCTGGTTTATGTATCAGCATCATGTCTGTGTCATAAAAGGAATTTGGTAGGACTCCTTTCCCTATTTTTTCTAATAGTTTGTATAGTATTGGAATTAATTTTTCTATAAATGTTTCATAGAATTCATTTGTAAATCCATCTGGCTCTGGAGATTTTTTCTTAGGGAGTTGGTTAATAGTTTGTTCAATTTCTTTCTCTAAAATGTGACTATTTCAGTAATTTATTTCCATTTCTGTTAATTGGACAATCTACATGTTTGCAAGTACTCAAACATTTCATTTAGATTATAAGATTTATTGACATATAGTTGGGCAAAATAGCTCCTAATAATTTCCTCTTCATTTGAGGAAAGTTCTCCCTTTTCATTATTATACTAAAAATTTGATTTTTTTCTTTCCTTTTTTCTAACTAAAGGTTCATTTATTTTGTTGGTTTTTCATAAAACCGATTCTTGGTTTTGTTTATTAATTCAATAGTTTCCTTATTTCAATTTTATTAATATCTTTTGTTTTTAGAATTTCAAATTTGATATTTAATTAGGGGCTTTTAATTTTTTCTTTTTCTAGCTTTTTTAGCGGTATGTCAAATTCATTCATCTTTTTTATTTATTTTATGCAAATAAGCATCTAGAGATATAAACTTTGTCTGCATTCCACAAATTCAGTTTCATGAAGTGATCAGTGAATTCTTTTGATGGCTATTTTACCCTCTAGTTCTAGGACATTAGGGCTCTTTTTTCATTGTGATTCTCAAGTAGTCCAACAATTTTTATTGTCTCTCCTGAATCTATTTTTCAGATCAGTTGTTTTTCTGGTAAGTTATTTTACATTCTTCTAGGAGCTCTTTTTTTCCTCACATTTTTCAGGGAGCCTGATTATTCTCAAATTGTCTCTCCTGGATCTGTTTTCCAGGTCTGTAGTTTTTTCAGTAAAGTTCTTGAAATTCTTTTCACTGGTTTCATTTTTCTAGCTTTGCTTGACTACTTCTTGGTTTCTCCTTGAGTCATTCATTTCTACTTGTTTGAGTCCAATTTTCAATGATGTATTTTCTTCACTCACTTTTTTATATCTTTTTGTAATTGTCCAATTGAGTTTTTATCTTCTATGGAATTTTTTTTCCATTTCATCAATTTTATTTTTTAGAGAGCTGTTTTCTTTTTTCCAACTCGCTAATTTTATTTCTCAATGATTTGATCTCTTTATCCACTCTGGATGACTTCTCCCGACTCTCTTGCCAAGCTTCCCTTTCCTTTTCCCATTTCTCTTCTATCTCTCTTGTGAGAGCCTTTTTGATTTCCTCTATGAGAGTCTTTTGTATTGAGGAGCAGCTCAATCCCCCTTAGGGGATTCCTCTGGGGACAGTCTGCTTTTACTGTCCTCAGTATTTGAAGTCTGCTCTCTCTGCATACAGAAGCTGCCAATGGTTAGAGCCCTTTTAAATTTTTTGTTCATTTTGTCAGAGGGGGAATGGAAGAAAACAAATTGATAAGAGAAACATTTGGTCTGTTTTTTGGGGGGATGGGGCTGGATGGTCTTACCGGGCTTCCTCTAGTCTGAGGGAGACAGACAGCAGTGAGGCACTAACAGGACAGTGATGGCTGTGCTGTGTCTGTGGTCTGAGAACGTGCTGAGTCACTCTGGGTGGGGGTGGGGTTGGCTGGGTCCCCAGAGATTCTAGCTTTCCAGGGTTTTATTCTTCACCTCCGGTGTTTACACCTTCTCTCTTGTTCCTGTCTTGCTGCCAAGACAGAACATCCACACTGGGGTAAAAGTCTTTTTGCAGAAACGGAAGAGATTGCACCCCTCCCTGCTCTGGTCTGAGCAGTGTGAGCTGCCTGTCTCACTCTCACTGCCTGCCCTCAGTCTGTGCCCAGTCTGTTAGACCCTCCCCCAAACAAACACAGACATTCTCTGGTGAATTTCAAGGATGTCTTTTGTTGGTGATTATTGTGGGTTTCTTTTCCGGTCAAGCATTAACTCCGAGGCTTGTCATGAAGTAAGTCCTGAGAGAAAACGTGGAGCTCAAGCAGCTGTCTGCCTCCACGCCACCATCTTGGCTGGAAGTCCTACTAAATATATTTTTAAGGAATGATGTTTTTCAATTTCTGTGTTTCCTTTTCCAACCTCTCATTTATTTTCCCCATTTTTCTTCTCTCTGTTAAGATCCTTTTTGAATTCTTCCAAGAGAGCCTTTTGACCTGGAAAACAACTCATATTACCCTTTGAAGTTTCATCTGGAGATGTTTTGCCTTCATTATCCTCAGGATTTGATATGTGTTCTTCACTGTTTCCATAGTAGCTATTTATAGTTGCAATTCTTTTTGCTTTTTTGTTCATTTTTAAATGTTGAGATAAAGGCAAAGGAAAGATTGCCTCAAGCTTTCTATACAGACAATAGTGACTTCACACTACTCTGATTCTGGTGCTGCTGACTTCTTTCCAGAGCTGGGTGAGCATGGCCAAATCCCACTTGTTATGCTATGGTTCAGAGGCTCAACTATAGTTGTGTTGGAGATCTCACAGGTAGGCTGCTTATACACTAGCTTCAGAACCCTGACAGGCAGCAATCCTAGCTGATTCCTCTTGTGCTCTGAGGTTTCTCTTCCCAGGATCTCCCTGTGCTGCACCTGCACTTGTCTGCTTCCTCATCCCACCTTCCCCAGCCTGAGACAGACCTTTCATGAAGGTCTTCCAAAATATCTTCTGCTAATCTGGGGATAATACGATGGCAGGAAATACAGAATTAGTAATTTTAACTGTAAATGTAAATGGGATGAACGATCCCATCAAACGGAGACGGATAGTAGATTGGATCAAAAAGCAGAACCCTACAATATGTTGCCTACAGGAAACACACTTAAAGCAGGGAGATACATACAGAGTAAAGGTAAAAGGTTGGAACAGAGCCTATTATGCTTCAGGTAAAGCCAAAAAAGCAGGGGTAGCTATCCTTATCTCAGATCAAGCAAAAGCAGAAGTAGATCTCCTTAAAAAAGATAAGGAAGGAAACTATATCCTGCTGAAAGGTAGCATAAATAATGAAGCCATATCAATACTAAGCATATATGCACCAAGTGGTATAGCATCTAACTTTCTAAAGGAAAAGTTAAGAGAACTGCAAGAAGAAATAGACAGTAAAACTATAATAGTGGGAGATCTCAACCTTGCACTCTCAGATTTAGACAAATCAAACCACAAAACAAACAAGAAAGAAATTAAAAAAGTAAATAGAACATTAGAAAAACTAGGTATGATAGACCTTTGGAGAAAACTGAATGGCAATAGGAAGGAATATACTTTCTTCTCAGCAGTTCATGGATCCTATACAAAAATTGACCATATATTAGGACATAAAGATCTCAAAATTAAATGTAGGAAGGCAGAAATAATAAATGCCTTCTTCTCAGATCACAATGCAATAAAAGCTACATTCAGTAAAAAGTTAGGGGTAAATAGACCAAAAAGTAATTGGAAACTGAATAATCTCACCTTAAAGAATGACTGGGTGAAAGAGCAAATTATAGAAACAATTAACAATTTCACCCAAGATAATGATAATGATGAGACATCATATCAAAATCTTTGGGATGCAGCTAAAGCAGTAATAAGGGGAAATTTTATATCTTTAGAGGCTTATTTGAAGAAAATAGAGAAAGAGAAGATTAATGAATTGGGCTTACAACTTAAAAGGCTAGAAAAAGACCAAATTATAAACCCCCAACCAAAAATTAAACTCGAAATACAAAAATTAAAAGGAGAAATCAATAAAATTGAAAGTAAAAAAACTATTGAATTAATAAATAAAACCAAGAGTTGGTTTTATGAAAAAGCCAATAAAATAGATAAACCTTTGGTAAATTTGATCAAAAAAAAGAAAGAGGAAAATCAAATTGATAGTCTTACAAATGAAAAGGGGGATCTTTCCACCAATGAAGAGGAAATTAGAGAAATAATAAGGAGTTACTTTGCCCAACTTTATGCCAATAAATTTGATAACTTAAATGAAATGGATGACTTCCTCCAAAAATATAGGCTCCCTAGATTAACAGAGGAGGAGATAAATTGCTTAAATAGTCCCATTTCAGAAAAAGAAATAGAACAAGCTATTAATCAACTCCCCAGGAAAAAATCCCCAGGGCCAGATGGATTCACATGTGAATTCTACCAAACATTTAAAGAACAATTAGCCCCAATGTTATATAAATTATTTGAAAAAATAGGGGATGAAGGAGTCCTACCAAATTCCTTTTATGACACAGACATGGTACTGATACCTAAACCTGGTAGATCGAAAACAAAATATCTTCTGCTGTAAATTTGTTACACTCCAAATATTTGTGTATTCTGTCATTCCAAAACTCTTTCAGAGAATTGATCTGGTGATAATTCTGAGAGAAAACAGGAAGAGCACAGATAAAAACTGGTCTATTCTCTGCCATCTTTATTCTGTCCCAAATTACCAACACTTTTCACACAAATAAAGTCAGATCTTTTTTTTTTTTTAATTTTTTTTTATTATATATATATATATATATTTTTTATAATATTATCCCTTGTATTCATTTTTCCAAATTACCCCCCCTCCCTTATTCCCTCCCCCCGACGACAGGCAATACCATACATTTTACATGTGTTACAATATAGTCTAAGTACAATACATGTGTGTGAATATCATTTTCTTGTTGCACAATAAACATTAGAATCCGAAGGTACATGCAACCTGGGCAGACAGATATTAGTGCTAACAATTTACATTCCCCTCCCAGTGTTTCTTCTCTGGGTGTATCTACCTCTGTCCATCATTGATCAACTGGAAGTGAGTTGGATCTTCTTTATGTTGAAGATTTCCACTTCCATCAGAATACATCCTCATACAGTATCGTTGTTGAAGTATACAGTGATCTTCTGGTTCTGCTCATTTCACTCAGCATCAGTTGATTTAAGTCTCTCCAACCCTCTCTGTATTCCTCCTGCTGGTCATTTCTTACTGAGCAATAATATTCCATAACTTTCATATACCACAATTTACCCAACCATTCTCCAACTGATGGACATCCATTCATCTTCCAGTTTCTAGCTACAACAAAAAGAGCTGCCACAAACATTTTGGCACATATATGTCTCTTTCCGCTCTTTAGTATTTCTTTGGGATATAATCCCAGTAGTAGCGCTGCTGGGTCAAAGGGTATGCACAGTTTGATAACTTTTTGGGCATAATTCCAGATTGCTCTCCAGAATGGCTGGATTCTTTCACAACTCCACCAGCAATGTATTAGTGTCCCAATTTCCCCACATCCCCTCCAACATTTGTCATTATTTGTTCCTGTCATCTTAGCCAATCTGACAGGTGTGTAGTGGTATCTCAGAGTGGTCTTAATTTGCATTTCTCTGATCAATAGTGATTTGGAACACTCTTTCATGTGAGTGGATATAGTTTCAATTTCTTCCTCTGAGAATTGTCTGCTCATATCCTTTGACCATTTGTCAATTGGAGAATGGTTCGGTTTCTTCTAAATTAGGGTCAGTTCTCTATATATTTTGGAAATGAGACCTTTGTCAGAACCTTTGTTTTTAAAAATATTTTCCCAATTTGTTACTTCCCTTCTAATCTTGTTTGCATTAGTATTATTTGTACAGAAACTTTTTAGTTTGATGTAATCAAAATCTTCTATTTTGTGATCAATAATGATCTCTAGTTCTCCTCTGGTCATAAATTCCTTCCTCCTCCACAAGTCTGAGAGGTAGATTATCCTCTGTTCCTCTAATCTATTTATTATCTCCCTCTTTATGCCTAAATCATGGACCCATTTTGATCTTATCTTGGTATATGGTGTTAAGTGTGGATCCATATCTAATTTCTGCCATACTAATTTCCAGTTTTCCCAACAGTTTTTTTCCGAATAATGAATTTTTATCCCCAATGTTGGAATCTTTGGGTTTGTCAAAGATTAGATTGCTATAGATGTACCCTTTTTTGTCCTTTGTATCTAATCTGTTCCACTGATCTACCGGTCTATTTCTTAGCCAATACCAAATGGTTTTGGTGACTGCTGCTATATAATATAGCTTTAGATCAGGTACACTTAGACCACCTTCCTCTGAGTTTTTTTTCATTAGTTCCCTTGCAATTCTTGACCTTTTATTCTTCCATATGAATTTTGTTGTTATTTTTTCTAGGTCATTAAAATAGTTTCTTGGGAGTCTGATTGGTATAGCACTAAATAAATAGATTAGTTTGGGGAGTATTGTCATCTTTATTATATTCGCTCGGCCTATCCAAGAGCACTGAATGTCTTTCCAATTATTTAAATCTGATTTTATTTTTGTGGCAAGTGTTTTGTAATTTTTCTCATATAATTCCTGACTTTTCTTTGGTAGATGGATTCCCAAATATTTTATACTATCAACATTTGTTTGGAATGGAATTTCTCTTTGTATCTCTTGCTGTTGCATTTTGTTAGTGATATATAAAAATGCCGAGGATTTATGTGGATTTATTTTATATCCTGCCACTTTGCTGAAATTTTGAATTATTTCTAGTAGCTTTTTAGCAGAGTCTTTGGGGTTCTCTAAGTATACCATCATGTCATCTGCAAAAAGTGATAGTTTAATTTCCTCATTTCCTACTCTAATTCCTTGAATCTCTTTCTCGGCTCTTATTGCCGAGGCTAGCGTTTCTAGTACTATATTGAATAGTAATGGTGATAGTGGGCAACCTTGTTTCACTCCTGATCTTACTGGGAAAGGTTGCAGTTTATTTCTATTGCATATTATGCTTACTGACGGTCTTAAATATATACTCCTGATTATTCTAAGGAATAATCCATTTATTCCTATACTCTCAAGAGTTTTTAGTAGGAATGGATGTTGGATTTTGTCAAATGCTTTTTCTGCATCTATTGAGATGATCATATGGTTCTTATTAATTTGATTATTAATATGGTCAATTATATTAATAGTTTTCCTAATATTAAACCAGCCCTGCATTCCTGGAATAAATCCTACTTGATCATAGTGTATTATCTTGGAGATGATTTTCTGAAGTCTTTTTGCTAATATCTTATTTAAGATTTTAGCATCAATATTCATTAAGGAGATTGGTCTATAATTTTCTTTCTCAGTTTTCGATCTACCAGGTTTAGGTATCAGTACCATGTCTGTGTCATAAAAGGAATTTGGTAGGACTCCTTCATCCCCTATTTTTTCAAATAATTTATATAACATTGGGGCTAATTGTTCGTTAAATGTTTGGTAGAATTCACATGTGAATCCATCTGGCCCTGGGGATTTTTTCCTGGGGAGTTGATTAATAGCTTGTTCTATTTCTTTTTCTGAAATGGGACTATTTAAGCAATTTATCTCCTCCTCTGTTAATCTAGGGAGCCTATATTTTTGGAGGAAGTCATCCATTTCACTTAAGTTATCAAATTTATTGGCATAAAGTTGGGCAAAGTAACTCCTTATTATTTCTCTAATTTCCTCTTCATTGGTGGAAAGATCCCCCTTTTCATTTGTAAGACTATCAATTTGATTTTCCTCTTTCTTTTTTTTTGATCAAATTTACCAAAGGTTTATCTATTTTATTGGCTTTTTCATAAAACCAACTCTTGGTTTTATTTATTAATTCAATAGTTTTTTTACTTTCAATTTTATTGATTTCTCCTTTTAATTTTTGTATTTCGAGTTTAATTTTTGGTTGGGGGTTTATAATTTGGTCTTTTTCTAGCCTTTTAAGTTGTAAGCCCAATTCGTTAATCTTCTCTTTCTCAATTTTCTTCAAATAAGCCTCTAAAGATATAAAATTTCCCCTTATTACTGCTTTAGCTGCATCCCAAAGATTTTGATATGATGTCTCATCATTATCATTATCTTGGGTGAAATTGTTAATTGTTTCTATAATTTGCTCTTTCACCCAGTCATTCTTTAAGATGAGATTATTCAGTTTCCAATTACTTTTTGGTCTATTTACCCCTAACTTTTTACTGAATGTAGCTTTTATTGCATTGTGATCTGAGAAGAAGGCATTTATTATTTCTGCCTTCCTACATTTAATTTTGAGATCTTTATGTCCTAGTATATGGTCAATTTTTGTATAGGATCCATGAACTGCTGAGAAGAAAGTATATTCCTTCCTATTGCCATTCAGTTTTCTCCAAAGGTCTATCATACCTAGTTTTTCTAATGTTCTATTTACTTTTTTAATTTCTTTCTTGTTTGTTTTGTGGTTTGATTTGTCTAAATCTGAGAGTGCAAGGTTGAGATCTCCCACTATTATAGTTTTACTGTCTATTTCTTCTTGCAGTTCTCCTAACTTTTCCTTTAGAAAGTTAGATGCTATACCACTTGGTGCATATATGTTTAGTATTGATATGGCTTCATTATTTATGCTACCTTTCAGCAGGATATAGTTTCCTTCCTTATCTTTTTTAAGGAGATCTACTTCTGCTTTTGCTTGATCTGAGATAAGGATAGCTACCCCTGCTTTTTTGGTTTTACCTGAAGCATAGTAGGCTCTGTTCCAACCTTTTACCTTTACTCTGTATGTATCTCCCTGCTTTAAGTGTGTTTCCTGTAGGCAACATATTGTAGGGTTCTGCTTTTTGATCCAATCTACTATCCGTCTCCGTTTGATGGGATCGTTCATCCCATTTACATTTACAGTTAAAATTACTAATTCTGTATTTCCTGCCATCGTATTATCCCCAGATTATGCTTTTTTCCCTTGACCCCCCTGATCCCCCTCCCCGATATTTAATTTACAGACCCCCCTTGTGCCGCACAACCCTCCCTCTTTTTTTTTTGGATCCCTCCCCCCTCCCTCCAAGTCCCTTCACTTATTCTCCTTTTCCTTTTCCCTTTTCCTCTCCCCTCTTTTAATGAGGTGAGAGAAAATTCTCTGAAAAACAATTATGTTAATTATTTACTCTTTGAGCCTCTTCTGATGAGAGTAAGATTCACACAATGATTCTCCCCCTCACTAAGTTCCCTCAGATATGGTGTATTTTCTATGTCTCTTCCTGGGATGTAGTTTCCCTCTTTTTATCACTCCTTCCCCTTTTTCTGAACCGACCTCCTTCCCTTTACTACACCCCCCTTTTTTTCTTTTATATCAGAAAAATCAAATTATCCTTGAGTATTTTTTATATACCCACAACAGAGTTACAGTTCTCAAGGGTTCTGTGTACCTTTTTCTGTTTCTCTTCAGTCTTGTGGATGTAGATCAAATTTTTTGTTTAAGTCTGGTTTTTTTCTTAGAAACATATAGAATTCCTCTGTTTCATTGAATGACCATCTTCTTCCATGGAAAAAGATGCTAAACTTAGCTGGGTAGTTCATTCTTGGTTGCAGTCCTTGATCTTTTGCCTTTCGGAATATCAGGTTCCAGGCCCTTCTATCTTTTAATGTGGAGGCAGCCAGATCTTGGGTGACCCTTATTGTGGCACCTTGGTATTTAAATTGTTTTTTTCTAGCTGCTTGCAGGATTTTCTCCTTTGTGTGGTAATTCTGCAGCTTAGCCACAATATTCCGTGGTGTTCTTTTTTTAGGGTCTATTTCAGAAGGAGTTCGATGAATTCTTTCCACATCTACTTTCCCTTCTGTTTCTATTATCTCTGGACAGTTCTCTTTGATAATTTCCTGTAAAATAGAATCTAGGCTCTTTTTTTGGTCATAGTTTTCTGGAAGTCCAATAATCCGCAGATTATCTCTCCTAGATCTATTTTCCAGGTCTATAGATTTTCCCAGTAAGTATTTGACGTTGTTCTCCAGCTTCTCATTTTTTTTGTTTTGTTTGACTGATTCTTGGGTTCTCTGTGAATCATTCATTTCTATTTGTTCCATCCTGACTTTTAAGGAGTTATTTTCTTCTTTCACAGTTTTTAGTTCTTTTTGTAAATGCCCAATTTCGTTTTTAAATGAGTTATTTTGCTCTATTGAATTTTTTTCCATTTCCCTAATTTTTTTTTTTTGAGAATTATTTTCTTTTTCCAATTCAGAAATTCTATTTTCTTGAGACTTTTTTATCTTTTCCAATTCAGAAATCCTACTTTCCTGTGTTTTTTTAACCTTTTCTAATTCACTAATTTTGTTTCCCTGCATCTCCTGTGAATTCTTTATTTTTTCCAACTCCAATTTCAGGACGTTGTTATTCTCTATCATAACTTCCCTTTCCTTGCCCCATTTTTCTTCGATCTCCCTCAATTTCTTAAGAGCTTCTTCTAGGAGAGAGTTATGTGATGGGGGGCAGGAATCGTTCCCCTTTAGGTTGTTATCTTCTGAATCTTTGCTGTTAACTTCCTCGGGGTTGGGTACCCGCTCTTTCTCTGTATAGAAGGAATCTATAGTTTTTCTAGCTTTTTTGCTCATACTTAAAAAATGTTTTGAGGTCTGTCCCTGGGGTAGGAAATTATTTACTTCTTTACCAGCTTCCTCCCAGACCGGATGGATGCAGCGGCCCCTGTGCCTGAGCTAAGAGAGAGCTCTGGGAGAGAGTTCCCCACCCCCTCCCTGGAAGTGCCTCAGAGGTGATTAGCACTGCTGTGCTTTGAGGGCGTAGAATAGTGAAGACAGCAAGAAGCCCAGGCTATGTGTCCGGGTGGGGAGTGGATGTCTGCAGCAGGTGACGTGAGAAGCCCCTGAGCTCAAACTGGAAGTGTCTGCCAGAAACCGCGGTCCCTAGTTCAAAGGTTCTGCTTCTCTGGGACTTCCTGGAGCTGAGTTCCACTCCCTCCAGCTAAGCTAGGCAGTGTGTGTTGCCTTGGGCCGTATCCACCCACTTGTCAGTCTCTTAACTATTCTCAGGAGGTAGCTGAGGCCACACCCCCTGGTGCCGATTCTCTGCTGAGTCACCCCCAGGGTGTGTGTGGGGGGGAAATCTAATCTGAGTTTTAAAATATTTTGGCTTTCTCTTCTGAACTGCTAAATAATTAGCAGAGAAGAGCTAACAGCCTGTGCCAGATTCCTTTACCTCAGTGGCTTCTCTGATCCCAGAGCCCCTCCCAGCGCAATGGGCACAGTGTGCCCCTACCCCACCGTCTGTGCTGGTCTTTCTTATTCCTCCCCTGAGAACTGACCTTTCCTGTTGAAACTCCAGATTCTCTTCAGCTGGTAAGTCGTGCTTCCAGTCCTTGTGGTATCTATCAGTCCTGAGCTAATTTTGAGACTTAATTTATCTAATTGGTTGTGAGGGAGTGAGGACGTTCACTGAGTCGTGTGTTTCTTCTCCGCCATCTTGGCTCCGCCCCCTCAATAAAGTCAGATCTAAACAACTATGGGAAATTTTTTTTAAATAGGCAAAGGGGGACAGATGTCTAAACTGCTGTTTTAAAAATTCTTTAATGAATGGGTAAATATTAAATAAAGACATAGTGGTAGGGTGAAGTGAAAAGATTTGATTCTGGAAAAAAGAGACAGTATGGTTTTGAGACTTTCCCTCTCTGGCTTTCTGTTGCCTCATTAAAGAAAAGAAACAGAAGAGAACTTACCTAAATAATCTCTAAATTGCCTTCTTGCTCCAAATTTTACAATATTCTAAATATGTGTGGATTATTTTTTAAACAGATTGATTAAGTAGAATATTGGATAGCTTGGAGCAATTGGCCTAGGAATCTGCATTGTAGAGAAGAGACCAAGATTTCAGAATTATATCATTCGGCATAAAAAATGTGTGCAAAAGAAAGCTTGAGGGAAGATGAAGAGACATTTGATATGTGCTTTTCCTAATTTTCCCTTTTTCTTACAGCTGATGTTAAGACTTGATAGGCTCCAGTTATCTGTCCAATTTGAGTTAATATCCTTGATTCCATATTATCTGTCTCATGAAGAAAAATAATTTTAAGACATGCTATCATAAACATTTAGATGGTGTAGTGCTTAGAGTCGTGGGTCAAGAAGTAATAATAATTACTGATATCTTATTTGAAGAAGTTAAAATTTATAATATAAAACACTTTTTGGAATAGCTGAATAATCAATTTACTTTTGTTCTATACTGTGTTCCTTGAAATAACTGTCTTTTGGCAAACAGAATGACTTTATCCTCAGGGCAGTGGGCATGTCTAGGGACAGGTTTCAAGAACTATTTCTATAGTGCATCCAGCACTGACTGAATCTATGTTCTCCAAGGCTACTTCAAAATCTGGACACATTTATCTGAAGATTTTCAATCATTTAGGACCCTGCAAAGAAACATTAAGCTAAAAAGGTACAGGCACAGAATTTTCTGGGTCCAAATAAATACAAATAATATTATTTTGAAAGCATATCCCTTCTTCTTCCCTCATGTGAAATGTGATAGTTGCATTATGTGATTTGCAGAGCCAAAGGAAAAAAGAAACAGGTTAAGAATTACTTCCTTTGGAAGATCCAATGAGTCATCAGTTTTTCCTTTGCAATGGCCAATAAAGGTAGAGTTTATTTACCCTCAAAACATTTAAGTAAGGAAAAAGCTGGGATCCAAACCAAACTTCTGATTCCACATTGTTATTATCATCATCATTAATCTATCCTTGTTGGTGGTGATGGTGATAGTAGTGTTATGGAATTTCTATTCTTTGAAACAGCACTAAATACTCTGTCAAAGCAAGGCAAAATGATCAGTCGGGATGAGAGAGGCAGGTAGTCCCAGTCCTTTACTCCAGTCCACAGATCAAAAGAAAGCTTGTATTAACATAATTATCTGGCCAAAAAGAAAAGGTCCATCTTTCTCTAGTATATTTCCTTTAATCAAAGGCATCTGACCCACCTCCTTTACATCAAAAATAGTATTTTCCTTCTCAAAGAAAGAAAGCCTATATTTGAGAAATGATTCAAATGAATATTTTAAAAGTGATTCATAATTGGCCAATATTCTTAATAGCTTCAGCACTTATGTGAAGTATGTATTTATAGGAAGCATTCTTGGAGCATATATATATATATATATATATATATATATGTATATATATGTATATGATTCTTTTTGTTCTCTCCACTGCTTGGTGGAGAAACATAGAATTCTCCTGAGGTCTTTTCAGTCTCCTCTATGCAGGATAGTTTAGGGTGTAATATTTTCTGATTCATGGCCATCTCTTTTCTAAACCTTTTCTCTCAGAAAAATTGATCATATATTGCTCTAATTAGTTTTATTTAAATCCATGATGTGATAAAATGGCTCAAATATCTACACTATTCCTTGCTTTATAGTTTTTTGACCTTTATATGAAACAAAAAAAATGATACTAAAATTTCAATAGCTCAGAGGCCATAGGAAAAAAAAAAAAGTTCTAACAATATCCAGGCAGAGGGAGATCTGTTTTTTGTTTTTGTTTTTGTTTTTGTTTTTTTTTAATTTTGGTTTAGCTCTGGTCTCCTTGAATTTGAGGTAAAATTATGATACAGGAAATATATTTGTCTGCTGATGCCCTATCATTTCATCAAAAATTAACTCAAAGACTTAATTTTATTTGAAGTCTTTACTAATCCTCTTAGTGATTGCTTTATCATCTGTTCTCATAGCCTTATATATACTCTTCTTGATATAAATTTTTCATACATTTTATCACACACCTCCCTCTACTGGTAGGTATCTTGAGGGCAGGACACATGTCATTTATTTTTGTATTTCTTTCAGTTTTTAACATAATGTCTTGCAAGTAATAAAGTTCCTCAACTAATTGAAGTCATATTAATTACTCATGGTAAGCTAAAACAATAAAAATGATGGTGTTATATAACTAATTATGTGTCATATTTATTAAACTACCAAAAGGTAACTTTTAAAGGTAGAGAAAACAATAATGAAATTCATTCAGAGGAGCAAAAGGTCAAGAATTTTAAGGAAAATGGGCAAAAACTGTATCAGATGGGGACTAGCAACACCATATTTGAAACTATACTATAAAGTGGCAATCATCAAAATGATTTAATACTAGTAAGAAAAAGATGTGGATCACTGGGACCAATCAAAAACATAGTATACAAAAATAAATAAGCATATTTGCCTAGTATTTCTTAAGTCAAAACATTCAAGATACTAGTGTAAGAAATTTCTATTCAAGAAAAATAGTTGGCAATTTGAAAAAAAAGTCTGGCAATCTTCTAACTAGATATACTTAATATAAAAATATTTTAATTATTATTATTGAATATTTAATACATATTTTACAATTCATTATAATGATTTTACATATTATAATTATAATATAATAAATAATTGAAGTATATTACTATGTACAATAATAATAAATATAAACAAATATATAAACAAAATGTAAACCAAAATCCCATACCTTATTTCAATATGAACTCCTGACTGATAAGTGACCTAGATACAAAGATAATATATTTAATATATAATATGAAGAAATTGTGCAAAAAAGAAGAAATTATGTTTCAGATACTTGGATAATGAAAGATTTCATGACTAAATATGGCATAGATAGGATAAAAGAAAATCAAATGGATACTTTTGATTACATAAAATTTAAAAGATTGCAAAATCAATTCAGGTGCAATTAAAAGGAGCAAAGGCAACTGAGGAAGGAAATTTACAGTGAATTTGCCTTATAAGGGTTTCATTTCTTGAATGTAGAAAGCAGTAGTCAGTTACTGTAATACAAAACATTCCAAAATGGCTACATGTTTGAAGGAATCCATTTTCCAAGGAATAAATTCATTTTTTCTATAGCCATATAAAAATTCAGTATCACTAATTATTAGTATTCAATTTGTAACATTTCTGAAATATAAGATTCATAAAATTGACAGAAAGGAAAATGACAAATGCAGAATTCCTATGGGAAAAAATGAATTACATTAAAACCTCACTTTTGGTGAAATTGTGAATTGGTATGGCCAATCTAAAAAGAAATAGTTACTAATATATTATATAACAGAAATACTAATTCTAGATCTATCCCCTTTGAAGATCTAGGAAAAATGAATCTGTATGTACAAAAATATTGCAATATTTTTAGGTTTTACAATATTTTCCTCTTGTGGAAGCAGAATCAGAAAGTAAGGGGGACCTCAAAAATGAAAAGTGGCTGAATAAATTATGATACATCAATATAATGTAATAGTATTGTGCTTTAAAAACATAAGGAAAAGTAAGGTTTTATAAAAACTTTGGAGAAACTTCATGAACTGATACAGAGTGAAATGAGCAGAATCAGGAAAGTAATATCAAATTGTAAAGACAGATCACGTTGTTAGACTCAAGAACTATGATAAATACAGTGATTAGCCATGATTTCAGAAGACTAATAATGATTCACACTACCATGTCCTGACCAAAAGTTGAGAGTCTTAGGGTGCATATTTAGCTTATCAATTTGGGGAGCATTGAGTTTTTAGGGAAGAGGCACTCACTAAATATCATATAAATAGGCATTCTCTTCTATTAATTTGTTTTTAATCAGTAAAGTTGTTACATGGTGTGGATTTTGCTTTTTTAAAATAATACTTTCATTTACCAATGCTGGATATCAAACTGTAAAGTCTATAACTACAGAGATGAACAACTTAGAAGATGATTTTCCCTCCCACTTATTCACCTGTACACACAACACACTGAAGAACTTTATGATTAGTATTATATAAAAATTTGGGAAGGGAAATTATCACTTCACAATACTGAAATATTTCTTGGTGATCATGAAATTTCAAAGATATTACTGCTGTTACAGAAGTCATCCTTTAGTTCAGCATCTTGGACAGTTCAAAATGGTTGTCTTCTACAAACTAATACAAGGGAAAAGAAAATAGGATTTATCAGTTTAGGTGGTACAAGATTGTGATAGAACCAAACATCCTTTTATAATAAGGTGATGATGAATAAATGTGCTTCAAACATGATCTGCCTATTTTTTATTAAGACAATAAGAAATAGTTTAATTGTACTTAAAATCTTCCCTCATGGCTAAGCATCGAAAGCTTTTTGCCTAAATTCTGGAATTTTGCTTACTTGTGTCTTTGTAGCAATACTTAAAAATCTGTAACATAACAAAATTTTATTTTATTTTATTTTAGCTAGGCAACCTAAATCCTATGGATTAGCTTTTTCATTTCTCTAGTTTTTCATTTCTTCTTTACTATGAGAATAACTGTGATACTGCCTTTGGAAAATTGTAATGGTTAGTATATAACTGTATATCCTCATATCTCACTTTAAACTAGAATCATGGGAGCATAGGCTTTATAATTTGGAAGTTTAGAGATGATTTTCATCAACTTCATTATGTTTCACATGAGTATAAATTGAAATCCAGAGAGCTCAATGATGTGCTTACAGTTTTTGGAGTTGGGATTTGGACCCAGAACCTCTGACCAATCTAGTGTTCTTACTATTACTATTAACAGTGACAAAAAAAAATTTTCTTTCATAAAATATTTTGAGATGGGATGCATTTGAATTGGAGTTACTCTATATGTCCTTGCTTCATTTCCTCTTCAAGAAATACTCTTGTTTCTTCAAAATTTACTCTTTGCAAATTGTTTTCTCCCTCATTAGAACTGGGGGTGAATATTATATTTCTCTTTGCTTGAATTTTTATTCCCAGCAGATACTAAAAGTGATGACAGATAATATGGTCTTAATATATACTTCTGAAGCTAACTTGTCAGTCTTGTGGAAGGTTTATCTATATGTGATTATGAATGAGTGAGAGAGAGTATATGTGTGTATATGCACAAGCACATGTGCTACGTGTTTGAATGTCAGAATATGACTTTTGTTGGATTTTAACCTTTCAATTTACCCCCAAACTTCCAAAGACTATTAGAATTAGGGATAGATATTGTGTAGCCTATGAATGCTTTGCCATAAAAAATCCAAAATGGGGGCAACACTTGTAAATATTTTCTGCTTTTTACCAGATTGTTGACACCAAGCTGACAAAATGAGAATCATCTAGCTAGTAGTTTTGATAAGATAGCAAAGGTTTTTTTTTTTTCCTTTTTTTCTCATATATTTTTCAAAGACTCTTTCCCCCCCAAAACTCTTTAAAGACATTTAGGTTTTTAGGAAAGGCAGGAACAGCTTGTAGTAATTAAGTACATATATGTGTGTATACATATATGCATGAGTATTATTTCACTGCTTTTCATGTATAACATCAGTACTGCAAAAGAGAAATCACCATTGAGAGGAATCTCTCTAAGATAATCAAAATCCTTTTATGCCTTTTTAGATACTCTTTGTTAAGTTTTCAGGATATAAAAATCAATCATTTTGTTGCTAGATATCAAGTAATAAATCTCTGTACTTAGACAGAGCCCAGGATTGTTTTCATTTTGTTCTCTTTGTATTCTGTGAGTTAAGCATGAAATCTTATACATAGTAAGTTTACACATATTTGTAAAATTAAAAGTAATTGGTCTTGGGTTACAGGCTATTCTCAGAATGCATTTCTCCTTTTAAAAATTCTATTATATTTTATTATTTCAATACATTGCATTGATCCTAGATCCACAATGAAGAGTGCTATATGTCTGTGCTATATGCTGGGCTGAAAATTTAAGAATTATCAATATTAATAATACAATAATTTCTTTTGACAGAAAGATATTTAAAACTTTTCCAGCTTGATAGGATCTTTAAGAAATTTCATTCTTCACTCACAGATCAAGACACCAGACTAGTATGAGAATAGTGGCATACACATGTAATTCCTGATGCTGAGCTATCTGAAGTTGATTGATTACATAAGACTTGGAATTTTTGAGCTGCAAAAATCTGTCATTTCGTATCTGAACTAAGTCCTTCTCCAAAATGGTGAAACATTAGGAATAAGAAACCATCAGGTTACCTAGGAAAGTATGAATTTATCCAGGTCAGATACAGAGCAATTAGCAGTTTTCTTCTTATAATTATTTAGTGAGGCATTTGGGGGTAAGTTAATTGCTCAGGGTCACACATCTAATAAACATTAAGTGTTGGAGATCAGATTTGAACTCAGGTTCTCTTTACTTCAGGGCCGGTGCTATATTCACTGTACCATTTATCTAATCCCAGGTAAAAACTTTCATACCACTCACCAGTGGGATTAGGTACATGGGTGCTTCATTTCCATTCTGGGATAATAGGGAAAACTGACCTTAAAAATAAGAAAATGAAAGAAAAAGAAGGGAAAGAAGAGGAAAGGGGAAGGGAAAAACAGGGAAAAAAAGAGGAGGAGTTAATTTCAATAAAAATTTCCTTTTAACAGTAGAGAAAACATTCATAGCAATAAACAAAGATAATATAAATATTACAGATAAATAGAAAGTAGTTTGAAAACAGAGTAAAAGAACTCTGTTAAAGATATTTATTATTCTACAACAAATCAATCTTATGAGAATGAACCTGAGGAAAATAGCTGGTAGTTAATGTCTGTATAATGTATCTATTTGCTATCTTTACCTTTTGCAGGGAGGAGAGGGACAGTTTATTATTATTTTATCCATTAGTATAATTTCTCAAATGAAGAGAACAAATGTCAAAAGCTAGAATACTTTGCTTCATTTGTGCCCAAGTTAGTGCCAATCAATACCAACTGAATTCTCTGTGCCCTGTCAGTGCACTTCAACCTTTCCTTGTTGAGAGCCCTTCTTAATTGACTCCACTGAAGCAAATCCAATTTCTACACTAAGCCCTTGTACATGTATGCAGGTACTGCTAAATTTAAACTATTTCTGCTCAATTTTGTGTTGTCAACTCTTGACACACCAGACAGAATGAGATCACCCGCATTTACTTTATATCTTATTTTAAGACCATTTAATTGGAATGATTTTCTGCCATTGTTTCTGGATCATATTAAAGTGATATCCTAAAGGTAAAAAAAATGCATTATTCTACTCCATCATCCACTCTCATGGAAACCACCTTCTTTACTCTGTCTGCCTGGTCTGATTTATGTGTGAGATATAAGTGTCAATAACTTGTTTTTGATCGGTGCAATGCTGCCAGGGAAATGGATATAGTGAAACACTAGGCTATAAAGAGGGGATGAAGTATAATTCAGATGGGCTTCAAGTCACTTGTCCCTCGTATGACATACATTCCTCTCATTTTCAATTTCATCAGAACAAGCAGAAAGAATGGTTTCCAATCTGTCCCACCTCATAAAAATAGACCTGTGTTTAATTCTTTAGGACCTAAAATTATCATTTGAAGATTGTCAACCAATCATCCACGGAAAACACTCTCTAGCCCAAGTAATAGAAATATTCTATGTATTGAGATGGCTAAAATATTGCTGTTACCCTGCTTTTAATGATTGCACAGAAGATATTATAGATGCCTAAATGTGATAGTTATAGTTGGAGGTATGGAATCACTATCTCCTTTTTATTAAATTGTGAGATTTTTTTGTCAGTAATAGTATTACAATGTGCAAACATAACATATTTTGTGATAGGGAACTGGTAATCATAATCTATCTTCTTTCTTTCTAATAGAAAATATATTTGTCAGAATTAACAATGTATGTAGAGAAATTCTAAGAGAAAACAAAAGCACTAAAGGCTCATTTGGGATAGCTTGCTTTTGATGCTTCTGCTTCTGATGATGCAGATCAGGTTTCAATCTTTTTCTGTTTTCCTCTAATATTTTCACAATAATAGAAATTTAAATGAAAAAAAGCAGAGGCTTTGGTGGGGGAGTTTGACTTTCAAATTGTGGATACTTGGAAGTATTATGGAAGGAAATACTGTTCTTATCAAATCATATTGGTAGGTGATGGACCAGTCAGTAGCAAGTATAGAATGCCTTTGAAACAACAGGCTTTTGCATGGGGTTTCAGGTCAGTCTATTTGACCTTTAGCAACCTTTTGATTTTTCTGGGTTTCAGTTTTCTTATCTGGAAAATGAAGGAAGTATCTAGATTTCTTTGAATGTTCATTTTGCATTAAGACTTTGTGATCTATAATGCATACTACCAAATTCACAAGATAGTTACACAATAAGACATTCATATTTTATGTTAACCAATGAACTTCAAATTGAATGAATTTAATGTAATTTCAAATAATTATAACATAAATTCTTCCTTATATGTGGAAATGAGTTCTATGCTAATATATACAGTGTGGGTGAGGTTTCTTTTTTTTTATCTCTTTTTTTCCCCACAAAATAAAGATATCCTGGCATTTTTCCCTGATAAAAGCATCTTATTTCATGATGACCATTCTTATTTCTATATCTTTTCCTCTTGAAAGTGGTCCCCTTGAGTTTAAAGAATATATTTTTTGCCATTCTTTGTATCATTTCTACTTAACACAATGTTTGGTACATAGAAAGCATTAAATAAATATTTTGCTTCTGAAATGATTTGTACCTGGATCTGTAATTCCACTGATAGAGGAAACTGTTTCTATCAAATCAGATCAGTCCTATCAATTCTACTACCACAGGCTTGAGACTATGAGTACATCCTGGCAAAGTCTTTCACTTTTCCCTCAGTCAGTCAAATAGCATTTTATTTGCAGCATAATATGTTTCCTCATACTGTGTTCAGCACAAGGAATGCAAATACAAGCAAAAAGATAGATTGTCCCTGCTCTCACAAAGCTTATATTCTTATAAAAGAAAGATGAATGAAAATGGGAAGCCTGTACTTCAGCTTGGTAAGAAATGAAGAAATTGTTTGCTAGGGGATCTTATTTACATGTAATTTCTGATAAGATTCATTCAATTATAAGGAGGAACTTCAGAGGCAGGGAGCATTTCAAAGTATGAATTTCAGGACTGAAGTGATCATCAAGCATGAAAAGATTCTGAGACAGATAGAGATAGTACAAAAAATGGCAAGAAAAATGGAAGTACTTTCTCAGGTTATGCTGGCACATCTGACTCTGCACAATCCTATTTATGAAGCTTATGGTATCTGGGAATTACTGAGATGTTGAATGGCTTGTCCAGGGCTACTCAATCAGAAAATGTCTTGTGTAGCACTTGACCCAATGCCTTTCTAATTCAGAAGCTGGTTTTCTCTCCATTATACCATGCTATCTTATAGTGGATGGGATAACTAGATGGCACAATGAGTAGAGAACCAGGTCTGGAATCAGGAAGACTCATCTTTCTGAGTTCAATATATATATATATGTGTGTGTATGAATGTATGTATGTGTGTATGTATATTGTTCCCAATTTATCCCATCTCTATGTGAATAGGTTTTCAGAATTACCAGCCTTCTGCCACACCCTAATGCCTTTGTGCCAGTTCTTTTTTGGCACCTCATCCATATCTTTCAGGGAGTACAGACTGTTTTGCTTTTTAATCAGATCTTACTCAAACCTGTTTCAATCTTTCTTTTGAGCTATCCAGTTACTGTCAATCTTTTTTTTTTTTTTTTTTAACTTTTAAACTTTATTTATTTATTTATTGATGCATGGGTAATTTTACAACATTGACAATTGCCAAATCTTTTGCTCTAATTTTCCCCTCCTTCTCCCCCCACCCCAGATGGCATGTGATCCACATTCAGTTCCTATAGTCCTCTCTCTGGGTGCAGATGGCTCTCTTCATCACAAGACCATTGGAACTGGCCTGAAGTATCTCATTGTTGAAGAGAGCCATATCCATCAGAACTGATCATTGTATAATCTTTCTGTTATCATGTATAATGATCACTTAGCATCAGTTGGTGTAAGTCTCTCCAGGTCTCTCTAAAATCATCCTCCTAATCATTTCTTGTAGAATAATAATATTCCATAACATTCATATAGAATAACTTGTTCAGCCATTCTTCAACTAATGGACATCCACTCAGTTTCCAGTATGTTGCCACTATAAAAAGAGTTGACACAAATTATTGATGTCAATCTTAAATATATGTCATGAATTTCCATGTAAATTTTTTTTTTCTCTTACCTGTGAGTTTGGTTCACAAAAAAGTCCTGAAAATCTTTTTTGAATGTCTATTTTCATTCAATATTTAGTTATTTTTGTTGAATATGCTATTTTTTTGCTGCAGGCCTAATTCTTTTGATTGGTGATTTATATTATTCAAGCATCAGAATTTTTTTTGTAGCTGTTGTAGCTGATGATAAGTACTGTATATTTCTAATTGTAGCTCCAGTATATATAAATTTTTTGGTTTTGTTTCTTGTAATTGTCCTTTGTATTTTTCATGTATGATGTCTTCCAAGTGGTGATCAGTAGGCTTTTTTCTATTTCTAGTTTCCTCTCATATTCTATCAGTCCTGGACAATTTTCTTTGACTATTTCTTGTATTATTATGTCAAAGTTATTTTTTTGGTCACAGCTTTCAGGCAGTACTATTATACTTATATTTTATCTTCTTAATATTTTCTCCAGATATAATTTTTCCTTATATTTTTCATATTCTGTTCTATTTTTTTTCATTCTTTATATTTTATTTTGTTATTTTGTGGTTTCTTATAGCTTCACTGTTTTTCCTTTGTCCAATTCTAATTTTCCAGAGAATTATTTTCTTCTTTAAGCCTCTGTAATTTATTTTTTAATTGCTTAACTTTTTTTTCATTTCTTATTGCTTTCTTTGGTGGTTCTTCTACTTCTTCAATCTCCTTATTTGATTTTTGAAGTCTTTTTCAAGTTCTTCTACAAATTCTTCCAGGAAAGTAGCCATTTAACATTACTCTTTAGGGTAGAAGAAGCTTTTTATACTTCAATGTTACTCTCTAAAGAGGAATCAAGATCTTCCCTATTCCCATGGTAACTGACTGTGGTTGGTTCTACTTTCTTTGCTTCTTAATTTTTAAAAATAAGAAGCATTAGTGCAATCTCTAATCCTAGAGTGCAGGGAAAAAGGATGCTCCTAGCTTAAATTCAGCTCTCTCCTTTGAGTGGGAACCTTAACCAAAAGTTCCATCCTCCTGCAAGTGTTGTAATCAGCAACTTCCCTGCCTCATTGTTTCTACACTCACTGGGTGTGGAGTTTCTTTCTCACTCAGGGCAGTGACTCTACAGCACAGCTGGGCCTGGAATTCCTAATCAACAGAGATTCCCTCAGCCTTTCCAGACTCAGACCCTCAACTCCCCATGCTGTCTGGGAGGTGAAAATTCCCATGGTTCAGGCTAAGATTCCCTCCACAAGAGAGAAGTTAAGAATTATTGTACTCCCTGAAAGTAATTATTAAAAAAAAAAAGCCTGAACAGCATCTTTCAAAAAATTATCAAGGAAAACTGTTTTCATATCATAGAACCAGAGGGTAAAAGAGTCATTGAAACAATTCACCCCTCACCATCTGAAAGAGATTCCAGAATGAAAAATACAAGGAATCCTCTGGCACCTGAACAGGGACATACAATCCTGACTCCAGTGACCTCTGATGCAGATCTCAGTGGAAAAGTTTCTCTGACCCAAAAATAAATGTGAGTAACAAGGAAACTTTGTTAAAGAGCTAAAGTAGAATTTCGGTAAAATGGGGCAAATTTTTAGAAAACAGCCTTCTGTTTCTGTTCAAGGAAAATGTTTAGAGAGCATCATCAAGATTATGAAAAGCCAAGGATTGATTATAATTTTGGAAGAGATTACTGAACTTTTAAAAACTGTGCAGGTCATATGTCCTTGTTTATATCTGGAAAAAGAACTGAATTTAGATGAGTGGAAATTAGTAGGAGAGCAACTAGGAGAACACTACAATTCCAAACCAAACTTAATTTCAAAAGGTACCCTTCATACATACAATTTAATTCAAGTGGCTTTTAAAAATTATATAAGTTAGATTAAAGAAAAAGAAGAAAGAGCCAGACGGGGAGGATCCAACTAAATTAGGTAAAAAGGAAGAATCAGATGACAATGAAGTTAAGTGCAATTCTGAGCAACAGGAGCATTTCCCATCTCCTCCCTCAATTAACCCCTCAGGGGTGAGGAAGATGGAGGAGGGGAAGAGGCAGAAACACAAACAGAATCGCCTGTTAAGCAGCCTATAACAAGATTAGAAAAAGCATTGGTTAAAGCTAGTAAAAGAGAGAAGGACAGGATATAAGTGATTTTACACATGCATATTCTGTAATTGAAGAGATTGACTTTTTAGGTCAAAAAAAGAGAATATATACTCTTTTTGATTTGAATAAAATTAAGAATTTGAAAAAAGGTTGTACCCTTTATGGGGCTATATCAGCTTATGTTAAAATGTTACTAGATGGTTTGTCTTATGAAATCCTAACTTCGGGGGCAGCTAATTGGAGCAGTGGATAGAGCACCAGCCCTGAATTCAGGAGGATCCGAGTTCAAATCTGGTCTCAGCCACTTAACACTTCCTAGCTGTGTGACCCTGGGCAAGTCACTTAACCCCAGCCTCAAAAAAAAAAAAAAAATAAATAAAATAAAATAAAATAAAAAGAAAAGAAAACAAATCCTAACCTCCAATGATTGGAAATACATAGCTAGGACATGTTTAGAACCTGGACAAAACCGTTGTGACTTTTGGAGTTTCATGAATTATGTCGAATTCAAGTCAGATCCAATATGGAAATAGGAGTTAACACACTATTCACTTTTGACCAACTAGCAGGTGAAGGTTAGTATGGAGAGAATTCACAACAGATTGATTATCCCATGACAGTGTATGAGCAAATTTCTAAGGCTGCAATAAAAGCTTGGGGTTCCCTCCCCAGACAGAAAGATTGAGGGGAGACTTTCACAAAAATAAAGCAAGGTCCCAATGAAACTTTTGTGGATTTTGTGGGACATCTGCAATCTGCTGTCAAAAGAACTATTGGAGAAAATTTGGCTATGGAAAATGCCAATGACTACACAAAGATGCTTCTTTAGAGGAGATCATAAGACGCTGTGCTACAATAGGAACAAATACTTTTTACACCCAGACTATGATGAACATGGAAAGACAGGGTCCCTCCTAGAAAGGGACTTCTAGAGAAACTCGTCGATGTTTTCATTGTGGAAAAATTGGACATCTAAGAGCTCAATGTAAATGTGAAGACAGAGTGAGAAGACAGGCTGAGAGAAGGCCTAAAACTCCATGTCCAAAATGTCACAAGGGCTTCCACTGGGCCTCAGAATGCAGATTGACCCAAGGAATTGAGAAATGAAGCCTAACTCCAAGATATCAATCAAAAGATAAGTGGGACATGATGGCAACTGAGGTTAAACCCAAAGAGCCTTTAGAAGGTCAGGACACTGATGTGATCAGCCCAAAAGTAATCACATGAAAGAAAGGGATTACCTGATAAGTCAGCCAAAAAAGCAATCAGATAGCAGACATGGATTACACTTGGGGAGAATACAGGCCTTTTAAACCAACAAGGCAAAGTCCAGTGCAAACAGCTCCAATGTAATTGCCAGATGATGAGAAGAGATTTAGAAAGCAGTAAATAGGAGGAAATTAGATAGGTTAACTGCCTGGGAGAGAGGATTTTCTTATATTTTAACAGAGAAGGAAACAGATGGAGAAGGAAACAGATGGGTGGCAACAAGTACCTGGAGAGAGACAGAAAAAAAGAAAAGAGAAGATCTAAGAAACATCTGACACTGAAAGAGCATGGCTGATAAGGAGACTGTTAAAGAACTTTAAAACTAGCAGGAATAGGGGGCGGAGCCAAGATGGCGGAGAAGAAACACACGACTCAGTGAACGTCCTCACTCCCTCACAACCAATTAGATAAATTAAGTCTCAGAATTAGCTCAGGACTGATAGATACCACAAGGACTGGAAGCACGACTTACCAGCTGAAGAGAATCTGGAGTTTCAACAGGAAAGGTCAGTTCTCAGGGGAGGAATAAGAAAGACCAGCACAGACGGTGGGGTAGGGGCACACTGCGCCCATTGCGCTGGGAGGGGCTCTGGGATCAGAGAAGCCACTGAGGTAAAGGAATCTGGCACAGGCTGTTAGCTCTTCTCTGCTAATTATTTAGCAGTTCAGAAGAGAAAGCCAAAATATTTTAAAACTCAGATTAGATTCCCCCCCCCCCCCTGGGGGTGACTCAGCAGAGAATCGGCACCAGGGGGTGTGGCCTCAGCTACCTCCTGAGAATAGTTAAGAGACTGACAAGTGGGTGGATACGGCCCAAGGCAACACACACTGCCTAGCTTAGCTGGAGGGAGTGGAACTCAGCTCCAGGAAGTCCCAGAGAAGCAGAACCTTTGAACTAGGGACCGCGGTTTCTGGCAGACACTTCCAGTTTGAGCTCAGGGGCTTCTCACGTCACCTGCTGCAGACATCCACTCCCCACCCGGACACATAGACTGGGCTTCCTGCAGTCTTCACTATTCTACGCCCTCGAAGCACAGCAGTGCTAATCACCTCTGAGGCGCTTCCAGGGAGGGGGTGGGGAACTCTCTCCCAGAGCTCTCTCTTAGCTCAGGCACAGGGGCCGCTGCATCCATCCGGTCTGGGAGGAAGCTGGTAAAGAAGTAAATAATTTCCTACCCCAGAGACAGACCCCAAAACATTTTTTTTAAGTATGAGCAAAAAAGCTAGAAAAACTATAGATTCCTTCTATACAGAGAAAGAGCGGGTATCCAACCCCGAGGAAGTTAACAGCAAAGATTCAGAAGATAACAACCTAAAGGGGAACGATTCCTGCCCCCCATCACATAACTCTCTCCTAGAAGAAGCTCTTAAGAAATTGAGGGAGATCGAAGAAAAATGGGGAAAGGAAAGAGAAGTTATGATAGAGAATAACAATGTCCTGAAATTGGAGTTGGAAAAAATAAAGAATTCACAGGAGATGCAGGGAAACAAAATTAGTGAATTAGAAAAGGTTAAAAAAACACAGGAAAGTAGGATTTCTGAATTGGAAAAGATAAAAAAGTCTCAAGAAAATAGAATTTCTGAATTGGAAAAAGAAAATAATTCTCAAAAAAAAAAATTAGGGAAATGGAAAAAAATTCAATAGAGCAAAATAACTCATTTAAAAACGAAATTGGGCATTTACAAAAAGAACTAAAAACTGTGAAAGAAGAAAATAACTCCTTAAAAGTCAGGATGGAACAAATAGAAATGAATGATTCACAGAGAACCCAAGAATCAGTCAAACAAAACAAAAAAAATGAGAAGCTGGAGAACAACGTCAAATACTTACTGGGAAAATCTATAGACCTGGAAAATAGATCTAGGAGAGATAATCTGCGGATTATTGGACTTCCAGAAAACTATGACCAAAAAAAGAGCCTAGATTCTATTTTACAGGAAATTATCAAAGAGAACTGTCCAGAGATAATAGAAACAGAAGGGAAAGTAGATGTGGAAAGAATTCATCGAACTCCTTCTGAAATAGACCCTAAAAAAAGAACACCACGGAATATTGTGGCTAAGCTGCAGAATTACCACACAAAGGAGAAAATCCTGCAAGCAGCTAGAAAAAAACAATTTAAATACCAAGGTGCCACAATAAGGGTCACCCAAGATCTGGCTGCCTCCACATTAAAAGATAGAAGGGCCTGGAACCTGATATTCCGAAAGGCAAAAGATCAAGGACTGCAACCAAGAATGAACTACCCAGCTAAGTTTAGCATCTTTTTCCATGGAAGAAGATGGTCATTCAATGAAACAGAGGAATTCTATATGTTTCTAAGAAAAAAACCAGACTTAAACAAAAAATTTGATCTACATCCACAAGACTGAAGAGAAACAGAAAAAGGTACACAGAACCCTTGAGAACTGTAACTCTGTTGTGGGTATATAAAAAATACTCAAGGATAATTTGATTTTACTGATATAAAAGAAAAAAAGGGGGGTGTAGTAAAGGGAAGGAGGTCGGTTCAGAAAAAGGGGAAGGAGTGATAAAAAGAGGGAAACTACATCCCAGGAAGAGACATAGAAAATACACCATATCTGAGGGAACTTAGTGAGGGGGAGAATCATTGTGTGAATCTTACTCTCATCAGAAGAGGCTCAAAGAGTAAATAATTAACATAATTGTTTTTCAGAGAATTTTCTCTCACCTCATTAAAAGAGGGGAGAGGAAAAGGGAAAAGGAAAAGGAGAATAAGTGAAGGGACTTGGAGGGAGGGGGGAGGGATCCAAAAAAAAAAGAGGGAGGGTTGTGCGGCACAAGGGGGGTCTGTAAATTAAATATCGGGGAGGGGGATCAGGGGGGTCAAGGGAAAAAAGCATAATCTGGGGATAATACGATGGCAGGAAATACAGAATTAGTAATTTTAACTGTAAATGTAAATGGGATGAACGATCCCATCAAACGGAGACGGATAGTAGATTGGATCAAAAAGCAGAACCCTACAATATGTTGCCTACAGGAAACACACTTAAAGCAGGGAGATACATACAGAGTAAAGGTAAAAGGTTGGAACAGAGCCTACTATGCTTCAGGTAAAACCAAAAAAGCAGGGGTAGCTATCCTTATCTCAGATCAAGCAAAAGCAGAAGTAGATCTCCTTAAAAAAGATAAGGAAGGAAACTATATCCTGCTGAAAGGTAGCATAAATAATGAAGCCATATCAATACTAAACATATATGCACCAAGTGGTATAGCATCTAACTTTCTAAAGGAAAAGTTAGGAGAACTGCAAGAAGAAATAGACAGTAAAACTATAATAGTGGGAGATCTCAACCTTGCACTCTCAGATTTAGACAAATCAAACCACAAAACAAACAAGAAAGAAATTAAAAAAGTAAATAGAACATTAGAAAAACTAGGTATGATAGACCTTTGGAGAAAACTGAATGGCAATAGGAAGGAATATACTTTCTTCTCAGCAGTTCATGGATCCTATACAAAAATTGACCATATACTAGGACATAAAGATCTCAAAATTAAATGTAGGAAGGCAGAAATAATAAATGCCTTCTTCTCAGATCACAATGCAATAAAAGCTACATTCAGTAAAAAGTTAGGGGTAAATAGACCAAAAAGTAATTGGAAACTGAATAATCTCATCTTAAAGAATGACTGGGTGAAAGAGCAAATTATAGAAACAATTAATAATTTCACCCAAGATAATGATAATGATGAGACATCATATCAAAATCTTTGGGATGCAGCTAAAGCAGTAATAAGGGGAAATTTTATATCTTTAGAGGCTTATTTGAAGAAAATTGAGAAAGAGAAGATTAACGAATTGGGCTTACAACTTAAAAGGCTAGAAAAAGACCAAATTATAAACCCCCAACCAAAAATTAAACTCGAAATACAAAAATTAAAAGGAGAAATCAATAAAATTGAAAGTAAAAAAACTATTGAATTAATAAATAAAACCAAGAGTTGGTTTTATGAAAAAGCCAATAAAATAGATAAACCTTTGGTAAATTTGATCAAAAAAAAGAAAGAGGAAAATCAAATTGATAGTCTTACAAATGAAAAGGGGGATCTTTCCACCAATGAAGAGGAAATTAGAGAAATAATAAGGAGTTACTTTGCCCAACTTTATGCCAATAAATTTGATAACTTAAGTGAAATGGATGACTTCCTCCAAAAATATAGGCTCCCTAGATTAACAGAGGAGGAGATAAATTGCTTAAATAGTCCCATTTCAGAAAAAGAAATAGAACAAGCTATTAATCAACTCCCCAGGAAAAAATCCCCAGGGCCAGATGGATTCACATGTGAATTCTACCAAACATTTAACGAACAATTAGCCCCAATGTTATATAAATTATTTGAAAAAATAGGGGATGAAGGAGTCCTACCAAATTCCTTTTATGACACAGACATGGTACTGATACCTAAACCTGGTAGATCGAAAACTGAGAAAGAAAATTATAGACCAATCTCCTTAATGAATATTGATGCTAAAATCTTAAATAAGATATTAGCAAAAAGACTTCAGAAAATCATCTCCAAGATAATACACTATGATCAAGTAGGATTTATTCCAGGAATGCAGGGCTGGTTTAATATTAGGAAAACTATTAATATAATTGACCATATTAATAATCAAATTAATAAGAACCATATGATCATCTCAATAGATGCAGAAAAAGCATTTGACAAAATCCAACATCCATTCCTACTAAAAACTCTTGAGAGTATAGGAATAAATGGATTATTCCTTAGAATAATCAGGAGTATATATTTAAGACCGTCAGTAAGCATAATATGCAATAGAAATAAACTGCAACCTTTCCCAGTAAGATCAGGAGTGAAACAAGGTTGCCCACTATCACCATTACTATTCAATATAGTACTAGAAACGCTAGCCTTGGCAATAAGAGCCGAGAAAGAGATTCAAGGAATTAGAGTAGGAAATGAGGAAATTAAACTATCACTCTTTGCAGATGACATGATGGTATACTTAGAGAACCCCAAAGACTCTGCTAAAAAGCTACTAGAAATAATTCAAAATTTCAGCAAAGTGGCAGGATACAAAATAAATCCACATAAATCCTCGGCATTTTTATATATCACTAACAAAATGCAACAGCAAGAGATACAAAGAGAAATTCCATTCCAAACAAATGTTGATAGTATAAAATATTTGGGAATCCATCTACCAAAGAAAAGTCAGGAATTATATGAGAAAAATTACAAAACACTTGCCACAAAAATAAAATCAGATTTAAATAATTGGAAAGACATTCAGTGCTCTTGGATAGGCCGAGCGAATATAATAAAGATGACAATACTCCCCAAACTAATCTATTTATTTAGTGCTATACCAATCAGACTCCCAAGAAACTATTTTAATGACCTAGAAAAAATAACAACAAAATTCATATGGAAGAATAAAAGGTCAAGAATTGCAAGGGAACTAATGAAAAAAAACTCAGAGGAAGGTGGTCTAAGTGTACCTGATCTAAAGCTATATTATATAGCAGCAGTCACCAAAACCATTTGGTATTGGCTAAGAAATAGACCGGTAGATCAGTGGAACAGATTAGATACAAAGGACAAAAAAGGGTACATCTATAGCAATCTAATCTTTGACAAACCCAAAGATTCCAACATTGGGGATAAAAATTCATTATTCGGAAAAAAACTGTTGGGAAAACTGGAAATTAGTATGGCAGAAATTAGATATGGATCCACACTTAACACCATATACCAAGATAAGATCAAAATGGGTCCATGATTTAGGCATAAAGAGGGAGATAATAAATAGATTAGAGGAACAGAGGATAATCTACCTCTCAGACTTGTGGAGGAGGAAGGAATTTATGACCAGAGGAGAACTAGAGATCATTATTGATCACAAAATAGAAGATTTTGATTACATCAAACTAAAAAGTTTCTGTACAAATAATACTAATGCAAACAAGATTAGAAGGGAAGTAACAAATTGGGAAAATATTTTTAAAAACAAAGGTTCTGACAAAGGTCTCATTTCCAAAATATATAGAGAACTGACCATAATTTATAAGAAACCGAACCATTCTCCAATTGATAAATGGTCAAAGGATATGAACAGACAATTCTCAGAGGAAGAAATTGAAACTATATCCACTCACATGAAAGAGTGTTCCAAATCACTACTGATCAGAGAAATGCAAATTAAGACCACTCTGAGATATCACTACACATCTGTCAGATTGGCTAAGATGACAGGAACAAATAATGACAAATGTTGGAGGGGATGTGGGGAAATTGGGACACTGATACATTGCTGGTGGAGTTGTGAAAGAATCCAGCCATTCTGGAGAGCAATCTGGAATTATGCCCAAAAAGTTATCAAACTGTGCATACCCTTTGACCCAGCAGCGCTACTACTGGGATTATATCCCAAAGAAATACTAAAGAGCGGAAAGAAACATATATGTGCCAAAATGTTTGTGGCAGCTCTTTTTGTTGTAGCTAGAAACTGGAAGATGAATGGATGTCCATCAGTTGGAGAATGGTTGGGTAAATTGTGGTATATGAAGGTTATGGAATATTATTGCTCGGTAAGAAATGACCAGCAGGAGGAATACAGAGAGGGTTGGAGAGACTTAAATCAACTGATGCTGAGTGAAATGAGCAGAACCAGAAGATCACTGTATACTTCAACAACAATACTGTATGAGGATGTATTCTGATGGAAGTGGAAATCTTCAACATAAAGAAGATCCAACTCACTTCCAGTTGATCAATGATGGACAGGGGTAGCTACACCCAGAGAAGAAACACTGGGAAGTGAATGTAAATTGTTAGCACTAATATCTGTCTGCCCAGGTTGCATGTACCTTCGGATTCTAATGTTTATTGTGCAACAAGAAAATGATATTCACACACATGTATTGTACTTAGACTATATTGTAACACATGTAAAATGTATGGTATTGCCTGTCGTTGGGGGGAGGGAATAGAGGGAGGGGGGGCAATTTGGAAAAATGAATACAAGGGATAATATTATAAAATATATATATAATAAAAAAAAAAAACAAAAAAAAAAAAACTAGCAGGAATAATTGGATTTCCTAACATAAGATGAGACTATTGTAGGACTTTAAAACTTGCAGGAATTATTGGATTTCTGGTACATGAACTAATAAACAATGGACTTATGGACATGTATAAATTCTCAATTTATGATTATCTGATCATATTATTTGTTACATTACTTCTAGCATGTGTTATATTACTATGTGTTTATGTAATTTATGTAATTATGTGTAATATCTCCTATATTGATGGATTTATGTTTCAAGGTTATGACCATCCTATGTTCTAAATCAAAAGAAAGGGGGAGATGTCAGGCTCTTACTAAGTGCTAAGTTGGTACTTAACAATTCTCTAGCTCAGAGTTCACAACTTTAGTTCAAATCTTTAAGGGAGTTTACACCTTTGAAGGAATACTTTAAAGGAGCTTGCACATTGTTCAGTGAGGAATTCCCACAAGCCTCTGGGTGTATCCACAAGCCCATTCTCTGGGAGGATATAAGGAGCCACCAAGGCTGCCACCCAGGACATTGAGTTTGGGAGGCAGTCCGGATGGAAGAGTCTGGATTGGGTCAAGGAGAAGACTTCCAAGGAGAACTTCAGAAAAGCTGGAGGAGATTCAGAGCCAGGATTCAGGAAGAGGATTTGAGATTCTACCTTCACTCTGGCTGGAGAATCCAGAAGCCTCCCCAGAAACCTGCACACTGAGAAAAGGATTCATAGAGAATCCCAGAGAAGGATTACAATTGAGAGACAGCAGGACATTACATTTTGGTGCCCAACATGGGGCAAGGGCTTATTCGGAGCCCTTCAGAGGATCTAGCCCGGACCTTACGAATCCTGTAGACAAAATCCAAAATTTTCCTGTCAAGGGGAAAACACTGTAAGCAACCAGATAGAAACTTTTCAAATACTGTGGACACACATTCAGGATTACAGATGATACAGCAGTTTCTATTTAAAAAATTAGATTGTTTGGCTATGAAATTCTGGAAGGCAAAGAGTTTGAATTGCAATCAATAATCAACTACTCATCAAAAATTGAGCATAATATTTCAGGGAGATGGACACTCAATAAAATAGAGAACTTTCAATCATTCCTGATGAGAAAACCAGAGTTGAGAAGGAAAGTCAATCTTTAAATTCAAGACTCAAGAGAAGCATATAAAAGTAAACACAAAAGAAAAATAAATGGTATTTTAATTTGGTTTAACTGTTTACATCAAAAGATAATACTTTTTACTATGAAAACTCTATTTTTATTAAAAGGTTTAGAAGGAGTACATCTAGACATGCTATATAAGTTGACTTTGATGTGATAATATAAAGAAATAAAATTAAGGGGTGCAGAAAAAAGGTTGTACTGGGAAAAGAGGAGAGGGAGGTAAATATGCAAAATTGTATTATATAAAGAGATGCAAAAGATTTATTACAGTACAAAGAAAGAAGACAGAAGGATGATCATTGTTTGAATCTTACTCCCATCTGACTTGGTTCAAAATAGGAATAATGTAAACAGTCAGTTTCATGGAGAACTTTTTATTACAGTATGGGGAAGTAGGAAAAATGGGGAAAAAAGAAAATGGGCTCATAGAAATGAGCAAAGATTGAGGGCTACAGTGTTGAGGAGAGATAGGGTAAAAGGAGAGAAAAAAGTATAAATGGGCTGGGAGGGAATAAGAGGGAGGGAAATACTCAGAAAGTAATCATAATTGTGAGTGTGAATGGGATGAACCATTCCATAAAACAGAAGCTGATAGCAGAGTGGATTAAAAACCTGAATCCTACTATATGATGTTTATAAGAAACACATTTGAAACAGAGAGATGCATACAGTAAAGATAAAAGGCTGGTGCAGAATATATAATACTTCTGCTGGAAAAGAAAAAAGCAGGGATAGGAATTTTGATCTTAGACAAAGCAAAAACATATTTTTTATTTAATTTTTTTTAATTTTATAATTATAATTTTTTATGACAGTATATATGCATGAGTAATTTTTTAAATAACATTATCCCTTGTATTTATTTTTCCAAATTTTCTCCTCCCTCCCTCTACTGCCTCCCCTAGATGACAGGCAATCCCATACATTTTACATGTGTTACAGTATAACCTAGATATAATATATGTGTGTAAATCCAATTTTCTTGTTGCACGTTAAGTATTAGATTCCGACGGTGTAAGTAACCTGGATAGATAGACAGTAGT
This sequence comes from Sminthopsis crassicaudata, assembly GCF_048593235.1. Taxonomy (NCBI): domain Eukaryota; kingdom Metazoa; phylum Chordata; class Mammalia; order Dasyuromorphia; family Dasyuridae; genus Sminthopsis; species Sminthopsis crassicaudata. The sequence continues at coordinate 266,989,223 of NC_133620.1, forward strand.
ACTAACAATTCACATTCATTTCCCAGTGTTCCTTCTCTGGATATAGTTGTTTCTGTCCATCATTGATCAACTGGAAGTGAGTTGGATCTTCTTTATGTTGAAGATATCCACTTCCATCAGAATACATCTTCATACAGCATTGTTGCTGAAGTGTACAGCGATCTTCTGGTTTTGTTCATTTCACTCAGCATCAGTTTATGTAATTCTCTCCAAACCTCTCTGTATTCTTCCTGCTGGTCATTTCTTACAGAGCAATAATATTCCATAACCTTCATATACCATAATTTACCCAACCATTCTCCAATTAATGGACATCCATTCATCTTCCAGTTTCTAGCCACTATGAAAAGGACTGCCACAAACATTTTTGGCACATACAGGTCCCTTTCCCCTCTTTAGTATTTCTTTGGGATATAAGCCCAATAGCAGCAATGCTGGATCAAAAGGTATGTACAGTTTGATAACTTTTTTGGGCATAATTTCAGATTGCTCTCCAGAATGGCTGGATTCTTTCACAGCTCCACCAACAATGTATTAGTATCCCAGTTTTCCATCCCCTCCAACATTATTCATTATTTGTTCCTGTCATCTTAGCCAATCTGACAAGTGTGTAGTGGGATCCCAGAGTTGTCTTAATTTGCATTTCTCTGATCAGTAGTGATTTGGAACACTCTTTCATATGAGTGGAGTTTCAATTTCATCATCTGAGAATTGTCTGTTCATATCCTTTGACCATTTATCAATCGGAGAATGGAAGCAAAAACATATTAATGATAAAAATAAAAATAAATTAATTAGCCATTGACTTAAAAAGTAAAAGAGATAAGGAAGAAAAAGTACATCTTATTAAAAGATATCATTGACATGGAAGTAATAGCATTATTAAACATATACATAAAGAGTGGTATAAGCATCCAAATTCATAGAAGTAAAGTTCAGTGAGATACAGGAAGAAATAGACAGCAAAACTATGCTATTAGGTGATTTCAATTTTCCCTCTTTAGAATCAAATTAATCTAACTACAAAATTAACAAGAAAAAGTTAAGAAGGTAATAAGAATTTTGGAAACGTTAGATATGATAGCCTATTGGAAAAATTGAATTGAGACAGAAAGGAATATACTTTTTTTTTTTCTTAGCAGTATCAGCACCTACATGAAAACTAACTATGCAGTAGGACATAAAAACCTCAAAATCAAATGGACAAAATCAGAAATATCTAATTAATCCTTTTCAGTTAATAATGCAAAAAATTATTTGTAATAAAGGGCCAAGGAAAGATAGACTAAAAATTACTTGGAGACTAAATAACCTAATCCTAAAGGATGAATGCGTCAAACAGCAAATTATAGAAACAATCAAGAATTTTAGGAATGGGAAAAACAATAAAGAGACAATAGAGTGACTTGTGAGATATAACTAAAACAGTTTTTTAAGGGAAATGTTATATCTGTAGATATTTACATGAATAAAATAAAGAATAAGGAGATCAATGAATTAGGCATAAAACTAAAAAACAAACAAACAAACAAAAAAGAACTAGAAAAAGAACAAAGTAAAATCCCGATTAAAATATCAAGCTAGAAATTTTGAAAATCAAAGGAGAGATTAATAAAATTGAAAATAAGAAAACTATTAAACTAATAAATAAAATAAAAGCTGATTTTATGGAGAAATAACACAAAACTATGAATAAACCTTTGGTTAATTTGACTGAAAAAGAAAAACATTACTTGTATTAAAAATGAGAAGAATAAATTCACCACCAATGAAGAGGGAATTAAAGCAATAATTAACTGCTATTTTGTTCAACTGTTTGGCTATGAATAAATTGAACAATTTAAGTGAAATGGATGAGTATTTATAAAAATTATAAATTTCCCACATTAACAGAAGAAAAATATATAACTCCATTTTAGAAAAAAAAAAAAGAAATTGAACAGAACATTAATAATTTCTAAGGAAAAATCTCCAGGACCAGATGTATTTACAAAGGAATTCTACCAAACATGTAAAGAATTACATGTAAAGAATTACTACATAATCTATTTAGAAAAATAAGTAAAGATAGAGTACTACCAAATTCATTTTTTACCATAACATAATTAATGTGGAGATCAATGAATTAGGTATGCTTGTACATGTATAACCTATATTATATTATTTGCTACTTTGGAGAAGGGTATGAAAAAGTTGAAGCTCAAAATTTTATAAAAATTATTGTTAAAAACTATCTTTAACAAGTAATTGGTAAAATAATATTAAGATAGAAAAAAGAGAATGTTGAAAATAAAAAAAAAATTCAAGTCACTGTTCATTAATGATATTAAACTATTTTTTTTCATACTTCAATTTTTCCCTCATTTAGACATTTCTACATTGTTTATCTCATAAAATGATTCTGTCAGGGTACTTTATCAAATTTGGGGAATAATTTGTGAAGTATGGATACTAATTATTCTTTAAATTTTATAAAGTTCTCCTTTGATGTGACTCTCCACCAGGATTAGTATCTTCCCCCCATCCCCTTTGGTGGTTCTTTTATATCTAGATCTATTTTTCCCCTGAAATTGGGTTACTTTATATCCCTATATAGTTAGTTTATGTATGTGATATTTTTGTAGGTAACACCTTTTATATTCTCAGTTTTCTTAATCATATAATTGTTTAGAATATCTTCCATTACCGTGTTCTTTTTTTTTTTCTTTTTTTGCCATTATTTCCCCTTGTTTATTTGTTTTTTGCTATTTCATTGCTGTTTTTTGGCTCTTTTCTCTTTAATTAGATTAGCCAATAGTTTATAATTTTTATTAGTCTATTCAAAGTACAAATTTTTAGTTTAATTTATCATCTTTATAGGTTTTCTTGATTTCCAATATTTTATTTTGTATTTTTATTTCTAATATATTTTATGATTATTTCCATTTTATTTGTTGCTTTTCTAAGTTTTAAAAAATCTATTTTTTCCCTTTTAAGAATGCAATTTCTCTTTCTGAGTACAACATTAAGTATATCCCAGCCAATATTATTTCATTATAATTTCCTTTTACATGGTTATTGTTATTTTATGATTCTTTGATCTGCTTATCAGTCAAATTTTAGTGATTATCTTTCAGTCTTTATCTCTTTTTTTGGTTCCTCAACCAGGTTTTATTTTATTGAATTATGTTATAGAAAAACATGAATTAGCTATTTATGTTGCTTTGTATATGATTACACTATCTCCATGCCTGGGTAAAATATTTTTTTAATAATAGTTTTTTATTTTCAAAATACATGCAAAAATAGTTTTCAACATTCACCCTTGCAAAACCATGTGTTCTGAAATTTTCTTCCTTCCTTACCCTCCTTCCTTAGACAGCAAGTAACTCAATATATGTTAAATATGTGAAATTCTTCTATCCATATTTCCATATTTATCATGCTGCAAAAGAAAAATCAGATTTTTAAAAAATGATAAAAAAGCAAACAAACAACAACAACAAAAAAGTTGAAAATACTATGTTGTTCTGAGATACCACTACATATCTCTCATATTGGCTAAGATGATAGGAAAAAATAATGATGAGTGTTGGAGGGGATGTTGAAAACTGGGACACTAATACATTGTTGGTAAAGTTGTGAGTTGGTCAAATCATTCTGGAGAGCAAAGAGCTATCAAACTGTGGATTCCCTTCGATCCAGTAGTGTATCTAATGGGCATGTCTCCTAAAGAAATCATAAAGGAGGAAAAGGGACCCACGTGTGCAAAAATGTTTGTGGCAGCCCTTTTTATAGTGGCAAGAAACTGAAAATTGAGTGGATGCCCGTCAGTGGGAGAATGGCTGAATAAGTTATGTTATATGAATGTTATGGAATATTATTTTTCTTTGAGAAATGATCAGCAGGATGATTTCAGAGAGGCCTGGAGAAACTTACATGAACTGATGCTGAAGTGAAATAAGCAGAAGCAGGAGATCATTATACAGGTCAACAGCAAGACTATATGATGATCAATACTGATGGATGCTACTCTTTTTAACAATGAGATGATTCAGGCTAGTTCCAATGATCTTGTGAAGAAGAGAGATTCTTCTACATACAAAGAGAGGAATGTGTGAACTCAATGTGGATCACAACATAGTATTTTTCACTCTTTGTTGTTTGCTTGTATTTCATTTTCTTTCTCGTTTTTGATCTGATTTTTCTTGTGCAACATGATATTTGTGGAAATATATAAAGAAGAATTACACATTTAACATATATTGGATTGCTTACTATTTAGGGGAGGAGGTGGAGGGAAGAGGATGAAAAATTTGCAACACAAGGTTTTGAAGGGTAAATGTTGAAAATTATCCATACAAATTATTTATATATATATATATATATATATATATATGTGTGTGTGTGTGTGTGTGTGTGTGTGTGTGTGTGTGTGTGTATACATATATACATATATAGTGAAAATAAAAAGCTTATATAAAAAGTAGAAAAATACTATATTGTGATCCACATTCAGTTCCCAGAGTCCTCTTTCTATATGTAGATTGTTCTTTCCATTCATAAGTCTGTTGGAATTGACCTTAATCACCTCATTGCTGAAAACAGCCACATCCATCAGAGTTGTTCATCACATAATCTGGTTGCTGCTCTGCAAATGTTCGCTTGGTTCTACTCACTTCAGTTAACATCAGTTCATGTAAATCTCTCCAGGACTTTCTGAAAACATTCTGGTCATCTTTTCTTATATAACAATACTATTCCATAACTTTCATATACCATAAATTATTCAACCATTTCCCAACTAATGGGAATTGAAATAGCCATATGTATATTCTTTATTATTGCATTTATTAGGCATCACAATTCTTTTAGCAGTAATTTCTTCAGCATTTTGTCTCTCTATACTTTTTGTTTGTCCTTTTTATAGACCTATTTAATATTTAACAGACCAAACTGAACAAAAGAGAAAAATTCAAGTCCTCTGTCATTATTGTGTTACTGCCTATTTCTTCTTAAATTGCAACTATTGTTTTGTTTATTAATTTAAATGATAGGCTATTTGGAGAACCATGATTTTTTTATTGATATTGATTTGTCATCTTTGTCTCTTTTTATTACAATATAATTTACAAGTATATATTATTCTTGCTTGGGACACACATGAAAATCATAAGAATTACATCCAGCCTGACACCTCTCATGTAAAATTCCTCACCATCTGTACATGATAAAATAGGTAATAAGTGCCAAAAGTGAGATTTGAATCCAGGTTTTCCTGACTTCCAGTCCAATACTTTAGTCATTATATCAAATTCACCAATCCTTAAAGAATGTGAAATTTTATCAGTCTAGGTACTCTTTTCAACAATATAGATCATAACTTTTCTAATAAATAATATTTAAGAGTTGCTGAGGCTGAATATTTTTCCTCCTCAGGAACTAAACTTAAGTTTAGAAACCATATTTCAGCTGGCATCATATTTTTTATTATAGCTTTTTATTGACAGAACATATGCATGGGTAATTTTTCAACATTGTCCCTTGTACTCACTTTTGTTCTAACTTTTCCCTTCCCTCTCTCCACCCCTCCCCTAGATGGCAGGCAGTCTTATACTTGTTAAACATGCTAAACTATATCTTAAATACGTGTGTACAGATCTGTACAGTTCTCTTACTGCACAAGAAAAATTGGATGCAGAAGATAAAACAAAAGAAGAAGGGAAGAAAAACAAAAATGCAAGTAATCCACATTCAATTCCCAGTGTTCTTTCTCTGAGTGTAGCTAATTCTGTTCATCGCTGATCAGTTGGAAGTGAATTGGATCTTCTCATTGTTGAAGATATCCACTTTCATCAGAATATATCCTCATACAGTATTATTGTTGAAGTGTATAATAATCTCCTGGTTCTGCTCATTTCACTTAGCATCAGTTCATGTAAGTCTCTCCAGCTTCTCTGTATTCACCCTGCTGGTCAATTCTTACAAAACAATACTATTCCATAACATTCGTATACCACAATTTACCCAACCATTCTCCAATTGATGGACATCCATTCAATTTCCAGTTTCTAGTCACTACAAAAAGGGCTGCCACAAACATTTTGGCACATACAGGTCCCTTTCCCTTCTTTAATATCTCTTTGGGATATAAGCCCAGTAGTAACACTTCTGGATCAAAGGGTATGCACAATTTGATAACTTTTTGAGCATAGTTCCAAATTGCTCTCCAGAATGGTTGGATTCTTTCACAACTCCACCAACAATGCATCAGTGTCCCAGTTCCACATCCCCTCCAACATTTGTTTTCCAACATCTTTTCCTGTTATCTTAGCCAGTCTTACAAGTGTGTAGCAGTATCTCAGAGTTGTCTTAATTTTCATTTCTCTGATCAATAGTGATTTGGAGCACCCTTTCATATGAGTGGAAATAGTTTCAATTTCTCATCTGAAAATTGTCTGCTCATATCTTTTGATCATTTATCAGTTAGAGAATGGCTTGATTTCTTATAAATTAGTCATTTATATATTTTGGAAATGAGGCCTTTATCAGAACCTTTAACTGTAAAATGTTTTTCCAGTTTATTGCTTCCCTTCTAACCTTGTTTGCATTAGTTTTGTTTGTACAAAAGCTTTTTTAACTTGATATAATCAAAATTTTCTATTTTGTGATCAATAATGATCTCTAGTTCTTCTTTGGTCACAAATTCCTTCCTCCTCCACAAGTCTGAGCAATAAACTATCCTATGTTCCTCTAATTTATTTATGATCTCGTTCTTTATGTCTAAATCATGGACCCATTTTGATCTTATCTTGGTGTATGGTATTAAGTGTGGGTCCATGGCATAACATTTTTACAATTCCAAGTCACTTCTATATGATAAGGATACAACTGACTACAGTTTCAGAGGAGGTGAATTCATTGCTTTCTTTTCTTTTGCTTTTGCTTAAACTTATGATATCATCAGAATAGATAATGAACTCTCTAATAGTTCACATGCACATTACTTTGAAACTTAGGGTCTTAAGAGATTTATTACTTATTACTTAGAACTTACTTAGAATTACATTATTACAGAAAGTAACTTTCTAGAGTCACATAGCTACTGAGTATTTCTATTTTTTTCTTGTATATATCTTATTTTACATATTTGCTTTCATATTTTCTCCTCCACTAGACTGTAAGCAATATGATAAATATATAACATGAAATATGACAGAAATATGTTTACATGATTATACATGTATAATCTTTATCAAATTATTTGTTATCTTGGGGAGAGAAGGGGGAGAAATAACTGGAATTCATAATCTTATAAAAATGAATGTTGAAAACTATACATGTAATTGGGAAAATTTAATATTATTTACAAAATACTCATATTTTAGAAACCTATATATGCATATATAAATTCTGAATATTATTTATATACTGTTTTAAATGTTACATGATAAATAGGCAGATAGAGAGATAGAATGATAGAGAAATAGATAGATATGTACTATTTCCACAGCTCTCACTATATGCCAGCTACTGTGCTAAGCACTTTATAAATATTATCTCATTTGAGCCTCACAAGAATCCTAGGATTTAGTTGATCTTACTTTTCCCCAGCATAGGAAACCAAATCAAAGAGAGCTTAAATAACAGGGTCACATAGCTGCTAAATGTTAGAGGTCATTAGTTATATCCTACTGTTGACAGCAAGGATTGCCTTTTTTTCCTTTTTTGTAACTTAACTTAGGATAGTACCTATCATATTGCTGTGTTTTGGTCATTCAGTGGTGCTTGACTCTTCATGATCTTTTTTGGTATTTTCTTGGCAAAGATACTGGGGTAGTTTGTCATTTCCTTCTTCAATGGATTAAGGTAAAAGGAATTTAAATGATTTATCCAAAGTCACAGAGCTAGTAAGTATCTGAGTTGGTATTGACCTTAAGTTTTCCTTACACTAGGCCTGGCAGCCTATCCACTGAACTATCTGGCTGTGTTTGCTTAGCATATAATAAGTGCTTAGCAAATATTTGTTGACTGAGTGATCAAGACCAGTATAAGGTCATATCTCCTCAGATTCTTTTCCTATTAATTTCATATATATATATATATGTATACATATATATATATTTATACACAAACATAAATACACACATATAAAATAAAGTAGTAAGAGGCATAATGGCATAATCAATAGACAGCTAGAGTATCTATTTGTATGTATGTGCATATACATATACATAAAAATAAAAAGTTATGGATAGAGTACTGAACCTGGAATTGAGAAGATCTGAAATAAAATAGGACTATAACTATAAATGGGGAATTATATCATAATTTTAAATTATATTTAATAGTTATAAAGTGTGGAAATAATAGAAACTATATCCTAGAGTTATTGTGAGGATAAAATGAGATAATAAGCATAAAGTGCTTAACACAGTACTGATATATAATGAGACTATAGAAATAGTATCTATCTCATTATCTCACTTTCTATCTATCTATCTATATATCTATCTATCATCTATGTCTGTCTAATTATCTACCATTTAAACTAGTAGTATATAAATAATTTTCAGAATTTATAAATGCATATATAAAAAGATTCTAAAGTTTAAGTTTTTTTTGTAAATAGTATTCATTTTTTCCAAATGTAAGCATAGTTTTCAACTTTTAAATTTTACAAGATTTTAAGTTGCAAATTATTTCTCCTTCCTTCCTTCCCCATGATGGCAAGTAATTTGATATAGGTTATACATGTGCAATCATGTAAAGGTATTTCCACATTAGTCACATTATGAGAGAAAAACAGAACAAAAAGGCAAATATATTATACTCCTTCAAAACAAAGGCAAAAATGTCTGATCTTCAGACTCTATTGTTCTTTATCTGGATATAGATATCATTTTCCAACATGGGTGTTTTAAAAGTGTCTGAAGTCATTGTATTGCTAAGAAAAGCCAAATAGATAATAGTTTATCACCACTTCATGTTGTTGTTATTATGCACAAAGTTTTTCTGGTTTTGCTCACTTCACTCAGTCTCACTTCGTATAAGTTTTTTCCCAGTTTTTCTGAAATAGACCTGTTCATCATTTTTTTTTTTATATAGCAAAATAATATTCCATTACATTCACTTACTACTTGTTTAGTCATTCCCCAAGTGACGGATATTCACTCAATTTCAAATTCTCTGCCACTACAAAAAAGCTGCTATAATTTTTTTTTGTATGTCTTTCCCTTTATTTTATGATAGATATTTCCCTATTTTAAGGGGTAAAGACCTAGAAGTGGTATTACTGGATCTAAGGATGTGCCCAGTTTGATTGCCCTTTGGGCATAATTCCAAATTTCTATAAAATACGAATTTTAATTTGGGGGTCTGTAAATTATCTCCTCTCTCTCTCTCTCTCTCTCTCTCTCTCTCTCTCTCTCTCTCTCTTTCTGTCTGTCTCTGTCTCACTTTCTCTGTCTTATATATATTTTTCAAGAAAATTTGTTTACTTTATAATACTGTTTTATTTTATACATTTAAAATTATTTTGAGAATAAATTCATAGGTTTCACCAGACTTTTAAAATAGTCCATGGTACACACACATACACAAAAAAATTGACTCTCTTTCTAACTTAATTGTGTATGTATGCATTGCTATGTGTATATTTGAATATATGTGCGCATATGTAACCTTGAAAGTTTTTGCAAGTCTAATATCAGATAGTCTTAGTCACCAAAACACATTTAAAACTGAGTTGGAACTTTTCTCAAAATACTTTTCATACTGACTTAAATCAACAAGAATTAGTCATACTGCTGCTATTCCCCAAATCCCAACTGCTTGAATTTGCTGTCACAGGCTCAAAATGTATCTTAAATAACTAAGGTCTGACCTATATGTGAAGCCTCTAGCAAACAGAATATAATTGTACAGTGTGCAATGACATTTTTGTTAAGTAACAAAAACCTTAGTGTTGGTTTCATCTGGTTGAAAAGACTTCTAAAAAAGCTATCATTTTTTGGTTTCATGGTGTGTTCAATCATCTCTATTCTCCCACCTCCCCCCAAAAGCTACAGATTTTCATATAGAATAAAGGTATATAAATACCACAAATCATTTTCCTTCATAAAGCAATGAAATTAATTCTATTGTTTCATTTAGTCTTCCTAAGGAGACAATATAATGTTTCATTCAAATATGTAGGATCTGTCAATTCTTTTAAAATTTCTCATTGTGACGTATTTGGTTCTCTATAATTATACCAGTAGAATACGTACTGCAGTGGAAAGAACACTGGATTCAGGGTACCTGAATTCAAATGTTGCTTTTATTATTTGTGTCTCCTTATCAGGATGACCTTGAAAAAATAATTTAATTTCTCTTAATCTGCTTCCTAGAAAATGAGTATGTCAGACTAACTGGTCTATGAGATGCCTCAGATGAACAAAAAAATACAGAGTTCTTCAAAGTGTCAAAGAATTTGAATATTTTAGTCACTTTTGCTTCTGGAACATAGAACATTTTTTTAACCTTGAATCTGTAGGTCCGTAATGATTTCAAGCAGTCTGCAAAATGAGAGAGGACAAATACATCTTTATTTTCAGTAACCTTTGGTTTCCTTTTTTATTCTTATATCTTTTATTTTATGTATTCTCAAACATAATTAAAAGAAGAGATCCATATTACTAAAGAGATCCATCACATACACACACACACACACACACACACACACACACACACACACACACACACACACAAAAGAATTCTGACAAAAAAGGATGTCAATAAGGAGAAGCTTTGTTCTTAAGTTCTAACTCACATAAGCTTTGAGATCCTTGGATGAACTATGGTTTCATCTGCATGGGGGATCCCTCCATAGAAGCAAAACTACACTTCTCCACCTTTTTCCATTTTTGTGAGAACCTAGTACATAACTCCTCCAAAATTCCACCCACTCCTCTCCATCCCTTTCTCTCTCTTTCTCCCTCCCTCTCTTCTTTTTCCATTCTTCCCTTACTTCCCTCTTCCTCCCTCTCTTCTTCCTTCCATCCTCCCTCTCTTCTTCCTTCTATCCTGCCTCTCTTCTTCCTTCCTTCTTTCCCTTACCTCTTTCTCCTTCCTCCTCTTCTTCCCTTGTCTCTTCTTCCCTTCCTCCCTTTCCCATCCCTCTCCTCTCTCTGTCTCTCTCTCCCTGTTTCTGTCTGTCTTGTCTGTCTCTCTTTCTTTCTCCACATAAATATACACACATGCATATAAGCACACATACTAGAACATAAGTTACTTGATAGCAGAGACTGCTTCCTTTGCATATATATATATTTTTATATCCACAGCATTTAGTAGAGTTCCTTGGAAAGTCAGTGTTAAGTATAATGTGCAATAGGATTAATGAATCACCGACTTCATGATTAATAATGATAGTCATGCATTTTATTTTAAAATATAATTTATTAATGCCTTTTTATATAAATAGAATTTTCCCCCACTCCCTTTCCCCTTCCAGAGAACCACACAATATAAAAATAATATTTTAAAAAAAGAAAAGAAAACTGACCAACACATCACAAATTTGAAGGAAAAAAAAAACATTCAATTCAATTGTGAATCTCTTTCAGCTGCAAAAAGGGTGAGATGGGATATATTTTCCTACTTCACTCTGTACCCATTCATAAGGATTTGTCCATACTTCTCTGTATTTATTATATTTATGTTTTATTGAGATATGGCGATATTCCATTACATTGCTGTACCACACTTTTGAAATTAAAAAAATATAATTGATACTCAGAGGTCACAAAGGAATATAAAGACCTGAATCTATGGTTCTTTTAGTTATTTTTTTAAAAGAAAATTGAATGCTATGGATTTCAACTTATTGCATTCTTTCTCAGATGTCTTTAGAAATTGTTTTCCCTCAACATCTCTAGACTTATATGATCTGATTAACCATATAGGTTATGTTTGTTGAAAGGGCTACTCCCCAAATATGGGTTGTTATTGTCTGGCTCAGTGAAAAGAAGAATAGACATCTCTAGTCTCTTCCATTGCAACTCTATGGAAAATGTTTTCTGCATGGAGAAGAAACAGGAGGTTGAGGCAGAAACTTGGCTACTCTGTTTCTCTCAAGAAAGAAGATACTAGGCTAGGAATATATGTTCTTACATAATATATAATTTAGATATATTACATATAATCACATATATCATATGTGATAATTATACATATAGCATATAAGTATTTTATATAATATATAGTGAGAAGATGATAGAATTATATTTATATTTATCTATGTCAATAAAAAAGGAGAGGAATAAAAAAGAAAGAAAGAAAGAAAGAAAGAAAGAAAGAAAGAAAGAAAGAAAGAAAGAAAGAAAGAAAGAAAGAAAGAAAGAAAGAAAGAAAGAAAGAAAGAAAGAAAGAAAGAAAAAAAAAGAAAGAAAGAAAAAAAAAAGAAAGAAAGAAAAAGAATTATAGAGAGAAAGAACTTTAACTCAGTACCTACTTTTTCCAAGGAACAGAATGGCTAGACTCCAACCTCCTGCTTCCTCTATTAGCTGGAAACAATCTTCCTTGGAGAAGGGAAGAAAATCTTCCTTGGAGAAAAACAAAAAAAAGATTAGGCTATCAGCACACATAAATACATGCATACATACATAAATATTAATATTGATATCTATTCGCTTAATAATGTTGTTAGCCAAGGGGACGTGGTTTTCAAATTCAATCTAACATCTGATCATTGTTTCATTAATTGAAAAGCAGGGATTCCAAGCTCTATTTCTCAAACTTGACTCCCTTCCTACCAAACAGCAGTTTCACAATGAATGCACATAAAGATGGTCAAAAAACAATTTATCCAAATCATAGCAAAAGAGAAATAAAGGAAAGTATGCATAGGAGAATATTTACTAGAAAATGCAGAGTAAAAAAGTTTTACCTGGATAAAACTCACCTCAATCAAAGGAGAGTCCTACATCCCAACCAAGGGAAGTTCTTCAAAGTCTCTAATGTTACACATTGACAATAGAGATATGACAGGGAATGCTAACTCCTATTATGCTGTCTTCTTTGTAAAAATGCCCTTTGGGCACTCTCAATAAGGTGAGAATCCCAAACTTTTGGCCTTGGGCTTGGAGATCCATGTAAAAAATTAAAGCAATTCGTAGATGGGGAGGCCTACCTTCTTGGCAGCAAATGTTGTTATCTACCGATAGTATAAATTTCTAACATCTTAAATATGATCTGGCCAAGTGTCTGGTGATGAGATGCTCTAAACTTACCTAGGGTAGTCCTTCATTGATAAGCAGATAGCTTTTTCCTACTGCCCTATTATCTTTCAAGTTTGGAATAACTTTGCAGAACTTATATTCTGTTGGTACAGCTTTCAATAACTGGCAACGAACCCTCAAAAATGTTGAGGAATCAGAATATAATTGGTTAATGCTTTCCTGAAGTCAGTGCTCCAGGTGTCATGGAATTGTTTTACCATCCTTCAGTATGCTGACAGAATTGATAAAGAGTAATTTCTTGTAAACCTATTAGTCAGTTTACTTCAGTATTACCTCTAAATTTAATGGGGTTCATTATATCACTTGAAGATTTCGATGATATCTCTAAAAGACAAGCATTTAAAAAGTCATATCCATAAAATTATTTGAATGGTATTTGAATTGTTAAATTTTAGATCAGAGAGAAAAAAATTTTAAAGTACATTCTACCTTTGGGAAATGGTGTTGCATTTCTCTATCTCAATTGTAATCATCATACTAATATATGCAAATAAAATCAGAGTTTTAGTAGCCATGGCACTTCCAAAGGTTACATTCTTTTAATTAAAACCAAACAATTAACTTGAAAATTTTCTTCTTTCCCTTTTCTCCAAAAGCACTATTATTCAAGTATCACCTGATACTTTTCCCACTTCCTTTCTTGAGATATGAAATAATTAACAATGAAGGCTTTATTTCCTTCTGCTGTTGTCATCTTTTAATACAGTTTATTTCAAATCATAACATTTTGAAAATTTGAGCTTGTCTATTAAGAACACAAGTGTGGTAATAATATTAAAATCACTTGAATTATTCCATGTCATTTTCACATCATAACTTTCATATTGTTGATTGATGTAATGAGAAAACTAAAAATAACCACATATTTCAGCTTACTTTTACTTTATAAAGGGTTTTCTAAAGCACCCATATGACCCAGAGAATGTGATCTGACATGTGCATTTCCTTTGACAACCCCCCCCCCATCATCATTACTATACTACAATTGGGTTTAAATTAAAATAATCTAGGTTTGATACTGGGAGGATTTTTTTTTTTTAAATAAAGTGTAAAATTGTGTGAAGGTAGCAAATATTTGTATTTTAAACTATTAAAATGCTTTTTGCTTAAGATGAGATGGGAAATCGGTCTTTTTGTGTATTGATGGAAATGACTAATCATAAACTCCCAACACTTGTATTCTAACTTGTCCCCCAGCAGGTACAGCAACTTGTCCTTTCACAGTATCTTCTTCCTACCATGCATTTACTTTGAACTAACCTATATGTTCTCTAATGACTTGGCTTTCAGAGTGAAATAAATGTATATTTTAGATAAAAATTATCTTTATAGGGTCTGATATAACCAATGATCAATTTATGGAAAATTAATAATCAAGGATTTCACCTTTTTACTTGTTTCCCATACATCATAGACTAGAATGTCCTAAGTCTCCACTGAACATTTATTTTTATAACAATATTCACAAAAAATGCTGGCTATTTTGTGCAAATGACTGAATCCAGAATATGACATTCATCAGGGATGAAAGAAAAATCATGTAGTTAATTTAGACCAAAGTGTATTAAAATAAGACAGTGAAAACTAATAACTGTAATTCATATTTTAAAAAAGATTTGGGGCTTCTAGGAAAATGAATGCTTGATATAAACCACAATATGTATGTGGGGAGGGCAGTGAGAATAATTAATGGGATATTGGATTATTAAGAAAAATAAAATAACCAGAATGGTGAAGATCATATAGAATATAGTTTATACTAATTAGTCATATCATCTGCAAAGCATTTCATTTAGTTCTAGAGATTATAATTGAAGAAATATGGTTAATCTGGATGGTAAAGGGTTTAGAAATTATATCAAATGAAGAAAAGTTGAAAGAACTAGGAGGATTTAGCCAGAAAAAGAGACTCCTGAGAGATTTGAATAATCTATGAAGTATTTAATCCACTTCTAGGAACCATATTTGAAAAGGTATGTTTAATCTGGAGACTATATAAGTAGAATGACTATCATGGTAAAGAATGTAAAAATTATATCAAATGAAAAACAAAGTAATTGAAAATATTTAGCCATAAATAAGGCTTCTGAGATAGTTGAGGACCGAGGAATAACAACAGGATATGAAATTATATATTTTTTCAAGGATTGTTGATGTGAAAGAGCATTAATAGACATTAGATATTCTATGTAGGGTATAAATAGATCCAATGAGTGGGAATCATGGGACTCAGTAGGAGAAGGAAATGTCATGAACTAAAACTATTTCTTTTTGTAGTAGTCCCAAAGTGGAAAGTACAGGGATACCCCTTATTGAGAAATGACTAAGAAAATTGTGATTATAAAAGGAATGTTATTGTACCAAAGAAATAAAAAAAATGTAGAAATTCAGAGGAAAATTGAAATACATTTCAAGTTGAGATAAAGTGAACAATAGGCAGGAAAACAATCGAAACAATGATGAAAGCATTCTAAAGAGAAACAACTGAAGTTAAAACACACTATCCACTTGCTGCCAGAGAATGGAATGAACTTAAAATGCAAAATGTGGCATATATTTTTTAAACATACTCCATGTAGCAATTTGTTTTGCTTTTGCTGTGTCATTTTTGTTATAATTTTACTTTTTTTTTTCATTTGGTAATATAAAATAAATGAGACTTTTACACCCAAGGTGAGAAGTTGGAAAAGATTATTGTGAGATGTTTTTTTTATTTCTGGAATTGTAAACATGATGTAAGGTGAATGGCTATCTAGCTTTCCTAGTCTGAAATTCCTCACATTGGGAAACTTTCCAACTTCCCCTCAGTGTCCTATTTCAACTCTACCACATTTTAAGCTCAAAAGATTCTTCTATTTTTTTTTTTCAATTCTAAAACACTGTGACTATCATTAACTAACCATGCTCTTTTGTTTCACTGCAAACACAAATGAAACAGCTTGTCACTATTTTCTGTGCATAATATTTCATGTAACATAATATTAAGGGATTTTCTGTAAAAATTCATTAGACTATGAAAAGACAGGCTAACAATGAGAATGCCAGACATAGAAAATCTAATATAATATAAAAAATATTCAAAAAGGAAAATGAAATGTTATTTTTTGATAGTCTAAACAACAACATCATTATGGAGATGTTCCATATGTGGTAGTTAAGATGAAAAAGACTAAGAAAAAAGGCTTTATGTAAAGAAAATTATTAATCTGTTTAAAATAGCAGTATCTTACATCATTTGACAATGCTTTCTATTGGCACCTACTTCTCCTTTAACAAATAATAGAATTCTTACACTTTTCCCATCATCCTTTGGACACAATCTACTAGAAATTTTAGGTACATGAAATATGCTAACTATCAGACAGCCACACAAAGGATGACATTTACTGTTGTACCTTGATGTTCTGATATCCGACAGGTATCAACCCAGACAGGAGTATGTAAAAAGACAGTCTAAGTAAATTAAAATTCATACAACTAGCTTGGGAAAAAATGAGGTTCATCACTGACAGAAAACTCTATGACAATTTTTCCCCAGTCTGTGAAATGCACTTACATTTTTGTCTTTATATATGCTTAATGCTTAGCACTGAGCCTGGCACATTGTGGGCACTTGATAAATGCCTGTTGCCTGATTGAATCTCAAAAAAGCAGAGAAGGGAATGGCATTAAGGGAGGTCCTAGTAGGAAGGAATGTGATGCCAGCTGTGCATATAGCAGATTTTATCTCCCTTTTCCAGATCTTATCTCTATTCCCTAAATCTCCTTCTTTATTAACTCCATCTTCACCCTCCCTCAAAATGAGAATCACTGCAATGCCTACTTGGAAAAACATGACAAGATATACTTGGGATCCAGATTCCCCAATATGTCTCAGTCTTCTAGGAGCAAAGCAAAACAATAGCTCTAAGGAAGGGGAACATGATGGGGCAAACTTCTAGACTATATAGGATAACCAGCATCTACATCTCCAGTACTTGTCTTACAACCATGGAGAGGAAAAATGAATGGACTCCAACTGTATACCTTTCAAGATTTTATTTATTTGGATTTGGAAACCTTTTCAACTTTCACGCCTTCTTTAAAAGTACAAAATGCCCCCGAATGAGGATCATTACCTAATTTAACTCCTTCACATGATCAAAAATGAGAGACATTAGGAGAATATGTTGAGGAAGCTCTAGGGGAAATAATAGAAGCTAATAAATAATAATAATAATAATAATAATAATAATAGATAGCTTTGCATGCCATAGAAAAAGGTAAGGAAAGACCAAGGAAAATTTATATCTACTTCATAATTTTGATAGGGCCTGCTTTCTGACCATATCATTTATGACTTTCCCATGTCTATTTTGTTACCAAGTTAGAGATTGATAATATTTGCAATGTATAATATACAATAAAAAAAATCAATGACCTTAAACATAATCCTTTCTCCTCTTACCATAAGATTTCAGCATCACTGGGTTCTTAAAATGTAAAGTTTTCATTTCCTTAAGTTGACAATGTTTTACATGAAATGAGGTTTAATTTTTTTAAAGGGCAGAGTATTCCACCAATTCAAGATGAGCCAGAGCTTTAGTCAAAATGAGTTTGCATTGGGAATTCATTAAGCATGTTTCCTTAAGTACTTAGACCCATTCATTCTCTATTCAAACCATTTGAAAAAACAACCTTGTTAGCTCACTTTATTCATCCAGTTCCATTATGTATCATCCCATATTTCATCTCCCTTTTGTGGCTCAACTCCTTGAGAAGGGTATATATGTTTGATTTAACTTCCTTTTCCTTCACTCTCTCCTTAACTCTTGATAGTATGGTTTTTAACCTTATAATTCAAGCAAAACTTTTCTTTCAAAGTTACCAATGATCAATCTCTTAATTACCAAATCCAATGGCCTTTTCTCAAGCCTTATCCTTCTTGAACAGGAAAAATGAACTGACTCCAACTGTATACCTTTCAAGATAATTTTATTTATTTGGATCTGGAAACCTTTTGAACTTTTACATTTTCTTTAAATCCTCTGAATGGGGGCCATTATCTAATTTAACTCCTTCACATGGTCGAGAATGAAAGGCATTAGGTGAGTATGTTGAGGAACCTGTAGGGGAATAGAAAAGGGGATATCTTTGCATGCCATAGAAAGAGGTAGGGAAAGATCAAAGACTACTCTGTAACCTTTGACAGTGTGAATCACTCTATTCTCCTCAATTCACTCCTCTCTTTATGTTTTTGGCACTATTCTCTTATGATTCTCTTCCTACCAATCTTACTGCTCCTTCTCGGTCTTCTTTCCTGGATCATCTCTGAGGTTATGACCATTAATTGGGGGTATCCTCCAAGGTTCTGTCTTGAATCTTTCTGACCTTTTTACATATTTTTTTTTTTTTACTTACTGATATCAGCACCTATGATTCATTTCTTATCTTCAGGTTTATTATTCTCATATCAACTTTTCTAGTCCTACTCTCTGTTGATCCAAGCCTTGCCTCTCCAGTGACCTACCAAGTATCTCAAACTAGGTTTATATTTTAAACTCATTTTAGTCAAAACAGAATTTATTAACTTTCCCCTCAAAAAAAAACTTCTGTTTTTCCTAACTTCCCTATTGTTCTTGAGCATAACCCCATCTTCATATTCTTGTAGATTCACAATCTAGATATCATCCATGAGTTATTCCTCTCTCCAAACAACCTACCCCCATCCCATCTGTTGCCAATGTCTATCTATTTTACTTTCATAGCTTTTGCACTTTCTGTCATTGGCCACTGACAATACCCTGACATAGGCCCTTATAAATATACACCTGGAGAATATCAAGAGCCTACTAATAGATTAGAATAGCCAGGTGGCACAGGGAAGTTAGGTGGTAGAGTGTTAGGCCTTAGATCAGGATGACACACCTAGAGTTCCAATCTGGCCTCAAACATTTACTAGCAATGGGACTTTCAGGCAAGTTATTTAACTCTGTTTGTCTCACTTCCTCATACATGAAATGAGCTAGAGAAGGAAATTACAAATCATTCTGATCTTTCTGCCAAGAAAACCCTAAATGGGTTCTCAAAGACTTAGACATGACTGAAACAACTGAACAACTATAAAACAATTGCTTTATCTCCATGTCTCCCATCTCCCTACTCTATTTAATCTTCCATTCAGCTATAAAGGACAGATCTAACTATGCTGACACTTTCCCTAAACTCCAAATATATAAACAAATATATAAATCCTCTTTTTGACTTTCAAAGTCCTTATAAACTTCCCCATTTCCTTATTCTTTTTCCCCCATGTTCTTTGCAATCTAGTGACTGACCCTAGATTCCTTGCAACATATTTCTCACATAAAACATGCCATCTCTCCATTTCTCAGCATTTTTACTGGCTACCTTGCATGTTTTGAATGCTCTCCCTCATCATTTCTGTCACCTGGTTTCCCTGGCCTTCTTCAAGTCCCAGTTGAAATTTCACCTTCTGTAGAGAAGCTTTTCCTGATTGCCCATGATTTTAGTGCCTTCCCTCTGTTGATTAATTATACTTTATCTTGCAGAATTTTTTGTACATAAGTTGTTGTCAAGTTGTTAGACTGTTAATATTATAGTAAGAATGGTTCACATTTCTTTTTTACCCCCTACATTTTTCAATGCGTGACATGCAGTGGGTGCTTCATGAATGCTTCTTAGATGACACATGATTGGCAGAATTTCTAAAGATTTCTGGGAAAAATAACCTTCCAGAAAGATTCAAATATGATTGAGTAATGTTCATTGTTACATAATTTTAAATTCATGTATGATTCATGTGTATGTGCACATATTTGCATATAAGGGTATGCAAACATATGCAGAAATGCTTCAGTTAGTGCATAGGAGATTGAGTGCAGATTAAGGAACTCCTGGGTCCAATTCTACTTTTTGAACCTGGGTAATTCATAATCTCTTTCTTCTCTTAGACTATAAATCGCAGAATAATTTTCAACATATACAGGTATAAAACCCTTAATAACAGCTACTGATATTGATGAAAATAAAGTTGCCTCTGATTTATATATATATATATATATATATATATATATATATATTTTTTTTTTTTTTTTAACATTTGTCATGCCAAGTTCTAGAATCAAGATTTCCATTTTGCATTTATGGCTGAATTACATGTCATCTTTGAAACTATTTAAAGAAGAGAATTCTAGTAAATAATAAACTCCTTTATGTCACATTACTATTATTTGTAGTAACTTTACTGAACTTTATAACACTCAGTGATGGAATCTTATTAATAGCCTAAGAAAAGTGAGGAGAAGCAGAAAAAAATATAAAAATGAGTGGGAGAAAGAGAAGACAGGAAAGAAGAAAGAGAAGGGAAAGGAAAATGAGAAGAGGCAGGAGATGAATAAAATATTTCACAAGTTGTATGGTGTCTGTGGTCCCTATGACCTGCTCCATCTCAATGTGTTTTGTCTTCTGAAACATTAATGATAAAGCCAACAATGGTGACAAATAGCAAGAAAGAAAAATATCTTTAAAATACAAATGAATTCTTCAGGATGAATGAAAATGTTTTGGAAAAACAAAGCAGAATGTAATACTAACATCTAGCTGTGAGACTTAAAACACTTGAGAAATTCTTTAGTGTACCATTCTGCTTTGACAGCAAGTCTGCTGTGCAAAGAAAGATGTGGGGAGAGAGAAAAAAATGAATCATTTCTTTATGCTGAACAAAGCAGAGCAGGAGTTAAAATGATGAATAATCTTAATGAAGGGACCCTTAAGGGGTAGTGTATAGTAGGAAACCAGATTTCTGTAATCAGTTCTCATTTAACTTTGCTTTGCGAGTTTAGATAAATTGAATGAATTGTTCTTCTTTAGAGGAGGCATTTCTGGAGACAATTCATCTTCATACTAAAAATAAATAATAGTGACTTTCAATTTTTTCAGTCCTTGCAGAACCATAAAATTTAGTTCTATAAAGTTTAATCCAATGCTCTTTTGACCCGAGAAAGCATAGGAATTTAGTGATTTGGGGGCTGGGGTCTTCTTCAACAATAACTTAATTAAAACTATTTTCCCCTCCCGGTTCTGTATCTCCACCAGGCTCAACATGGTAAACAAACTTTGTTCAATGACTTTGAAGCTCTCTCACCAGTTTTCCCCAACTTAGAAAAATTACACTATTTATAAAAGTGCATAAATTGTAATTTAAGTAAAAAAAAAAGCCTTGAAATTTTTATCAAAAGCATTCAAATTACTCTCTCCCCAGGTCAGCTAATGAGTTGTCAGGAGCTGGCCCCTTACTGTAGCGCACCTCCTGCAGACTAAGACAGTTAACCATGTTTTCATCAAAGGAAATGCTCATTAGTAGAGCTTTCAGAAACTGATTTGATTATAGTTTCACTTGTTAAAGTGAAATATTTTGAGCTCATTAGGATGATTATGATTCAAGGTCATCGTTTGAAGCTAGTCCTGTCAATATAAGATAAATGGGCCCTCATCTTTTTCCCTTCTTTACGTCTGTGCTTTTTAAACTCTTCTGTATAAAAAAGTTCCATAGCCATAATTAATTTTTAGTTCTTCTTTTACAAAGCTACTTTAAAAAAAGAAGAAGAACAAAGATTTTGGCTACCAAAAAGGCCTTGAAGAACTATTAAGAGGACGAGGAGGCTATCTTGTTTTACAGAAATCAGAGGAAAACCTTGAAAAGTTCAGCTTTTGAAACCCAGCTCTTTTCTCCTTGACCTTTCCAAAGTTTCTGAAAGGGACTTTGTACATAATTCTGCATGTACACCCTTTCATCTCAAAGGTATAAAACTCAAACTGAAAACCACCCAAGAACTACCAGTAGCTTAATTAAACATCTCCTCTTTCATGTAAAAGATGAAGTTAACATATTTTAAAATTCTTTCCTTTTTAAAAATTTTTTTTCTAAGTTCATCATTTATTCTCAGAGTGTTAAAGAGCTACTTAAGAGATAAAAGAAGAAGGGAGCTTCTTTCCATCAGACATTCTGACTTCAGGCTTGGTTGTAGGATCTGGTTATTTCTTCATTCTTGTTCCAGCATTTAGGAAAAGTTATATACAGTGAAAGTGTTTTTATGTATATCTCCTCCCACTTTCATACATATATTTAGTGATAAGATCTTTTTGGATAATGTTTAGAGTTTCAGTATCACAATTCTGTTAGCTAATTTTCATGCCCTTAGCAAAAAATGTGATTCTGAGCATATGTTTTGTTACCTTAGAGCTATTTGGAAGTGTGTAATTACGTGTGTGTGTGTGTGTGTGTTGTAATAAAATATAAATAATAGTTCTCAATAATGGGAGCTGATATGTAGCTGGACCAACAGGGTAATTTTCTCTAAAATATTAGGTTGTCTACGTAAGAGAAAGAGGACTAACTTTGCAGTGAGAGGATATGCATTCAAATTCTATCGCCTATGCTTACTTCCTGAGTGACTTTGGGCAAGTTACTGAAATTTGAGAAGCCTGGTCAGCTTCTCTGTACAATATAGGTGACAGATTAGATGGCCTCTGAGAACACTTTCAGCTCTAGATGTAATACATATCTATGATTCAATGACCCACATTTTCCTTTTAAGGGGTGCAGTGTTCTGTTGTCTCTAAATTGTGAGCTTTCTCTGGGAGCAGATTTCTGTAAATACTTTTTTCTGGGAGCAGGTTTCTTGGGGGTCTTCTGGGGGCAGCCTTGGCTTTAGTTCCTGTCAGAATGTCTCCAGCAAGCTTCAGTCTCTTGAATCCAAAACTCTGAATCTCTTGAATCAGACTCTGCCTCCAGGAGTGTGGGATTGTGGGTTTCCCAGAATTCAATCCTAGTTGTGAATCTCCTGGAAGCCCATGAGCAGGCTTCTTTTCCTTTAGTCTTGTGAATCTGCTGGACTTGTGAATGCACTGAATCCTGGTCTCCTTAAGCTTCCCTGAAGTCCTCCCAGGAAGTCCTCTTCTTGCCCAATCAAGACTGACTTTCCCACTCAATGTTGGCTCTCCCAGAGAATGGGCTAGTGGGAACTACTTACAGAACCAGTGAGCAAACTCCTTTAAAGGTGTAAACTCCTTTAAAAGTGAGAACTCCTTTAAAGATGTAAACTCTGAGCTAGAGAATTGTTAAGTACCAGACAACCGACTTAGCACCTAGTAATAATCCTAACATCTCCCCCTTTCTTTTGATTTAGAACATAGGTGGTCATGACCTTTTAACATGTATACATAAATCCATCAATATGAGAGATATTACACATAATTACATAAATTACATAAACACATAGTAATATAATACATGCTAGAAGTGATGTAACAAATAACATGATCAAATAATCATAAATTGAAAATTTATATATGTCCATAAGTCCTAGAAATAGTACAAAAGGAATCCACTGTCCATTAGTTCATGTGCCAGGAATCCAATAATACCTGCAAGTTTTAAAGTCCTACAATAGTCTCATCTTGTGTTAGGAAATCCAGTGATTCCTGCTGGTTTTAAAGTTCTTTAACAGTCTCCTTATCAACCATGCTATTTCAGTGTCAGATGTTTCTTAGATCTTCTCCTTTGTTTTGAGGTTTTTCTCTTTTTTCTGTCTCTCTCTGATGGACAAGGCAAATATGACTCATTGGCACCCATTTGATTCCTTCTCCATCTGAAGAAATACAAGCAAATCCTCTCCCTCAATCAGTTAACCTATCTGGTCCCTTCCATATACCACTTTCTGGGTCTCTCCACATCACCTGGCAATTATCTAAAGGTAGTGGAGTTGCTCATACTGTATACTGCCCTTCTGATGGGTTATAAAACCTGTCTGCTGGAGCCAGTGCATCTTTGTCAAAAATTTAAAAATTAAAGGTATAGAGAATTAAATTTAGAAGTTCTCTAGAGTTACCTGTGGCTCCCACTTTCTTTTGTTTTTGGAGGAGTGTCTTAATGTCTCTGTTTCTTCTCTCTACTATTGCCTGACCTTGAGGATTAAAAGATATGCTAGTGGTGTGTAAAATCTTATACTGTGTACAAAAGTGTGCAAAATGTTTAGCAGTATTTGCAAGTCCATTGTCAGTTTTTATTTCTTGTGACACACCCATAATTGCAAATGCTTGGATAAGGAATTCAGTGACCACTCGGGTTGTCTCTTTTGCTATTGCTATTTAGCTATTTGCTATTTGCTATTTGCTATTTGCAAAAGTGAATCCTGAAAAGGTATCTACCACAATGTGGATAAAAGACAGACGACCAAAAGATTTATAGTGGGTCACATCCATTTGCCAGATTTCATTGGGCCTCAAACCATGAGTGTGGAAAGGAAGGCAAGCTGTACAGCTTTTTACTATGCTCCTAGCTTCCTCTCTTGTTATTCCAAATTGTAAACATAAAGCTCGAGCAGCCTGATGATATTTAGAATGAGATTCTTGGGCTTCCTGAAATAAAGGAGTACTGGCTAGCATAGTTAAAAGGTATAAAAGTACATATCATTCTCTGTACTTCCTAATTGTTTAGTTTGAAAGTGGTCATAGAAGGGGAAGAAAAATGGAATTATTACTTCCAAGATAAAATAAGAACAAAAGTACATATCATTCTCTGTACCTCATGGGCAGAGATGATGAGGTTATAAAGAATTGAACATAACTGAATGATTGAACAATAACATGACATTTAATGTGACACTCAAAGGAACTGGCAGAAATGAAGTTTGAACTGACATCTGGAAAATCCCAGTTTTGCATAGCAAATTCATACTTTTTTTCTTGCATCACACTATCCTTAATCATTAAAGCCATTTTGGGCTTTGTCCTGGTGTTGGATTGCTACCTTTATATTGGGCTTTTATATTCCTTAGGGAAAAAAAAAAAGAATAACAAGCAAACTTGGCTGACTTGGATTCCACATATGCTAGGCATGATATAAATTCCTCATGTGAAAGAGATCCGCCAGAAAGGAAAAGTAGGATCAAAGCATGAAAGTTACAGTGTTTCAGCTCAAAATAAAAAAATAAAAATAAAAAAAAAACAACATCAGAAACCATGCTTCTAATGAGTAAATATGCATCCCAAAATGTAATAGGCTACTTCATAGGATTAATTCCCCATTACTAAAAATATTTGAACAAAAAATGGATGTACAACTAAGTAGAGGAGATTTTTAGCTTCAGATAGAGGTTGAATTAAATGACCCCTGATAGGCTTTCTAATTTTGAAAATGTATGAAATATAACTAATTATAGGGAATATCAGATAACTTCTCCTTTATACTTGTTTCCATTTAGCCAGGTAGCTAACTTACTACTAATAAGATGAAACACTGCAGGGATTAGTCCTCTTGGAATCTGAAATGACAAAATGCCACTTTCCAATACTTCAAACTAGCCTGACTTCCTGGGCTCAGTCAAGCTTCATGAAGACAGACATGACAAGAAAGAGAAGAAAGAGAAAAAATAAAATAAAATGTTGCTTCTTGAGGCTTTGTGCTCTTCCTTTCTTGTTCTTGTTCCATGAGAAAGTGACTGACACATAATATGATGTTAGATCATTTGTGTCCCACATACAACCATATATACTCCTCTTCTGGCAGTTCATAAGAATCCCCTTCAGCAGTTAGACTTACTTGGCTTCTACTGTTTGCTTTTAAAAAATGACTTCTTGATGCCTTCGTCACTGTACCACTCTAATAGCCAACAAAAGAGATCAAAAGGGACAAAATGCAGGAGTTATACAGGGCAAGACAACACTAGACATCTGGCTTCTTATCTTTAATCCTAAAATACTCGTGGAATACAAGGATGTGAACAAATAACAAAAGGTCTAAGGAAAACAGTGAGATAGAGGGAATTTTGTCTCTCAAATGTTGTGGTTTAAATGTTGCTACAAGAATGCTAAAAGATCCATTTAAATCTCAGAAAATTTAATCAGAATTTTTTTCATTCATAGTATCATAACTGTAATGAGAAAAGGGACCTTACTGACCTTCTATCCTGACCATTTTATTTTTATAGATAAGGAAATTAAGGCCCATAAAGACTAGGTTATCTTGCCCAAGGTTGGGTAGAAAACATTAAAAATGGATTTGAACTTAAATCCTCTGATTATTCTTCTGTAGTACTTTCCTCTGGACCATGGTGCTTTCTTCCAGTTCTTTCTCCAAGTTTGATGAAACACATTGAGGAGGAAAGGGAATACATATTGTTTGGATAATCCTTGAACTGACCATTTCAAATATACTTGAAATTCGTATAGAACAGGGCTAACTTGACTAGTGGAAAAAAGGTTGACCCAGTGGCTCAGAGCTCATACTTTTTAGGGATATCTCATAATGTTGCTGCCTTAAAATATATATATGCAACCATTTTCTATTTTTTAATTTTTTTCCTGAGGCAATTGGGGTTAAGTAACTTGCCTAGGATCACACAGCTAGGAAGTATTAAGTGTTTGAGGCCGGATTTCAACTTAGGTCCTCCTGACTTCAGGGCCAGTGCTCTATCCATTGTGCCATCTAGCTGCTCTATTTCCTTCCTTCCTTCCTTCCTTCCTTCCTTCCTTCCTTCCTTCCTTCCTTCCTTTCCTTCCTTCCTTCCTTCCTTCCTTCCTTCCTTCCTTCCTTCCTTCCTTCCTTCCTTCCTTCCTTCCTTCCTTTTTCTTTCTTTCTTTCTTTCTTTCTTTCTTTCTTTTCTTTCTTTCTTTCTTTCTTTCTTTCTTTCTTTCTTTCTTTCTTTCTTTCTTTCTTTCTTTCTTTCTTTCTTTCTTTCTTTCTTTCTTTCTTTCTTTCTTTCTTTCTTCCTTGGATGTCTAGATGTTTAATAATCACCTACCACTTAGATCTTTGCTAATCACCCTATTTCTATCCCATTTGAATAGCCACTTTGAAGATTAAATTGTATGGAATTAAGTTGTTTGGAATTTCACTAATGCCATTTTTCTCCTATTTGTCTTTCATATCCACAAACTAATCTCATTAGGCTTACTTTCTGATTTATGTCCTTGAGGAGGTAAATTAGGAACAATCCACAAAAGACATTCTCCCCACAATGTTCTTTCAAGTAATTTACAGATTTGCCTGCCCTACTCTATTTTTGACAAGAGGGCCAAGGAATAAATAGCTCTATCACTTAAAAAGGAAAATAAAATATTATTAACTCAATTGAGTCATGAACATTCCTCTGCAGGTATATTCAAATTAACCTTTATCTTCACATTAGTAGTTCCCTGGAAAGAAGGAAACAAAATATTGGTTTGCTCTGATCTGAATTGTGATTTATGTACTGAAGGAGAACTATCTATTCTACAAAATATCTCTTACCCATACTTAGTGGTAATTGGTCAATATAGGTTTAAAATTATTTCTGCTGACAATATTTGAATTTTTACTCAAAACTTACAAACCTTACCCAGAATTATGAAGCTGTAATGAAGGAATTTCAGTCATCTCTCATAAAATGGAGAAGAATTGGAGGGGGGAGATATCATGCCATGTAAGTGCTAGTCTATTTTACTTATGTACAATACTAATCCTGACCCTCTTTTATATCCTAATTCAGAGCAAAAAAAAAAAAAAAAAAAAAGAAAAAAATTAGCAGCATGTGAGCTGTACACTGTGACCACAGATGATCCATCAAGTTGTTTATGGATAAATCTGGGTGTAAAATGAACCCATTAGCAAGTTGTAACTACTTTTATTTTTTTTTATGTCTGAGAAGAACATATGGATTATTAGAGTCTGTTGAGGAAGAGTTGGCACAATTTCATATTCTTTGAATATGTTTTCCCTTACGACAGGATGAACTATCATAACTGAAATGTTTTATTATTGATGGAGATATATTAAAGGTATTCCTTTTGAGTAAAGATGTACATCCATTTTTAATGCTCTTATTTATGTAATTTTGCAAAGTAGTGATGTATATAGGATCATGACTGGGGAGCAGGAGGAGTTCCACTTGACCTTGGAATAGTTATTTAGCTTGTTTTTAATCATATATATTATAAATAATCACTCATTTGTTTCAAAGTGAATATGTGAATGGATTTTCCTTGCTTGTGATCAACAACATCCAAATATAAAATACAGGTAGTGCAGAGATGTCAAGCACTTAGTTCATAGGCTGCTTATGAAACACAAACTTCATGAATGTGCACTGAACCAGATTAAAATGTAGATCCTATCTAATTTAGATGTGTTGATATAAAAATAAAGTGCTTTATAATATGCATATATATGCATGGTTGCATGAACATGCATATATATATGCATATATATACATATACACACATATATGTATATATACACATGTATATGTATATATGTACATATACATATATATGTACATATATGTGTATATATATGTGTATGTATGTGTGTATGTATATATATATATATATATATATATATATATATATATATATATATATATATATATATATATATATATATATATATATATATATATATATATATATATATATATATATATATATATATATATATATATATATATATATATATATATATATATATATATATATATATATATATATATATATATATATATATATATATATATATATATATATATATATATATATATATATATATATATATATATATATATATATATATATATGAAACAGAAAGTAAACTTATATGGGACCAGAAAATGCATTTTATGGAAGATGGTGCTTGAGCTGAGTCTGAAAGAAACATGGGGATTCCAAGAGGTCAAATAAAAAAGCACAACATTGCGGGCATGGAAGAGAATCATTTCAAGGGTTCCAAAAGACAAATGGATGTTAAATGTAAGGAGCAGCAAGTATGTCAGCAATATGGTTAGTTCATTGTGTGAGAGTACACATGTGTGTATGTGTGCATATGCATTGTATGCACATGTGTATTGCATATATGGGAGTAACACACAAGCAGATGATAAATATAGACTAAAGGCAAAGTGTGATAAGTTTTTAAAAACAATATTAAATCAAAGAATTTATTCTTGGTTCAAAAGGAAATAAAGAGCTACTAAAAGTCATGAATAAAAATACTTTTTTAAATGTAAGAAAACTATAATTATTGGTTGAAAGAACAATAAAACTAGAACAATAACAATAATGTTGTAGGTTTTTTATACCCTACCCCATTGCCCTGGATCAGCAGTGGATACAGATAATAAAAATAATATTAATGATTTGACTTACTAAGATCTCCTTGAAGAGAATAGGTTCCTAAGAACTAAAGGGAAAGGGGCCTTCTCCTTATCCTTTGATGAAATTTGTTTCAAAGGATGATACATGGCAGAAAAAGACAAACTATAATGTTTAGGAATTAAGGATATGTATAAGTAAAAAACAATCATCACTATTCATCACGAAAAATTATGAAGATAGCAAAAAAGAAATTGGTGAAAAGTAGATGAGAGAGGAAAAACATGTGATTTAATTAAATCACATGGGCCTCAATAAGTTGTCTGGGAAAAAATTCAATGACTTTTTTCAGGGAAATGGGGATTAAAAGGTGATTTGTAAAATTTCACAGTATCATTTACTTTCAAAATTGAAAGACATTTCAGCAGTTATCCAACTCATATTCAAAAAGAAATTGTCATCATAATATATCCTTCAAATGTCCATCATTACTGAAGATATATAATGAGGAGAAGATATCCACAGTAAAACATTTTCTCAAGACAGCACATTCCATTCATGGACAGCTTTAATTCTTAGAAAGTTGTTCCTTATCCCAGACTTAAATTTGCTTGGTTTTAACTTCTATCAAATGAGTCTAGTTTTACCTTCTATATTTATTTATTTATTTATTTATTTATTTATTTATTCATTCATTCATTCATTCATTCATTCATTTATTTATTTATTTATTTATTTATTTATTTATTTATTTTTACCTTCTATATTTAAAAAAAATCTGTTTAATGAATAAAGCATAAGCAGAAAAATAAAAGCCAAATTATTTAATTTTCACTAAAAAATCTTGATAGAATGAAATTTAATTGACAACTGAAAGACTTGTTGTAAGGGGACAATGAATTTAGGCTATAAAACTCAAACCCAAGAATCCTATATTTAGAGTCCTTGATCTTGTTGCTGTGTTGTTTTCTTCTTGTCATTTTTTTTTATACAAAGTAATCCAAAAGCCTTAGTGCTGCTTTCACCTATCAAAACGTTTAATCACACTCAGTCATTTGTTACATTTTACATTTTGATCACTGTATTTCCCTATTAATAATATTTTATTTTCCTAAATACATGCAAAGATAGTCTTTAACATTCACCTTTGCAAAACCTTGTGTTCCAAATTTTTGTTTCTCTTCACCTATCCCCTTCCATAGAAAACAATCTGATAAAGGTTAAATATGCAATTCCTTTAAACATACTTCCATATACACCACACTGCACAAGAAAAATTATATAAATAGGGAATATAATCATGAGAAAGGGAGGAATCAAGCAAACAATGGCATTGATAACAAAAGGTGAAAATACTATGCTTTGATTCATATTCATATTCTCTCTATGGATGCAGATGACTATTTCCATCACAAGTCTATTGGAATTGTCTTAAATCACTTCATTGCTGGAAATAGCCAATCCATCACAGTTGATCCTGATAAATGTATTTCAACATAATTATCTTCCTTTGTAAATATTTTTATTTAACATTTAAATATTTGCCAAGAGGGTGGAGCCAAGATGACAGAGAGAACACACACTTCATTCTCAGCTCCCCTTCTACCCTCACTACTGATATAGATATCTAGATATCTATCTATCTATATATATATCGATATATATCTATATATCTATATATCTATATATCTATATATCTATATCTATCTATCTATCTATCTATCTATCTATCTATCTATATAGATATAGATAGATATAGATATAGATATAGATATAGATATAGATATAATTTGGCCTCTGAAACAGTGCTTGACTGGTAGAATCCATGAATATTGGGAGTACAACAAATTACCATCAGAAGATACTGGAAGATCATCAGAAAAGGTCTGTCTTGGTCACATGGGAGGAGGCCAGCATAGGCAGGGAGGTAGAACACAGAGACTAGCACATGCTGAGCAGGGGAAGTCTCCATGGGTGGAGAATTTGCAGAGAGGACTCCCACAGGTTGGCTGCTCTGCTTTGGTTGCAAAGCAGTAGATCAGCAAAAAAGTTACATAACCACCAAAGGAAGAGTGTACCCCAAAATGCCAGAGATTCATAGGACTTGGCCACACCCAACCAGCACCCAGAGTGACTCAGCATGACCAAAGCACAGCTGCTGAGCCACATTCTGCAGCCACATTCCACAGTGCAGGGCTCTTCCCAGGGCAATTACAATTCCATCACAAAGTTGCTATTCACAGTCTGTTCCCAGTACTGCTACTGTCCATCTGTCCCTGTTCTGTAGAGGAAGATGATAACCTCCTTGCCCTGAAAGAAGACCCCAAGGGCATTTAAATTTTTGGTAAAAAAGCAAAGCGAGCTCTAACCATAGATAACTTCTATACAGAAAAAGAACAGATTGCCAACCCTGAGGAGACTAATAGCAGACAGTCTCCAGACAAAACCCCAAACAGGGATATAACCTGGTCCCCACCACACAAGACTCTCCTAGAAGAAATTATAAAAAGATCTTAAAAGAGAGCTAGAAGAAAAATGGGGAAAGGAAAGGGAAGCTAAGCAAGAGAGTATGGAAAAGGCATATAGCTCATTAAAAGAAAGATTTGATAAAGTGGAAAACAACAACAACAACAACAACAACAACTTCCTAAAGTGTCAATTGGAAAAGGTAAAGCACTCCCAGGGAAACAGAATTTGTGAATTTTAAAAGATAAAGAACTCCCAGGAAAGTAGGAGTTATGAATTTGAAAAAAAAAATAACTTGTTAAAAAAAATTAGTGAAATTGGAAAAAAAAATCATAGAGCAAAACAGTTCATTTTAAAACTCAATTGGACATACACAAAAACAAGTAAACAAAAGTTAATGAAGAAAATAGCTCATTAAAAATCGGAATTGAACAAATGGAAATTACTAATTCATTGAGACATCAAGAATCAATCAAACCCCCCAAAATGAAAAAAAAATAGAAAAAATGTTAAATATCTACTTGGCAAAACAACAGGCCTGGGAAATAGATCTAGGAGAGATAATCTAAGGATTATTGGGCTCCCTGAAAACCATTATGAAAAAAAAAGAGCCCAGGCACTATTTTTCAGGAAATCATCAAAAAGAACTGCCTAGATATAATAGAATCAGAAGGTAAAATAGGTATTGAAAGAATTAATTGAACATCTTCTGAAAAAGACCCCAAAATAAAAACTCCAAGGAATATTGTGGCAAAATTTCAGAACTATCAGACTAAGGAAAAATATTACAAGCATCCAGAAAAAAACAAAACAAAACAAAACAAAACAAAACAATTCAAATACCAAGGAGCCACAATAAGGATCATTCAGGATCTAGCAATTTCCACATTAAACGATTGAAGGGTCTGTAATCTGATATCCCAAAAGGCAAAAGAACCTTGGAATGAAGCTAAGAATAAACTGTTCAGCTAGGCTGAATATTTTCTTCCAGGGAAGAAGATGGGCATTCAAAGAAACAGGTGAATTCCATTTATTCCTAATTTAAAAAAAAAAAAAAAAAAACTAGAGCCAAATAAAAAAATTGACCTCCAAATATAAGACTCAAGAAGCATAAAAGATAAAAAGAACTATTAGGAACAGTATTTCTGTTACAGGCATACATAAAGTGCACTTATATAATTTGATTTTAGTTTTATAATATAATAAAAAGGGAATTAGAAGTGAAAAGGACATTGTATCAGAAAAAGTGAAAAGTGGAGGTAAAAAGGGAAATAACATCTTACAAGGAGGCAAAGGAAACCTATCATATTTGAGGAAATTAAAGAGGGGGGAGGAACACTGTGTAAATCTTACTCTCATCAGATTTGGCTCAAGGAGAAAATATTAAAATATTTGGAAAACAGAGAAGCTTCTTTCACATCATTAAAATGTGGGAGAGGAAAAGAGAAAGGGAAAAGGAAAAGAATAGGCTAAATAGAAGGAAATACAGAAATAATAAGGGAAAGGTATAAGAAAGGGGGAAGGATTCAAAGAGGGTGGGAGGGATTTTAAAGAGGGAGAACTGCATGAGGCAAGAGGTATCCATAAGTTTAATACTGGGGAGAGGAGTAAGGGGGAAAAGAAAAAGAAAACATAACCTGGCAATAATAAGATGGCAGGAAATACAGAATTAGTAGTTTTAACCACAAATGTGAATGGGATGAACTCTCCCATAAAGCAGAAGTAGATAGCAGAGTGGATTAAAAGTCAGAACTATACAATATGTTTTTAGGAAACACATTAAAACCAGTGTGATACATACAGAGTAAAGGTAAAAGGCTAGAGCAGAATCTATTATGTTTCATGTGAAGTAAAAAAAAACAAAAAACAAAACAAAAAAACAAAAAAAGCAGGGGTAGGCATCCTTATCTCAGATCAAGCAAAAACAAAAATTGATCTAATTTATTTAAAAGAGATAAGGAAGAAACTATATCTTGCTAAAGAGTAGCATAGATAATGAAGCAATATCAATACTAAACATATGTGCACCAAGTGGTATAGCATCTAAATTCCTAAAGGAAAAGTTAAGAGACTTGCAAGAAGAAATAGACAGCAAAGCTATAATAGTGGGAAATCTCAACCTTGCACTCTCAGAATTAGATAAATCAAATCACAAAACAAATAAGAAAGAAGTTAGAGAGGTAAATAAAATATTAGAAAAGTTAGGTATGATAGATCTTTGGAAAAAAATGAATGGAAACAGAAAGGAGTACAATTTCTTCTTGGCAGTTCATGGAACCTATACAAAAATTGGCCACATATGAGGACATAAAGACCTCAAAATTAAATGCAGAAAGGCATAACAAATTGTTTTCAGATCACAATGCAATAAAAATTATGCTCAACAAAAAGCTAGAGGTAAATAGACCAAAAATTAATTGGAAACTAAATAATTTCATCCTAAAGAATGAATGGGTGAAATAGCAAATCATAGACACAATTAATAATTTCCCCCAAGAGAATGACAACAATGAGACAACATGACAAAATACATGAAATACTGCCAAAGAGGTAATAAGGGTGAATTTTATATTTTTAGAGGCTTACTTGAATAAAAAAAAAAAAGAGAGAGAAGATCAATGAATTTGATTTGCAACTTAAAAACATAGAAAAAAAGCAAATTAAAAAAAAAACCCAATCAAATACTAAACTTGAAATTCTAAAATTAAAAGGAGACATTAATAAAATTGAAAGTTAAAGAAGCTATTAAATTAATAAATAAAACTAAGAGTTGGTTTTTTGAAAAAAAAAACTAACAAAATAGATAAATATTTAGCAAATTTATTAGAAAAAGGAAAGAGGAAAGTCAAATTGTTAGTCTTAAAAATGAAAAGGGAGAACTTTTTACCAATGAAGAGGAAATTAGAGCAATAATTAGGAGTTACTTTGCCCAATTTTATGCTAATAAATTTGATAACATAAGTGATATGGATGACTACCTTCACAAATATAGCCTGCTCAGATTAATAGAGGAGGAAATAAATTGCTTAGATAGTCCCACTTTAGAAAAAAAGAAATAGAACAAGCTATTAATCAACTCTCTAAGAAAAAAAATCCCCAGGATCAGATGGATTTACATACTACCAAACATTTAAAGAACAATTAATTCCAATTTTATATAAACTATTTGAAAAAATAGTAATTGAAGGAGTCCTACCAAATTCTTTTTATGACACAGACATGGTACTGATACCTAAACCAGATAATCAGCAAAAGGACATTATAGATGAATCTCCCTAATGAATATTGATGCAAAAATCTTAAATAAAATATTAGCAAAAAGATTACAGTAAACCATTCCCAGGATAATACACCATGACCAAGTAGAATTTACACCAGGAATGCAGGGCTGGTTCAATATTAGGAAAACTATTAGTATAATTGTCTGCATCAGTAACCAAATTAACAAAAACCATATGATCATTTCAATAGATGAAGAAAAATCATTTGATAAAATCCAACACCCATTCCTAATAAAAACACGACAGTATAGGAATAAAGGGACTTTTCCTTAAAAGAGTTAGTAGAATCTATTAAATACCATCAGTAAGCATCATATGTAATAGAGATAAAATGGAACCATTCCCAATAAGATCAGGAGTGAAAGAAGATTGCCCACTATCACTATTAGTATTTAATAATGTATTAGAAATGCTAGCTTTGGCAATAAGAGCTGAAAAAGAAATTAAAGGAATCAGAGTAGGTAATGAGGAAACCAAATTATCACTCTTTGCAGATGATATGATGATTTCCTTAGAGAACCCCAGAGATTCTACTAAAAAGCTATTAGAAATAATCCACACCTTTAGCAAAATTCCAGGATACAAAATAAAATCCACATAAATCATTAGCATTCTTATATATCACTAACAAAATCCAACAGCTAGAGATACAAAGAGAAATTCCATTTAAAGTAACTGCCGATAGTATAAAATATCTGTGAATCTATCTGCCAAGGGAAAGTCAGGAACTATATGAGCAAAACTATAAAAAAAACTTTTCACACAAATAAAGTCAGTTCTAGTCAATTGGAAAAATATTAAGTGCTCTTGGACAGTTCAAGTGAATATAATAAAAATGACAATACTACTTAAACTAATCTATTTCTTTAGTGCTATACCAATCAGACTCCTAAAAAACTATTTTAATGATCTAGAAAAAAATAATAACAAAATTCATCTGGAAGAACAAAAGTCAAGACTTTCAAGGGAACTAATGAAAAAACAATCAAATGAAGGTGGCCTAACTGTACCAGATCTTAAACTATATTATAAATCAGTGATCACCAAGACCATTTGATATCAGCTTAGAAATAGACTAGTTGATCAGTGTAATTAGTTATGTTCACAGGACAAAATAGTCAATAACTATAATAATCTAATGTTTGAAAAACCCAAAGACCCCAGCTTTTGGGATAAAAATTCACTGTTTGACAAAACTGGTGGGAAAATTGGAAATTAGTATGGCAGAAACCAGGCATTGATCCACACTTAACACTGTACACCAAAATAAGGTAAAAATGGGTTCATGATCTAGGCATAAAGAATGAGATTATAAATAAATTAGAAGAACATAAGATAATTCACCTCTCAGACCTGTGGATGAGGAAGGAATTTGTGAACTAAGAAGAACTAAAGATCATTGTTGATTACAAAATAGAAAATTTTGCTTATATCAAATTAAAAAGGTTTTATACAAACAAAACTAAAGCAGACAATCATAGAATGGAAGCTATAAATTGGGAAAATATTTTTACAGTCAAAGGTTCTGATAAAGTTCTCATTTCCAAAATATATAGAGAATTGATTCTAATAAGAAATAAAGCCATTCTCCAATTGATAAATAGCCAAAGAATATGAACAGACAATTTTTGGATGAAGAAATAGAAACTATTTGTAGCCATATGAAAAGATATTCCAAATGATTATTGGTCAGAGAAATGCAAATTAAGAGAAATCTGAGATACCATTACACACTTCTCAGATTGGTTAGGATGCCAGGGAAAAATAATGATGAATGTTGGAGGGGATGTGGGAAAAATGAGACACTGATACATTGTGAATGCATCCAACCATTCCCCAGAGCAATTTGGAACTATGATTAAGTTATCAAACTGTACATACCCTTTGATCCAGCAATGTTACTGCTGGGCTTATATCCCAGAGAGATCTTAAATGAAGGAAAGGGACCCACATGTGCAAAAATGTTTATGGCAGTCCTTTTTGTAGTGGCCAGAAACTGGAATTGAATGGATGCCCATTAATTGGAGAATGGCTGAATAAGTTGTGGCATATGAATGTCATGGGATATTATTGTCCTGTAAGAAATGACAAGCAGGATGATTTCAGAAAGGATTGGAGAGAATCACATTAATCAATGCTGAGTAAAATGAGCAGAACCAGGATGTCATTATATACTTCAAACACAATACTACATGATGATCAATTCTGATGGATGTGGCTCTCTTCAACAATGAGATGAACCAAATCAGTTCCAATTATTCAATAATGAAGAGAACCAGCTACATCCAGCTAAAGAACTATGGGAAATGAGTGTGAACCACAACATAGCATTATCAGTCCTGTTTTTGTCCACTTCGATTTTTGTTTTCCTTTTCAGGTTATTTTTACCTTATTTCTAAATCCGATTTTTCTTGTGCAGCAAAATAACTATATGGATATGTATACATATATTGTGTTTAACATATACTTTAACATATTTAACATGTTTAACATGCCATCTAGGGGAGGGGTGGGGGAAAGGAGGGGAAAAGTTGGAAAAGAAGGTTTTGCAAGGGACAATGCTAAAAAATTACCCATGCATATATCTTGTAAATAAAAAGCTATAATAATAAAAAAAGAATAGTGGGAGAAGAGTTCTACAGAAACTCAGAGTTCAAAGGGACCCAGAGTCAATGTAGTTTGAGAAAGGCCTGGATATGACTTCCGGACAAGATGGCGGCGTAGAGGCAAACAGCTGCTTGAGCTCCTCGTTTTCTCTCAGAACTTACTTCATGACAAGCCTCTCACTTAATGCTTGACCCAGAAAGAAATCCACAAATAATCACCAAGAGAAGACATCCTTGAAAGTCACCAGAAAAGGTCTGTGTTTGCTCGGGGGAGGGTCAATCAGACTGGGTGCAGACTGAGGGCAGGCAGCCAGAGCAAGACAGGCAGCTCACACAGCTCAAACCAGAGGGGGAGGGGTGTGATCTCTGCTGTTTCTGTGAAAGGGCTTTTGCCCCAGTGTGGATGCTCTGTCTTGGCAGCAAGCCAGGAGCAGCAGAGAGGGTGTAAACACCGGAGGTGAAGATTAAAACCCCAGAAATCCAGCGTCTCTCAGAGCCCGGCCACCCCCAATCCCCACCTGGACTGACTCGGTGCTTTCTCAGAGCCTCAGAGTGCAGACTCAGTACAGTCATTGCTGTTCTGTTAGTGGCTCTCTGCTGCCCTACCCCCAGTCTGTAGAGGAAGCCCATTAATACCATCCAGCCCCATCCCCCGCAAAACAGACCAATTGTTTCTCTTGTCAGTTTGTTTTCTTTGATTCCTACTCTGACAAAATGAACAAAAAATTCAAAAGGGCTCTAACCATTGACAGCTTCTGTGTGGAGAGGGAGCAGACTTCAAATGCTGAGGAGACTAGACTGTCCCCAGATGTATCCCCTGGGAGGGATATAAGCTGCTCCTCAATATAAAAGAACCTCATAGAGGAAATCAAAAAGGCTCCCACAAGAGAGCTGGAAGAGAAATGGGAAAAGGAAAGGGAAGCTTGGCAAGAGAGCCTGGAGAAGTCATCCCATGCATTCAAAGACAGAGTGGATAAAGAAATCAAATCATTGAGAAACAAGATTAATGAGCTGGAAAAGGTAAACAACTCCAAGGAAAATAGGATTAGTGAGCTGGAAAAAGAAAATAGCTCTCTAAAAAAAAAAATGGATAAAATGGAAAAAAATTCCATAGAAGATAAAAACTCAATTGGACAATTACAAAGAGATATAAAAAAAGTGAGTGAAGAAAATACATCATTGAAAATTAGACTGGAACAAGTAGAAATGAATGACTCAAGGAGAAACCAAGAGGTAGTCAAGCAAAACCAGAGAAATGAAAAAATTGAAAAGAATGTCAAGTACCTTACCAGAAAGACAACAGACCTGGAAAACAGATCCAGGAGAGACAATTTGAGAATAATCGGACTCCCTGAAAAATGGGGGGAAAAAAAAAGAGCTTGGACACCTTTTTCGAGGAAATTATAAAAGAGAACTGCCCAGAAATTCTGGAAACAGAGGGTAAAATAGACATTGAAAAAATTCATCGATCACCTACTGAAAGGGACCCTAAAATCAAAGCGCCAAGAAATATAGTGGCCAAGTTCAAGAACCATCAGACAAAGGAAAAGATATTGGAAGCTGCTAGAAAAAAGCAATTCAGATATGGAGGATCCACAATAAGGATAACCCAGGATCTAGAAGCGTCCACATTAAAAGAACGCAGGGCCTGGAACATGATATTCCGAAAGGCTAAGGAACTTGGTATGCAGCCAAGAATAACTTACCCAGCAAGAATGAGCATCGTTTTCCAGGGAAGAAGATGGACATTTAACAAAATAAATGAATTCCATCTATTTTTGATGAAAAAACTAGACCTACATAAAAGGTTTGATCTTCAAATACAGAACTCAAGAGATTTCTAAAAAGGTAAAAAGAAATCTTGAGAACTATACTTCTGCCAAAAAAAATATGTAAAGAACATATGTACAATTTGTCTTAGAAACTAGAGGTGGAAAGGAGATTATATCATAAAAAAGTGTAAAGTGGTGGTACTACATCTCATGAAGAGGCAAAGGTAACCTATTATATCTGAGAGAAAGAAAGGAGGGAGATGAACATAGCGTGTATCAATAGACATATTCGATTTATGGTGAAACTTCTTCCACTTCATTGAAAAGTGAAAGGGAAGGAGTAAGCTAAGGGGAAGGGAATACAGAAATTTCGAGGAAAAGGGGTAAAATAAGGGGAGGATCTTTAAAGTAGGAGAGGGATCCTAAAAAGGGAGGGCTGTGAAATGTAAGTGGTGTTCACAAGTTTAATACTGGGTAGGAGGGTAAAAGGGAAGGAAAGGGGAAAAGCATAAGCAGGGGTTAATAGGATGGCAAGCACTATAGAATTAGTCCTTCTAACCATAAATATGAATGGGGCAAACTGCCTCATAAAGAGGAAGCAGTTAGCAGACTGGATTAAAAGTCAGAATCCTACTATATGTTGTCTACAGGAAACACACCTGAAACAGGGTGAGACATTCAAACTAAAAGTAAAAGGGTGGAGCAGAATCTATTATGCTTCAGGCAAAACCAAAAAAGCAGGAGTAGCCATCCTCATCTCAGATCAAGCAAAAACAAAAATTGATCTAATTAAAAGAGATAAGGAAGGGCATTATATCCTGCTAAAAGGCAGCATCAATAATGAAGCAGTATCAATATTAAACATATATGCACCAAGTGGTGCAGCATCTAAATTCTTAAAAGAGAAATTCAGAGAGCTGCAAGAGGAAATAGATAGCAAAACCATAATAGCGGGAGATCTCAACCTTGCACTCTCAGAATTAGATAAATCAAACCACAAAATAAATAAGAAAGAAGTCAAAGAGGTAAATAGAATACTAGAAAAGATTCATATGATAGATCTTTGGCAAAAGCTAAATGGAGACAGAAAGGAATATACTTTCTTCTCAGCAGTTCATGGAACCTATACAAAAATTGATCATATACTAGGGCATAAAAAGCTCATAATCAAATGCAGTAAGGCAGAAATAGTAAATGCATCCTTTTCAGACCATAATGCAATCAAAATAACATTTAATAAAAAGCCAGGGGAAAATAGACCAAAAATAATTGGAAACTAAAAAATCTTATACTAAAGAATGATTGGGTAAAACAGCAAATCAGAGACATAATTAATAACTTCACCCAAGAAAATGACAATAATGAGACATCATACCAAAATGTGTGGGATACAGCCAAAGCAGTAATAAGGGGAAGTTTTATATCTCTACAGGCCTAATTGCATAAAATAGAGAAAGAGAGGGCCAACGAATTGGGTTTACAACTAAAATTACTACAAAAGGAACAAATTAAAAACCCCCAGACAAACACAAAACTTGAAATTCAAAAAATAAAAGGTGAGATTAGTAAAATTGAAAGTAAAAAAAACTATTGAATTAATTAATAAAACTAAGAGTTGGTTTTATGAAAAAACCAACAAAATAGACAAACCCTTAGTAAACCTGATTAAAAAAAGGAAAGAGAAAAAGCAAATTGATAGTCTTGAAAAGAAAAAGGGAGAACTCACCACTAATGAAGAGGAAATTAGAACAATAGTTAGGAGCTACTTTGCTCAACTTTATGCCGATAAATTCGATAACTTAAATGAAATGGAAGAATACCTTCAAAAATATAGCTTGCCCAGATTAACAGAGGAAGAAGTAAGTACTCTAAATAGTCCCATCTCAGAAAAAGAAATAGACCAAGCTATTAACCAACTTCCTAAGAAAAAGTCCCCAGGGCCAGATGGATTTACAGGTGAATTCTACCAAACATTTAAAGAACAACTAACTCCAATGCTATGTAAACTATTTGAAAAAATAGGGATTGAAGGAGTCCTACCAAATTCCTTATATGACACAGACGTGGTACTGATACCTAAACAGGTAGATCGAAAACTGAGAAAGAAAACTATAGACCAATTCCCTTAATGAATATTGATGCTAAAATCTTAAATAAGATATTAGCAAATAGACTTCAGAAAATCATCCCCAGGATAATACATTATGACCAAGTGGGATTTATTCCAGGAATGCAGGGCTGGTTTAATATTAGGAAAACTATTAGTATAATTGACCATATTAATAATCAAATTAATAAAAACCATATGATCATCTCAATAGATGCAGAAAAAGCATTTGATAAAATCCAACATCCATTCCTACTAAAAACGCTTGAGAGTATAGGAATAAATGGACTATTCCTTAAAATAATAAGGAGCATATATTTAAAACCTTCAGTAAACATCATATGTAATGGTGATAAACTAGAATCTTTCCCTGTAAGATCAGGAGTGAAACAAGGTTGCCCACTATCACCATTACTATTCAACATAGTACTAGAAACTCTAGCCTCGGCAATAAGAGCCGAGAAAGAGATTCAAGGAATTAGAGTAGGAAATGAAGAAATCAAATTATCACTTCTCGCAGATGACATGATGGTATACTTAGAGAACCCCAAAGACTCTGCTAAAAAGCTATTAGAAATAATTCAGAATTTTAGCAAAGTCACAGGATACAAAATAAATTCACATAAATCCTCAGCATTTTTATACATTACTAACACAATCCAACAGCAAGAGATACAAAGAGAAATTCCATTCAAAATAATGGTCGATAGTATAAAATATTTAGGAATATATCTACCAAAGGAGAGTCAGGAATTATATGAGCAAAATTACAAAACACTTGCCACAAAAATAAAGTCAGATTTAAATAATTGGAAAGACATTCAGTGTTCTTGGATAGGCCGAGCGAATATAATAAAGATGACAATACTCCCCAAACTAATCTATTTATTTAGTGCTATACCAGTCAGATTCCAAAGAAACTATTTTAATGACCTAGAAAAAATAACAACAAAATTCATATGGAAGAATAAAAGGTCGAGAATTGCAAGGGAACTAATGAAAAAAAAGTCAGAGGAAGGTGGTCTAAGTGTACCTGATTTAAAGCTATATTATAAAGCAACAGTCACCAAAACCATTTGGTATTGGCTAAGAAATAGACTAGTTGATCAGTGGCATAGGTTAGGTTCACAGAGCAAGATAGTGAATAAAAATAGCAATCTAATCTTTGACAAACCCAAAGATCCCAAAT
The DNA here is from genome assembly GCF_048593235.1 of Sminthopsis crassicaudata. NCBI lineage: Eukaryota > Metazoa > Chordata > Mammalia > Dasyuromorphia > Dasyuridae > Sminthopsis > Sminthopsis crassicaudata. Next base: position 267,032,034 of record NC_133620.1, read on the forward strand.
TTTGGGATAAGAATTCATTATTTGACAAAAACTACTGGGCAAACTGGAAATTAGTATGGCAGAAAGGAGGCATGGACCCATATTTAACACCACATACTAAGATTAGATCAAAATGTGTCCAAAATTTAGGCATAAAGAACGAAATCATAAATAAATTGGAGGAACATGGGATGGTTTACCTCTCAGACTTGTGGAGGAGGAAGGAGTTTGTGTCCAAGGGAGAACTAGAGACCATTATTGATCACAAAATAGAAAATTTTGATTACATCAAATTAAAAAGTTTCTGCACAAACAAAACTAATGCAAACAAGATTAGAAGGGAAGTAACAAACTGGGAAAAATTTTTTTACAGTTAGTTAAAGGTTCTGATAAAGGCCTCATCTCCAAAATATACAGAGAATTGACTTTAATTTATAAGAAATCAAGCTGTCCTCCAATTGATAAATGGTCAAAGGCTATGAACAGACAATTTTCATATGATGAAATTAAAACTATTTCCACCCATATGAAAGAGTGTTCCAAATCACTATTGATCAGAGAAATGCAAATTAAGACAACTCTGAGGTATCATTACACACCTGTCAGATTGGCTAAGATGACAGGAACAAATAACGATGAATGTTGGAGGGGATGTGGGAAAACTGGGACACTGATGCGTTGTTGGTGGAGTTGTGAAAAAATCCAACTATTCTGGAGAGCAATCTGGAATTATGCCCCAAAAGTTATCAAAATGTGCATACCCTTTGACCCAGCCATACTACTACTGGGCTTATACCCCAAGGAACTACTAAAGCAGGGAAAGGGACCTGTATGTGCCAAAATGTTTGTGGCAGCCCTTTTCATAGTGGCTAGAAGCTGGAAGATGAATGGATGTCCATCAATTGGAGAATGGTTGGGTAAACTATGGTATATGAATGTTATGGAATATTATTGTTCTATAAGAAATGACCAACAGGAGAAATACAGAGAGGCTTGGAGAGACTTACATCAACTGATGCTTAGTGAAACGAGCAGAACCACAAGATCATTATACACTTCAACAATGATACTGTACGAGAATGTATGCTGATGGAAGTGGATTTCTTCAACATAGAGAAGAGCTAATCCAATTCCAATTGATTAATGATGGACAGAACCAGCTACATCCAGAAAAGGAACACTGGGAAATGAGTGTAAACTGTTATTTTTACCTTCTGAATCCAATTCTTCCTGTGCAACAAAAAATTCGGTTCTACACACATATATTGTATCTAGAATATACTGTAATATATTTAACATATATAAGACTGCTTGCCATCTGGGGGAGGGGGTTGGGGGAGGAAGGGAAAAAATCTGAATAGAAGTAAGTGCAAGGGATAACGTTGTAAAAAATTACCCATGCATATCTACTGTCAAATAAATGTTATAATTATAAAATAAAACAAAAATTAAAAAAAAAAGAGAAAGGCCTGGATATGAATTTCTTTGTACCATCTTCTTGTTTGGTAGTTACCCAACCCTATATCAACCAATAGGACTCAGCTCACTCACTTTAAGAAATCTTTAATTGAAAGTCTTTTAATACATCAAATTAAATTCTACTTATTTACAATAAAAATATTTACCAAGTTCAGACACTGTGACAAGTCCTGGAAATTCAAAAACAAATAAAAAACTGAAAAAACCATCCAAATAAATGAAGTCTTTGTCTCTTAAGAGCATACATTCTATTTTCTACAATATATAAGGTAATTGTTTTATGTTTATCATCTTACAAATTAAATGGCAATATTCTCAGTAATACTTATGAATTAGAATAACAAGGTGTTAGGATTACTAAGTGAGAACTGAGGTTGTCTGGACAGTGACAAGGTGAGAATTCAGGTTTTCTGGACAATTACAAGGTGAGAACTCAGGTTGACTTGATAGAAGGAGCAAGCCCATTGGCTGAAGTGGTTCTTCCCAGAAGTCCTTGCATTATCCCACGCCCATTCTCTGGGAGGATAAAGAGGACAGCACTCCAGGAAGAGAAGGAGACTCTCTGCATTACATCAGGCCTGACGGGGCTCTCTGCAGGAAGGGAAGTCACTTCTAAGGACAAGAGTTAACAGCAACTGCCTGGAGACAACGGTTCACTACAGGAAGAAGAATCTGTCTTAAAGATTTGAGTAGACACAGCAGATCTCTTCCCAGAGAGCGATCCGGCAGCTTCTAGAGACGACAGCTCATTACAATTGGCGTCCACAGGTGGGGCAAGGACTTTTGCTTATCCTGACAAGAGGAGCTAGACCAGACCTTCGCAATTTGGCGCCCGAACAGGGACAGACACAGTCCTGATTCCAGTGGAAAAGCTTCCGATCTAGATCTCAGTCTCTCTGACCCAGAACCGTGAGTAACGAGGAAACTTTGTTAAAGATTAAGTGAGCGTGCTAATAGATAAATAAGGAACTTAACTTGTTAAGGGCTAAACCAGGAATCTCTTATAGCTGAAATGGGGCAGATGTTAGCTAAATTCAATCCCTGGACCTCAGCCGACTCAACCCCAGCCCCAGAAGCAACCTCAGCTCCACCCCCATTCAGGAGTGGTACTATAGAGAGTATAATCAACATAATTGAGGAGCAGAGTTTACTTGTAACCTGGGTACAGATTGCTAAACTCTTGGCTGCATTAAGACACACATCCCCTTGGTTCTTAGAGGAAGAAAAGATAGATGTAGATAAATGGAAGCTAGTGGGATATGAAATGAAAGAATTTCAAGCAAAAAATGGGCCTCGTTCAATTTCTGCAGAAGTATTTTATATCTACAACATAGTTCAATTAGCCTTAAACTATCAAGCAAGTTGTAGGAGAAGGAAAAGTTCTAAAAATGAACAGAGGAGGAAGTGTGAGGAAAAAAGGAAAGATCAAGATCTTTCCCTAGAGCAAGAGGATTTAAATGAGGAATTATGGTATGATTCTCTTGAAGAAGCTTCAACCCTGCCTAGAGAACAGATTATTGACAGGCCCACATCAACCCCACCTTCAGAGATGGAGGAAGAAAGAGGGGAAGAGGCAGAAACACAAACAGAATTGCCTGTGAAGAAGCCTAAGCCTATGACAAGATTAGAAAAAGCATTGGTTAAAGCTAAGAGAGAAGGACAGGATATAAGTGATTTTATACATGCATATCCTGTGATTGAAAATACTGACTCTGTAGGTAAAAAAAGGAGAAGATATGCACCTTTAGATTTGAATAAAATTAAGGATTTGAAAAAAGGTTGTACCCTTTATGGGGCTACATCAGCTTATGTCAAAATGTTACTAGATGGTTTGTCTTATGAAGTCCTAACCCTGAATGATTGGAAATCCATAGCAAGGACATGTCTGGAACCTGGAGAAAATTTATTATGGCTTGCGGAATTTCATGAATTATGTAAAATTCAAGTCAGATGCAATTTGGAAATAGGAGTTAACACACAATTCACTTTTGAGCACTTAGCTGGTGAAGGTCAGTATGGAGAGAATTCGGAACAGATTAATTATACCATGACAATATATGAACAAATTGCTAAGGCTGCAATAAAAGCTTGGGGTATCCTTCCTGGACAGAAAGATCGTGGAGAGGCTTTCACTAAAATACAGCAAGGTCCCAATGAACCTTTTGCAGATTTTGTGGGACGTTTGCAAACTGCTGTCAAAAGAACTATTGGAGAAAATTCAGCTACAGAAATAATGACCAGACATCTGGCTAAGGAAAATGCCAATGAGATTTGCAAAAGAATTATATGGGGATTAGACAAAGATGCTCCTTTAGAGGAGATCATAAGACGTTGTGCTACAGTGGGAACAAATGCTTTTTACACCCGGACAATGATGAATGTGGAAAGACAGGGTCCCTCCTGGCAAGGGCCTTCTAGAGAAACTCGGCGATGTTTTCAATGTGGAAAAATTGGGCATCTAAGAGCTCAGTGTAGATATGGAGATACAGTGAGAAGACAGGGTGAGAGAAGACCTAAAACTCCATGTCCAAAATGTCACAAGGGCCTCCACTGGGCCTCCGAATGTAGATTGACCCAGGGAAATGACAGATGGGGCCCGGCTTCAGCCCCCCAAGTGGGGCATGATGGCAGCCGAGGTTACATCCAGAGAATTTTAAGACATGATCAATCAGCCAAAAGGCAATCAGATGGAAGAAAGGGATTGAAATTAGGAAAAATAGAGTTGTGTGCAGTAGAGACTACCGAGATACTCCCTGGAGAAGTGAAATCTGTTCCTGTTGAGCCTATGGATCCTTTGCCTCCAGGCACAGTAGGCTTGACCATTTCACCTTCTGAGAGTGCCTACAAAACAGTGTCCATCCATACACTGATGTGGGAGACTGGAGAACGTGTATCTAATATCCCAGTCACTAACACAGGCAGACAACGTGTGATTTATCAACCAGGAGAAGTAGTAGCATCAGGCTTATTGTTACGGACCCCTAATAAGCAACCTAGTGATAGTCGCCTAGATTTTGACTCCAATGAACAAAATCCAGGAATATATTGGACAGCAGCTGTGACAGCTGACCGACCTATGCTTACTATTTATATAAACGGAATACCATTTGAAGGATTGGTAGACACGGGTGCAGATCGTACAGTTATTAGAGGTGCCAATTGGCCCGGTCACTGGCCAAAGATTAAAGCAGACACCTATATGTCTGGGGTGGGAGGATCAATAGCAGCAGAAGTTAGTGCTAGGCCTTTGAGATGGGTATTTGAAGGAGAAACAGGAGCTTTTACTCCTTTTGTGGTTGAAAAAATCCCCATCAATCTGTGGGGAAGAGACATTTTACAGCAGATAGGATTACAAATAAGCACTTCGGCTTTTTAGGCAGGGCTGCTGTTGAAGGCCTACCTGCACTTTCACCAGTTCCTATTCAGTGGAAGACTGATTCACCAGTGTGGGTAGAACAGTGGCCCTTAAGAAGTGATAAAATTCAGGCCTTATTAGACATAGTGCAAGAACAACTTGACCAAGGACACTTGCGGCCTTCTCTAAGTCCTTGGAATTCCCCAGTATTTGTGGTGAAAAAGAAATCTGGAAAATGGAGGATGATAACTGATCTAAGAAGAGTAAATGAACAGATGGAAACTATGGGAACTCTTCAGCCTGGACTTCCATCTCCTACTCAGTTGCCAAGAGAATGGCCTCTATGGGTTATAGACATTAAGGATTGTTTCTATTCTATTCCTCTAGATAAGGAGGATATGAAAAGATTTGCTTTTTCAGTGCCTAGTGTTAATTTGGCTGAGCCTTATAAAAGATATGAATGGACAGTTTTGCCACAGGGAATGAAAAACAGCCCTACTATGTGCCAAATGTATGTTGCAGCTGCTCTTGCTCCAGTAAGAAAAGCCTTTCCAAAAGTAATATTGTTACATTATATGGATGATATTTTGGGATGTGCACCTGAGGAACAAATGTTAGAGGCATGTCTACAAAGGACCATGGAAACATTAAAGTACTACAAACTGCATATAGCTACAGAAAAAATTCAAAGACATGCTCCTTTTCAATATTTAGGATATGAAGTATATCCTAAGACACTCACAGTACAAAAGCTTTCTTTAAGAACAGAGAAGTTGAACACCTTAAATGACTTTCAAAAATTAATAGGAGATGTCCAATGGATGTGTCCAGTGTTAGGCTTAACTACCAATCAACTACAACCTCTCTATGACATTTTAAGGGGAGACAGTGCTTTAAATTCACCACGCCAGCTTACAAAAGAAGCACAAAAGGCTTTGAGAGAAGTTGAACTGGCTTTATCCAATGTGGTTGAAAGAGTCACTCAAAATCCCTTGGAAATATCAGTTTTTGCTACAAAAGAGGCACCCACAGCAGTCCTTCATCAAGGAGACAGAGTGATTGAGTGGGTGAACCTCCCAGCACAACCAGAACAAAGCCTTACACCTTACCCAGTGCTTGTGGCTAGGATTTTATTAAAGGCTATTAAGAGAGTAACACAATTATCTGGGATAAGTCCTGAAAAAATATACACATTCTATACTAACGCACAGATTAATGTATGCTGTGAGAACATCCCAGAATGGCAAATTTTATTGGCCACCGCTCCAAATTTTGCACATGGATCTCCATTAAAGATTACCCGGCTACTACATAATTGGCGATGGATTTTTGAAGAAAAGGTTTCTAAGGTTCCTCTTAAAGGACCAACAATCTTTACAGATGCCTCCAAAGAAAATATTTGTGCCATATACTCTCATGATTTAACCATAAAGAGAGTAATCAGGACTCCTTTTCAATCCACTCAACAGAATGAATTATTTGCTATCATGCTAGCTCTCACTTATTACCCAGGAGACGTAAATATAATTACTGATTCAGCCTATTCAGTAGGTGTAGTACAAAGAATTGCCACAGCCCAAATAAAATTTGCAGCCTCCAATATTTATCAGCTCTTTAAGGAACTTCAAGAGCAAGTGAGAAAACATCCAGGCAAGATTTATATCTTGCATGTCCACTCACATAGTGGACTTCCAGGTCCCATTTTTGATGGAAATTCAAAGGCAGATAGCCTTCTAACCATGTTAGCCAGTAGTCCTTTATTTCAGGAAGCACAAGAATCTCATTCTAAATATCATCAGGCTGCTCGAGCTTTACGTTTACAATTTGGAATCACAAGAGAGGAAGCTAGGAGCATAGTAAAAAGCTGTACAGCTTGTCTTCCTTTCCATGCTCCTACACTCCCTCCAGGGAAGAATCCTCGTGGTTTGAGACCCAATGAAATCTGGCAAATGGATGTGACCCATTATAAATCTTTTGGTCGTCTATCTTTTATTCATGTCGTGGTAGACACCTTTTCAGGATTCACATTTGCAATGCCAGCAGCAAAAGAGACAGCCCGAGTGGTCACTGAATTCCTTATACAAGCTTTTGCAATTATGGGTGTGCCACAAGCAATAAAAACAGACAATGGACCTGCATATACGTCCAAACATTTTACACACTTTTGTGCACAGTATAAGATTTTACATACCACGGGCATACCCTTTAATCCTCAAGGGCAGGCAATAGTAGAGAGAAGAAACAGAGATATTAAGACACTCCTCCAAAAACAAAAGAAAGGGGGAGCCACAGGTAACCCTAGAGAACTTCTAAATTTAGTTCTCTATACCATTAATTTTCTAATTTTTGACAAAGATGCACTGGCTCCGGCAGACAGGTTTTATAACCCACCAGAAGGGCAGTGTCCAGTGCGAGCAGCTCCACTGTCCTTAGATAATCGCCAGGTGATGTGGAGAGATCCAGAAAGTGGTGAATGGAAGGGACCAGATAGGTTAACTGCCTGGGGGAGAGGGTTTGCTTGTATTTCTTCAGCAGGAGAAGGAATCAGATGGGTGCCAACGAGTCATATTCGCCTTGTCCATCAGAGAGAGACAGAAAAAGAGAAAGACCTCAAAATAAAGGAGAAGATCTAAGAAACATCTGACACTGAAAGAGCATGGATAATAAGAAGACTGTTAAAGAACTTTAAAAACCAGCAGGAATCACTGGACTTCCTCACACAAGATGAGACTAATGGACAATGGACTTATGGACATTTATAAATTTTCAATTTATGATTATTTGATTATGTTATTTGTCATATACTTCTAGCATGTATTATGTTACTATGTTACTATGTGCTTATGTAATTTATGTAATTATGTGTAATACTTCCCATATTGATGGATTTATGTTTCAAGATCATGACTGTCCTATGTTCTAAATCAAAAGAAAGGGGGAGATGTTAGGATTACTAAGTGAGAACTGAGGTTGTCTGGACAGTGACAAGGTGAGAATTCAGGTTTTCTGGACAATTACAAGGTGAGAACTCAGGTTGACTTGATAGAAGGAGCAAGCCCATTGGCTGAAGTGGTTCTTCCCAGAAGTCCTTGCATTATCCCACGCCCATTCTCTGGGAGGATAAAGAGGACAGCACTCCAGGAAGAGAAGGAGACTCTCTGCATTACATCAGGCCTGACGGGGCTCTCTGCAGGAAGGGAAGTCACTTCTAAGGACAAGAGTTAACAGCAACTGCCTGGAGACAACGGTTCACTACAGGAAGAAGAATCTGTCTTAAAGATTTGAGTAGACACAGCAGATCTCTTCCCAGAGAGCGATCCGGCAGCTTCTAGAGACGACAGCTCATTACAATTGGCGTCCACACGTGGGGCAAGGACTTTTGCTTATCCTGACAAGAGGAGCTAGACCAGACCTTCGCAACAAGGTATAGGGGGCAGCTAGGTGGCAGCTAGGTGGAGCAGTGGATAGAGCAACAGCCTTGAATTCAGAAGGATTTGAGTTCAAATCTAGTCTCAGACACTTAACACTTCCTAGCTGTGTGACACCCTGGGCAAGTCACTTAACCCCAGCCTCAAAAAAAAAAAAAAAAGATATTGTTATTTTTAAAGAATTTTTGATATCATTTATTGGATTCCTTTTGAGTCTAGAGATGTTAAGTCTATAGTCTAAGGTCATTTATCCTTTCCTACTTTAATTAAGTTGCTACTCTGTTCCAAACCAGGCAAAACAAGGATAGGAAAAAAGTGTTTGATATCGAGGAAAATAGGAATCTATTTTTATTGGAAATGTATCAGCAAGTAACTACATCTTATTACAATTATTTTCAGAACCCATAAGAAAATTAAATTGTCCTGATTTATTATTTTTTTTAAATCCTAGACAAGAATATGGTTATGAGGCATCTGCAGACAAATCATTATATTAGTATAATTATGTAATAGTAAAAGTAAAAACATTGATCAAAGTTAGAGAAATACCACCCTAAAAAAATTCATCTCACCAATTATTGAACTTTTTAAAAGTTAACTGTAAGTGTAGGCATCATTTAGGGAAAAAAAAATGAAAGGAGTCATTAACAAAGTAAAAAGCCCACAGGAAGCCTGGAGACAGCTTTAAAATGCCGTTCTGAAAAACCTATAAAGAATGTGGGCCACAGATTAAAAAAAGAAAAGAAAAAAAGTGCTCAAACAAAAGCCATGTATGGCTAACAGACAAAGTAAGAGAGGTCACTAGGGAACAGATAGGAGTGATAGAGAAAGATAAGTTTGTTTGAATGAGAACAGAAAAGCCCCCAAAATATGACAGTTTAGTTGCAAAAGAAATTAAGATGGTCAGGAAAATAATTTAAGGAGCCTCTTCTAAATTACTTACAAGCAAATAATAAAGCAATAAGCCTTCCTGAGTGGACCTAGATGGAGATCATCGTGCAAACAGTATTCCAAAGGAGAAAAAAGAGGGAAATTTTGTGGGAAGGATGAATAGTACTATTCCCAGAGCACTTGTCACAGAACTAGTCTTATTATTTACCTTTTGGAAGGTTTATACATGATCTGGAAGTAAAAATTCCAACTATGTAAAAGACACTACACTTTCCCCCCCAGGGAATTTAATGACAAACACACATAGGCCAACAACTGGTCTATTTAAGTTCAGTCCTTCTGCCTTTCCTTGAATTGTTTTGAGGAAAATTTCACAAACCTATATCAATAGACTAAAAAGTAAAGATGAGGGTAATTAAAGACACTCAGGAGGATTAGTATATAGAGTTATCTTTGGAGTTATTAAGTTATCCAGCACTGACAATTTTCAAACAATGGTTGAGTAGAGGAGATTCTTTTTCAGGAATAAATTAGACTTGCTAGCTTTGGGGGCTTCTGAGATTTTATGACTTTGTGTCATATACACAGTAAGTAATAATAAATGCTAGTTATTTAAGTGATTTTCAGTTTTAATCTATTAAAGGGACCTAGCATCATCATCATTTTTCTTTTCTAAACAGTCTGTTCAATTAACAAAAATTTGAACAAAAACTTCAATTAAATCACTAGGGAGTTAGCAAAATCATATGTATGCATGTATGTGTGTATATGTGTATATTTATGTGTCTGTATAGTTTTTTGTCCTTTCTGTTCCCAACATCTCAATAGAAAAATAATAGATTTGAAAAAGGAGCATTAAAATTACCATAGAGGCAGAAAGATTTTCACATTGATTCAAATTAAAATAATGTTTCTTTTAAAAATAGGACTTTTTAATTCCCAAAGATTGGTATTTAGGGTGAATATAATTATATTGTTCAAATACAGAAAAATGAGCAATGTTTAGAAAATAAAGCCAGGCAGATACTGGCTAAAAGAATAAAATATATGAGCAATTGCAATTACCCAACAACAGAACTAGCTGCCATTAGAGATTTTTAGCTCCATGTTGCTACAGGACTTAAATGACTACTTGTCAAAGATATTATAGAGATTAAAATATATCTAGGATTCCCTTATAGATGTGGATTATTGTGATTCAGAGAAAATATTAGATAGGAATAGGAGTTACATGTACTTTGCAAAATTAAAGCACACATATATATTTCAAAATTAAAACAGACATATAAGCATATGTGTGTATATTCACTACAATCACAGTCACAACTATTGCTATTTCTACTCTACTATTACCCCAAATAGTCATCAGCATCATCAACATCATAATCCTCAGCAATGGGTTTTGAATGAATGAATAAATTAAGAGTAGAATTGATCTCAATTCATGAAAAGAAATAATGATGATAAAAGATTTAAAAAAAATTTTATGGAACTTACCAACACTTAGCACAACAGCAACCACATACATACATATGTGCATATGTGCATGCATGTGTATATGTGTATATAGTATGTGTGTAGATCAGATGCATTAAAGGAAAAACAAAAGTCTTTTCCAGTTATGACTATGATTCTTCTATTTGGAAAACAACTTAAATTTGTGGGTCTAAACGCTATGAAATAAGGAGATGATTAAAAACAATGCTTAACGTTGCTGTCAGACAACAGAACAATTTCAGAAAGGTCTGGAGAGACTTACATGAACTGATGCTGAGTGAAATGAGTAGGACCACGAGATCATTATATACTTCAACAACAATATTATATAATGATCAATTCTGATGGACATGGTCCTCTTCAAAAATGAGATGAATTAAATCAGTTCCAATAGAGCAGTAATGAATTGAACCAGATACACCCAGCGAAAGAACTCTGGGAAATGAGTATGAACCACTTCATAGAATTCCCAATCCCTCTATTTTTGTCTGCCTGAATTTCTGATTTTTTTCACAGGTTAATTGTATACTATTTCTTTTTTTTTTTTTTTTTTTCATCTTTGTACTTTTTATAGCAGATGTTACAGTAACTTACATGGATTAATTTATCAATAAATGTTTATTGGATGAATATTAAGTAAAAAATTAGCTGCTTATATTGTGATCTTTTTTTTAAAATTTTTTATTATATATATATTTTTTTTATAATATTATCCCTTGTATTCATTTTTCCAAATTATCCTCCCCTCCCTCTATTCCCTCCCCCCGATGACAGGCAATCCCATACATTTTACATGTGTTACAATATAGTCTAGGTACAATACATGTGTGTGAATATCATTTTCTTGTTGCACAATAAACATTAGAATCCGAAGGTACATGCAACCTGGGCAGACAGATATTAGTGCTAACAATTTACATTCACTTCCCAGTGTTTCTTCTCTGAGTGTAGATACCTCTGTCCATCATTGATCAACTGGAAGTGATTTGGATCTTCTTTATGTTGAAGATTTCCACTTCCATCAGAATACATCCTCATACAGTATTGTTGTTGAAGTGTACAGTGATCTTCTGGTTCTGCTCATTTCACTCAGCATCAGTTGATTTAAGTCTCTCCAGGCCTCTCTGTATTCCTCCTGCTGGTCATTTCTTACAGAGCAATAATATTCCATAACCTTCATATACCACAATTTACCCAACCATTCTCCAACTGATGGACATCCATTCATCTTCCAGTTTCTAGCTACAACAAAAAGAGCTGCCACAAACATTTTGGCACATATATGTCTCTTTCCGCTCTTTAGTATTTCTTTGGGATATAATCCCAGTAGTAGCGCTGCTGGGTCAAAGGGTATGCACAGTTTGATAACTTTTTGGGCATAATAACAGATTGCTGTCTAGAATGGCTGGATTCTTTCGCAACTCCACCAGCAATGTATCAGTGTCCCAGTTTCCCCACATCCCCGCCAACATTCATCATTATTTGTTCCTGTCATCTTAGCCAATCTGACAGGTGTGTAGTGGTATCTCAGAGTGGTCTTAATGTGCATTTCTCTGATCAGTAGTGATTTGGAACACTTTCATGTGAGTGGATATAGTTTCAATTTCTTCCTCTGAGAATGTCTGTTCATATCCTTTGACCATTTATCAATTGGAGAATGGTTCGGTTTCTTATAAATTAGGGTCAGTTCTCTATATATTTTGGAAATGAGACCTTTGTCAGAACCTTTGTTTTTAAAAATATTTTCCCAATTTGTTACTTCCCTTCTATTCTTGTTTGCATTAGTATTATTTGTACAGAAACTTTTTAGTTTGATGTAATCAAAATCTTCTATTTTGTGATCAATAATGATCTCTAGTTCTCCTCTGGTCATAAATTCCTTCTTCCTCCACAGGTCTGAGAGGTAGATTATACTCTGTTCCTCTAATCTATTTATTATCTCCCTCTTTATGCCTAAATCATGGACCCATTTTGATCTTATCTTGGTATATGGTGTTAAGTGTGGATCCATATCTAATTTCTGCCATACTAATTTCCAGTTTTCCCAACAGTTTTTTTCCGAATAATGAATTTTTATCCCTAATGTTGGTATCTTTGGGTTTGTCAAAGATTAGGTTGCTATATATGTATCCTTTTTTGTCCTTTGTATCTAATCTGTTCCACTGATCTACCGGTCTATTTCTTAGCCAATACCAAATGGTTGTGACTGCTGCTATATAATATAGCTTTAGATCAGGTACACTTAGACCACCTTCCTCTGAGTTTTTTTTCATTAGTTCCCTTGCAATTCTCGACCTTTTATTCTTCCATATGAATTTTGTTGTTATTTTTTCTAGGTCATTGAAATAGTTTCTTTGGAGTCTGATTGGTATAGCACTAAATAAATAGATTAGTTTGGGGAGTATTGTCATCTTTATTATATTCGCTCGGCCTATCCAAGAGCACTGAATGTCTTTCCAATTATTTAAATCTGATTTTATTTTTGTGGCAAGTGTTTTGTAATTTTTCTCATATAATTCCTGACTTTTCTTTGGTAGATGGATTCCCAAATACTTTATACTCTCAACATTTGTTTGGAATGGAATTTCTCTTTGTATCTCTTGCTGTTGCATTTTGTTAGTGATATATAAAAATGCCGAGGATTTATGTGGATTTATTTTGTATCCTGCCACTTTGCTGAAATTTTGAATTATTTCTAGTAGCTTTTTATCAGAGTCTTTGGGGTTCTCTAAGTATATCATCATGTCATCTGCAAAAAGTGATAGTTTAATTTCCTCATTTCCTACTCTAATTCCTTGAATCTCTTTCTCGACTCTTATTGCCAAGGCTAGCGTTTCTAGTACTATATTGAATAGTAATGGTGATAGTGGGCAACCTTGTTTCACTCCTGATCTTACTGGGAAAGGTTGCAGTTTATTTCTATTGCATATTATGCTTACTGAAGGTCTTAAATATATGCTCCTGATTATTCTAAGGAATAGTCCATTTATTCCTATACTCTCAAGAGTTTTTAGTAGGAATGGGTGTTGGATTTTGTCAAATGCTTTTTCTGCATCTATTGAGATGATCATATGGTTCTTATTAATTTGATTATTAATATGGTCAATTATATTAATAGTTTTCCTAATATTAAACCAGCCCTGCATTCCTGGAATAAATCTTACTTGATCATAGTGTATTATCCTGGAGATGATTTTCTGAAGTCTTTTTGCTAATATCTTATTTAAGATTTTAGCATCAATATTCATTAAGGAGATTGGTCTATAATTTTCTTTCTCAGTTTTCGATCTACCTGGTTTAGGTATCAGTACCATGTCTGTGTCATAAAAGGAGTTTGGTAAGACTCCTTCATCCCCTATTTTTTCAAATAATTTATATAACATTGGGGCTAATTGTTCTTTAAATGTTTGGTAGAATTCACATGTGAATCCATCTGGCCCTGGGTTTTTTTTCCTGGGGAGTTGATTAATAGCTTGTTCTATTTCTTTTTCTGAAATGGGATTATTTAAGCAATTTATTTCCTCCTCTGTTAATCTAGGGAGCCTATATTTTTGGAGGAAGTCATCCATTTCACTTAAGTTATCAAATTTATTGGCATAAAGTTGGGCAAAGTAACTCCTTATTATTTCTCTAATTTCCTCTTCATTGGTGGAAAGATCCCCCTTTTCATTTGTAAGACTATCAATTTGATTTTCCTCTTTCTTTTTTTTTGATCAAATTTACCAAAGGTTTATCTATTTTATTGGCTTTTTCATAAAACCAACTCTTGGTTTTATTTATTAATTCAATAGTTTTTTTACTTTCAATATTATTGATTTCTCCTTTTATTTTTTGTATTTCAAGTTTAATTTTTGGTTGGGGGTTTATAATTTGGTCTTTTTCTAGCCTTTTAAGTTGTAAGCCCAATTCGTTAATCTTCTCTTTCTCAATTTTCTTCAAATAAGCCTCTAAAGATATAAAATTTCCCCTTATTACTGCTTTAGCTGCATCCCACAGATTTTGGTATGATGTCTCATCATTGTCATTATCTTGGGTGAAATTGTTAATTGTTTCTATAATTTGCTCTTTCACCCAGTCATTCTTTAAGATGAGATTATTCAGTTTCCAATTACTTTTTGGTCTATTTACCCCTAACTTTTTACTGAATGTAGCTTTTATTGCATTGTGATCTGAGAAGAAGGCATTTATTATTTCTGCCTTCCTACATTTAATTTTGAGATCTTTATGTCCTAATATATGGTCTATTTTTGTATAGGATCCATGAACTGCTGAGAAGAAAGTGTATTCCTTTCTATTGCCATTCAGCTTTCTCGAAAGGTCTATCATACCTAGTTTTTCTAATGTTCTATTTACTTTTTAAATTTCTTTCTTGTTTGTTTTATGGTTTGATTTGTCTAAATCTGAGAGTGCAAGGTTGAGATTTCCCACTATTATAGTTTTACTGTCTATTTCTTCTTGCAGTTCTCTTAACTTTTCCTTTAGAAAGTTAGATGCTATACCACTTGGTGCATATATGTTTAGTATTGATATGGCTTCATTATTTATGCTACCTTTCAGCAGGATATAGTTTCCTTCCTTATCTTTTTTAAGGAGATCTACTTCTGCTTTTGCTTGATCTGAGATAAGGATAGCTACCCCTGCTTTTTTGGCTTTACCTGAAGCATAATAGGCTCTGTTCCAACCTTTTACCTTTACTCTGTATGTATCTCCCTGCTTTAAGTGTGTTTCCTGTAGACAACATATTGTAGGGTTCTGCTTTTTGATCCAATCTGCTATCCGTCTCCGTTTGATGGGATCGTTCATCCCATTTACATTTACAGTTAAAATTACTAATTCTGTATTTCCTGCCATCGTATTATCCCCAGATTATGCTTTTTTCCCTTGACCCCCCTGATCCCCCTCCCCAATATTTAATTTACAGATCCCCCTTGTGACGCGCAACCCTCCCTCTTTTTTTTTTTTTTTTAAGGATCCCTCCCCCCTCCCTCCAAGTCCCTTCACTTATTCTCCTTTTCCTTTTCCCTTTTCCTCTCCCCCTTTTTAATGAGGTGAGAGAAAATTCTCTGAAAAACAAATATGTTAATTATTTACTCTTTGAGCCTCTCCTGATGAGAGTAAGATTCACACAATGATTCTCCCCCTCACTAAGTTCCCTCAGATATGGTGTATTTTCTATTCCTCTTCCTGGGATGTAGTTTCCCTCTTTTTATCATTCCTTCCCCTTTTTCTGAACCGACCTCCTTCCCTTTACTACACCCCCCTTTTTTTCTTTTATATCAGTAAAATCAAATTATCCTTGAGTACTTTTTATATACCCACAACAGAGTTACAGTTCTCAAGGGTTCTGTGTACCTTTTTCTGTTTCTCTTCAGTCTTGTGGATGTAGATCAAATTTTTTGTTTAAGTCTGGTTTTTTTCTTAGAAACATATAGAATTCCTCTGTTTCATTGAATGACCATCTTCTTCCATGGAAAAAGATGCTAAACTTAGCTGGGTAGTTCATTCTTGGTTGCAGTCCTTGATCTTTTGACTTACAGAATATCAGGTTCCAGGCCCTTCTATCTTTTAATGTGGAGGATGCCAGATCTTGGGTGACCCTTATTGTGGCACCTTGGTATTTAAATTGTTTTTTTTTTTAGCTGCTAGCAGGATTTTCTCCTTTGTGTGGTAATTCTGAAGCTTAGCCACAATATTCCGTGGTGTTATTTTTTTAGGGTCTATTTCAGAAGGAGTTCGATGAATTCTTTCCACATCTACTTTCCCTTCTGTTTCTATTATCTCTGAACAGTTCTCTTTGATAATTTCCTGTAAAATAGAATCTAGGCTCTTTTTTTGGTCATAGTTTTCTGGAAGTCCAATAATCCGCAGATTATCTCTCCTAGATCTATTTTCCAGGTCTATAGATTTTCCAAGTAAGTATTTGACGTTGTTCTCCAGCTTCTCATTTTTTTTATTTTGTTTGACTGATTCTTGGGTTCTCTGTGAATCATTCATTTCTATTTGTTCCATCCTGACTTTTAAGGAGTTATTTTCTTCTTTCACAGTTTTTAGTTCTTTTTGTAAATGCCCAATTTCGTTTTTAAATGAATTATTTTGCTCTATTGAATTTTTTTCCATTTCCCTAATTTTTTTTTTTGAGAATTATTTTATTTTTTTCCAATTCAGAAATTCTGTTTTCTTGAGACTTTTTTATCTTTTCCAATTCAGAAATCCTACTTTCCTGTGTTTTTTTTAACCTTTTCTCATTCATAAATTTTGTTTCCCTGCATCTCCTGTGAATTCTTTATTTTTTCCAACTCCAATTTCAGGACGTTGTTATTCTCTATCATAGCTTCCCTTTCCTTTCCCCATTTTTCTTCAAACTCCCTTAATTTTTTAAGAGTCTCTTCTAGGAGAGAGTTATGTGATGGGGGGCAGGAATCGTTCCCCTTTAGGTTGTTATCTGCTGTCTCTCTGCTGTTAACTTCCTCGGGGTTGGATACCCGCTCTTTCTCTGTATAGAAGGAATCTATAGTTTTTCTGGCTTTTTTGCTCATATTTAAAAAATCTTATGGGGTCTGTCCCTGGGGTAGGAAATTATTTATTTACTTCTTTACCAGCTTCCTCCCAGACCGGATGGATGCAGCGGCTCCTGTGCCTGAGCTTAGAGAGAGCTCTGGGAGAGAGTTCCCCACCCCCTCCCTGGAATTGCCTCAGAGGTGATTAGCACTGCTGTGCCCGAGGGCGTTGAATAGTAAAGACTGCACAAAACCCAGCCTATGTGTCCAGGTGGGGCGTGGATGTCTGCAGCAGGTGAAGTGAAAAGCCCCTTTGCTCAAACTGGAAGTGTCTGCCAGAAACCATGGTCCCTAGTTCAAAGGTTCCGCTTCTCTGGGACTTCCTGGAGCTGAGTTCCACTCCCTCCAGCTAAGCTAGGCAGTGTGTGTTGCCTTGGGCCGTATCCACCCACTTGTCAATCTCTTAACTATTCTCAGGTGGTAGCTGAGGCCACACCCCCTGGTGCCGAGATCTGCTGAGTCACCTCCAGGGTCCAGGGAAAATCTAATCTGAGTTTTAAAATATTTTGGCTTTCTCTTCTGAACTGCTAAATAATTAGCAGAGAAGAGCTAACAGCCTGTGCCAGATTCCTTTACCTCAGTGGCTTCTCTGATCCCAGAGCCCTCCCCAGCTCGATCCGCGCTGTATGCTAGCACCCAGCTGTCTGTGCTGGCCTCTCTTCTTCCTGCCCTGTGGACTGACCTTTTCTGTTGAAACTCCAGATTCTCTTCAGCTGGTAAGTCTTGCTTCCAGTCCTTGTGGTATCTATCAGTCCTGGGCTTATTTTGAGACTTAATTTATCTAATTGGTTGTGAGGGAGTGAGGACGTTCACAGAGTCGTGTGTTTCTTCTTCGCCATCTTGGCTCCGCCCCTTCGCCATCTTGGCTCTGCCCCCAATTGTATACTATTTCTAAGTTCGATTCCTTTTGTACAGCATAATAACTGTATGGACATGTATACATATATTGCATTTAACTTATACTTTAACATATTTAACATGTATTGGTCAACTGGCCATCTGGGGGAGGGGGTGGGAGGAAGAAGGGAAAAAACTGGAACAAAAGGTTTTGCAATTGTCAATGCTGAAAAATTACCTATGCATATATCTTGTAAATAAAAAGCAAAAAAAACAAAACAAAACAAAACAAAAACTGTCAGAATTAAAGTACTGGGACAGATGTAAAAATTTGGGTTTAGTCTGCTTAAAGCTACTTTCTTATAAATTTCTCAAAAAGTTACCTGCCCACATGTAGGGTTCTAGACTTGATAACTTTTAAAGTTTCTTCCTAATTTGATTTAGTACCCTAATAATTCCATAAATGATTTACTAACTAATTCAGGCTAAAGAAAAAGTATTGTCATGTACTATCCTTAATGGTTTACATATACTGCTCAAGATCACATAATTAGAACTCTCCATTTTCTCTTGTGCTAGTAACTTGGTGCTTATATCATTTAAATACAGAAATTGATAAACTAGTATTTTAGTTTTCATAATTGTTTTTATGTGACTTTATTCCCCCTCTTGGAACCTTCCTCTTATCTAATAATGAGATGAGTAGAATTCTGACATATAAATTATGAAGACAAGCTGCTAATCCTCCAATTGTGTGTTTAGTTTTTGTAGAAAACTATTTTTCCAGTGTAATTTGAAGCCTTGAGCATATTTACTTTCTGAAGATTTGAGGAGGTGAATATATTATGGACTGAGTCTAACTAGAATTCAAAAGGTATTGCCTTAATGTAAGAAAGCTATGTTATTTGAAAAATTATATATGATTCCCAGTTATGTAAAAAGATCTCTAGTTACCTTAAAAATAGAAAAAAAAACAGCCAGACAAAATTCATCATCAGGTTTTGGTTTTATTATGATATGGACTATGGAAAAAGAACACTCCCCATGCTTGTGGTTTTTAACACCATTGTCAGTGCAGAGATGCATTAGAAATTCAAGCATTAATGTTTTCTAATCCTCCAGTACAGTTTGTCAGACTTCAGGAACATCTCCTTACTCCAATTCTTTCTCCACAGCAGGAGTTGGATTATGAACTTCCAAGACCACAGATGGATATTGTTCTCCATTCATTGCAGCTTGAAACCAGCTTTTCACCCTTTTCAAAAGAACTTCCAAGTTCAAGGCACTGAACCAGATCTAATTTTCTTAACCATCTTGAGAGTCATTTTAGAGTAAGTTACTAATGTCCAGATCCCTCCAATATTGTGTTTAGAAGACATACTAGATATCGCCAAAGCCTAAGGAAAGCAGCTTTAATATCAATAACTTTCTGCCATTTTTTTCCTCCATACCATTTCCAAAAACAACAACAAAAGCTGGAATACCAATCCTATTCTTCCTTTTATTCTTCACTAAGAGAATTAAAGTTTTATTCTGTTTTTTTAAAGATAATTTTCATGTCATATTGGATTTTCTTAGGATTATTGAGACAAAATTATTAAAACTATATGATGATTTTACTGTGTAGTATTATAAGCAGCAATGATGTTAATGGGTAAATTCACTTCAAGAGTTTAGTTCATTTTGGCTTTTTAATCCAAATAAGCAAAGGCATAGTTCAAGGAATACCAGATTCAAAGTCAGAACCTATAAGTTCAAACTCCATCTCTTCTACTTAAGGGATACTTCATCAGCAGAATGTCTCTGAGCAAGATATTCAACCTCTTTCATCCACAGTTCCATCATTAAACATGGGGATCATAATAGTGCCTACTGCACAAAGTTGTTGTGAGGATCAAATGAAAGCAAATTCATGTGTGTGTGTGTATGTGTGTGTGTGTGTGGTTGTCCTTTGTTCTTGAAGAGAACCAAAATAACATAATGTTAAAGTCAAGTTATAATATGTTCAACTGTTGCTGATCAGACTGAGATCTAGAAATGCTCTACCATAGTTTGAGCACAGGTAGTCCAAAAGAATATTTGAGGTAGATTTTCTAACTTTAAACATGTTATGTTTTTTTCCTAAGCTATTTCATTCTGCTTTGCTCATAAAACATGGCAACTTTCTCTGATGAGAGCATCTCATGCAGGATAATCCTGTGTCAGTGTCTTCTATGTCATAAATCAATTTTAAAGTTCTTAAGAGAGACCTCAACAGTATTCTTGTATTGCTTTTTTTCTGACCACCAAGTGAGCACTTGCATCCTTAAAACAGTCTTTTTGGCAAGTATACATTTGACTTCAAACAATATGGTCACCCAATGGAGTTGTGCTCTCTGAAGTTAAATTTAAATGCTTGGCAGTTTACTTCAGAAAAGAATCTCATTGTCTATTATCTTATCCTGCCAGGTGTTCTTTAGAAGCTTCCTTCCTAGAAGACAATTCAAGAGGAAATTTGCATGTATACACGCATTTATATATGCATATATGTGTGCATTTGTGCATATATGTATATGCCATATATATAGTGTATATATACATATATAGATATACTCTCATATATCTAGACATGTTTAAAATATATCTAAACATGCCTATATACACACACAACACATATATAACACATATACACACCATTCATATATATATATATATATATATATATATATATATATATATATATATATATATATATATGTAAAAAATACATATGCATGAATATGTGCACATACATATAGTCTACCAGACAAAATCAGTTTCTAACCTTTGGGTGGGCAGAACTGTGCAAAACATTCTAAGGACAGGAAAATCAGGAATCAAATAGAAATTTAATTTCAAAGTAAGGGAAATGGCTTGTAAACAAGGATATTTGTCAAGGCCCCACCCCTATTGAGGGGAACCTGTTTTAATGTTCCTGAAGTTTTACTTATATACTTGTGGCTAAACAAAAAGTCAAATGATATATTATAGGAATAGCAGTGATGAACAATAGCAACAGTGAGGCAAAGTTATCTAATGACAAAATGTCTGGTCATAGCAGGACTTTATTTTCTGGGCCTGTTAGGAACCATTAGTTCCAGAAGATGAATACAAAGAATCGTTTTGCCAAATTCAGTGCACAATTTGCTTACTGAGATTTAGCTCTGAAAAATTGTATTTATCACCTTACTTTAACATTATTCTCCTTGGCCCCCTTCTGGTCAAAAATGGAGAGACTTCTATAAACCAAGATGCTACAATAGACCAATTGGGATAGGATGATATGTTTCTTGAGTGGACCCATATAGGAAATATGTCTCAGGTATCATTGTTAGCCATCGTTTGCTTGCAAGTATAAGGGAGGGCAATAATGCCAACTTATTCTTGAATTAGGGCTTTGATCATTGAGAACAAAAGGTAAGAGGACAGTATACTAAGGTCTTGTCTGGAATTTTAAGATTGCTACCTCATCTGGATATCAGCTACTTCTGGTTCTATATTAGGTTAACCTTAAGGTTTGTAGAGGTTATAACATCCGCTCAGGAGCGGGAGTTTTCTTCAGATGTTAAATGAATTTCTATCCTCAAGTTTGAAAATTGTGGGAGTAGTAAGAAGGACCTAACAGGGGCCCTTCATTAGAAACAATGATAGCTTGATCAGGATGGGGCCAGTTTCAGATTAAAAAAAAAAATTCTTTTTTCAGTCCTTGGGTCTGAGTTTCTGCTCAGCATAATATAGGACCTTGTTTAAAGATCTCTAAATTGCACATAGAGAATCCAGTTTCCCAGGCATGAAGAGCTATGTTCATACAATTCAAAAATGTTTTCTCACAATTCCCATAAATACATAATTACATTAAGTCAAGTACAAATCAAACTACTCACAAGGCTCATGATGAACCAGTTCTGAGAAGAGATATTTACATGTCACCAAGGTAACCAATGATGCTTTAACATAACTGAAATAAATGTCTTTGTATTCTAGTGACCCATTCTCAATATCAATTTAACCAGCTCTCTTAACTTTTCCTCTAGAAATTTGGATACTATATCACTTGGTACATATGTTTAGTATTAATATTTCTTCATTATGTAGGTTACTTTTAAGTAGAATGTGAGTTCCTTCTTTATCTCTTTTAATTAGCTCTATTTTTGCTTTTGCTTGATCTGAGATCAGGATCACTAACCATCTAACCATGCCTTTTTTTTTTTTTTTAAACACCTCAGCTGAAGCATAGTCTTTTACTTTTACTCTGTATGTATCATTTTGCTCTAAATATATTTTTTGTAAACAACAAATTATGGGATTCTGGATATTAATCCAGTCTGCTATTGATGTCAATCTTTGACATATAGTTGATTTTTCCATGTATAAAACATAAACTGCTTGTATTGAGCAAATTTGTCTTTGATAACCATTATATGTTCAATTTTCTTTTGAGTTCATATCTGATTGAAACAAAATCCTAAAGATCTGCAAATAAATCAAATGTCCCTTCTTTTGTTCAGTATTACACTTAGTTTTATTTTTGGTAATGGGCCTAATTCTTTTGATTATATAATGTTTCAGGACATGGGGGCTTGATATATCTTGCACAATTCAAACTGGCTCCAGCATATCTGAATCGGTTTTTGTTTGTTTCTTGTAAAATATTCTCTTTGATTTGAGGATTTCAAAATTTAGCAATAATATTCCTATGTGTTTTGCTTATGGGATATCTTTGAAGTGGTGATTGGTGGATTTTTTTTTTTTTATTTTTATTTTCCCCTCAAGTTCTATTACTTAGAACCATTTACTTTATTTTTTTGTATTATTATGTCAATGTTGGGTTTTGTTTTTTGTTTGTTTGTTTGTTTTGTTTTGTTTTTTTGGTCACAGCTTTTAGGTAGTCTAATTATTCTTATGTTTTCTCTTCTTAATCTGTTCTTCAGATATGTTTTTTTCCTTATAAGACATTTTACATTGTCTTCTATTTTTTTCATTCTTTATATTTTGTTTTGTTATTATTTGGTCTCTTCTACTTTCACTGACTTCTTTTTGCATAATTCTAATTTTTGGAGAATTATTTTCTTTTTTAAGATTCTGGATCTGCTTTACTAGTTGGCAGACTTTCATAGTTTTGTTTTTTTTTGTTGTTTTTTTTTTTTTGTTTTGTTTTTTAGTTTTTTTTCCTTCAGTCTCTCTCATTTGGTTTGTACAAAAAATTTTTTTTAAGTTCTTCTAGCTTGTGGATAGCTATTTAATGTCATTCTTTGAGGTAGGAGACTTTTTTTCCTTCAATATACTCTTCTGAAGATAAAACCAGATCTTTCCTAATGCCACAGAAAGTTTCTAAGAAAATAATTCTTTCTCTTCTACCTGCCCCTTTGTTTGTTTACTGAAAATTTATTCATGTAAACACATCTGGAATAAAGGGTACAGTGTCTCCGGCTTCACTTCAACTCTCCCTCTGACCTAGAGCTCCAGATCAAAAGTTCTACCCTTTTGCAAATACTGGCAGCCAACGAACAGCTTCCTTGTCCCTCCTGCTTTTATACTCACCAGGAGTGTTGATTCCTTCTTTCTCAGAGCAACATGTCTACAACATAGATGAACCTGGTATTCCTAATCAAGAGAAGTTCCCTCAGTTTTCTTAGACCCAGACCCTTAACTCCCAACACTGTCAGGGAAATAAAAGTTCCTGTTGTTGGGGTTAGATTCCCCTCTGAACTTAGCTAGCCCCTGAGCTCCTTGTTTGCTCTTTATGTGGAATTATCCTGGAACTGTTTATACTTTACACTGGTTTATCCCTGTCATGGGATATTTCTTCCTCAGATTGTCCCAGGAATACTTTTTATTATAATAAATTAAAAAAAAAAAAACAATGCAACCAATATTAGAAAGAAAGAAGACAAATGAGGGGAGGGGAAATATCTTTACAGCAGGCGGCTTGGATAAAGATGTCATTTCTCTTTTTTTTTAATTAATTTTATAATTATACATTTTTGACAGTATATATGCATGAGTAATTTTTTTATAACATTATCTCTTGTATTCATTTTTCCAGATTTTCCCCTCCTTTCCTCTACTCCCTCCCCTAGATGACAGGCAATCTCATACATTTTACATGTGTTACAGTATAACCTATATATAATATATATGTGTAGATCCAATTTTCTTGTTTCATGTTAAGTATTGGATTCTGAAGATATAAGTAACCTGGGTAGATAGATAGTAGTGCTAATATTTTACATTCAATTCCCAGTGTTCCTTCTCTGGGTGTAGTTATTTCTGTCCATCATTGATCAGCTGGAAGTGAGTTGGATCTTCTTTATAAGATGTCATTTCTCAAACATATAGAGAACTGAGTCAAATTTATAAACATACAAGCCATTTTCCTATTGAGGGCTGAAACTCTGTGTGATTGATTTAAACAAGATGTTACCTCAGTGCAATTGATAAGACCATGGTTATCTAGTTTAGCATATTGATTAACAGTTCTCTAGTTTAGTATGATTGAATTAATCTTACAACAAATAATTGTTCCCTAGTGGTATAATGATTGGCTTATACTCAGTATGATGAATGGATTTAATTGTAATAGAGTATTTAAGAGGCCAGAGTCAGACCTAGAAAGGGACCTGAACAAACTCCAAGAAGACAGAGGACTGGAAGTGGGAGCTCAAACTCTTGAAGCCAAGGAGAGACATTCACTCCATCTCCCACCACCTTGGTGGCTGGCCTGTCCTCCTGCTTTCCCCACTGAGATCAAGGCTGGTCTGAAGGTCCTCCAGAAAGCTAGCTGAGCTCCAGGCAAGGAGACAGACTGAAGGAGACAATAAAGACTTTTGGACTTTATCTCTGGCTATTCTCGGGATGATTACTCAGCTGAAATGAAGGCTGGTCCAAAGACCTCTAGAAAGCTAACCAGAACATTACATTTCCCAATGATAAATAGGCAAAGAATGTGAACAGGACGTTTTCAGATAAAGAAATCAATGATATCTATAGATATAGGAAAAAGTGCTCTAAATCATTACTGGTCAGATAAATTCAAATAAAAAACAACTCTGACACAACACCTCATACCTATCATATTGACTAATATGAAAAAAACAAAGGAAAAAATAAATATTGGAGAGTATGTGGGATACTAATGCTCTCTATTGGTGAAATTGCTTTCTAAAATGGAACTATTCCCAAAGGGCAAACAAACGGCATACTCTTTGATCCAGCAATACTACTGTTAGGTCTGTATTCAAAGAGACCATTAAACAAGAAAAGGATTTACATGTTTAAAAATATTTATAACAGTCTTTTCCATGGTATCAAAATATTGGAAATTGAGGGGATTCCAATCTATTTGGGGCATAGATGAATAAGCTATGGTATGAATCTATCAGAATACTATTGTACAATAAAAATGATGGACAGACAAATTTCAGGAAAAATTATGGAAAGACATGGACAAATTGATGAAATGAGTATAACCAAGAAAACATTGTACAGAGGTTTAGCAACATTAAATATGACTCAGTTCTTCCTAGCAAAATAATTATCCAAAACAAAGGACTCAGAAAGGAAAATACTACACCTATCCAGGGGAAGAAAAATGCTGATGGAATCTGTGTTGATCAAAACATACTTTTTTCACTTAGTTTTTTTTTTTTTCCACAACTGTCACTAATATGGAAATATATTTTATTGTTTTGTTTTATTGTAATGTTTTATCGTAATGTTCTTGTTTGGTTTTCTGGAGGTCTCTGAGTAGCCTTCTTTTCAGTAGTGTAATCACCACAAAAATAGCCAGGTGTTGAAGTCCAAAGTCCAAATTCTTTATTGTCTCCTTTCCTGGGGCCTGGCTAACTTTCTTTTTTTTTAAATTTTTTTTATTAATTTTTATAATTATAACATTTTCTTTGATAGTACATATGCATAGGTAATATTTTTTTATTTTTTACAACATTATCCCTTGTATTCCCTTCTATTCTGAGTTTTTCCCCTGCTTCCCTCCACCACCTCCCCTAGATGGCAGACATTCCCATACATATTAAATATCTTGTAGTATATCCTAGGTACAATATATATGTGCAGAACTGAATTTTGTTGTTGTTGTTGCAAAGGAAGGATTGTATTCGGAAGGTAAAAATAATCTGGGAAGAGAAACAAAACAAAACCAAAAAAAACAAACAAAAAAAAAAAAAACAATGCTCACAGTTTACACTCATTTCCCAGTGTTCCTTTTCTGGATGTAGCTGATTCTGTCCATCATTGATCAATTGGAATTGGATTAGCTCTTCTCTATGTTGAAGATACCCACTTCCATCAGAATACATCCTCATACAGTATCATTGTTGAAGTGTATAATGATCCCCTAGTTCTGCTTGTTTCACTTAGCATCAGTTGATATAAGTCTCTCCAAGCTTCTCTGTATTCCTCCTGTTGGTCATTTCTTACAGAACAATAATATTCCATAACATTCATATATCATAATTTACCCAACCATTCTCCAATCGATGGACATCCCTTCATTTTCCAGTTTCTAGCCACTACAAAAAGGGCTGCCACAAACATTTTGGCACATACAGGTCCCTTTCCCCTCTTTAGTATTTCTTTGGGATATAAGCCCAGTGGTAGTACGGCTGGGTCAAAGGGTATGCACATTTTGATAACTTTTTGGGCATAATTCCAGCTTGCTCTCCAGAATGGTTGGATTCTTTCACAACTCCACCAACAATGCATCAGTGTCCCAGTTTTCCCACAGCCCCTCCAACATTCATCATTATTTGTTCCTGTCATCTTAGCCAATCTGACAGATGTATAATGATATCTCAGAGTTGTCTTAATTTGTATTTCTCTGATAAATAGTGATTTGGAACACGTTCATATGAGTGGAAATAGTTTCAATTTCTTCATTTGAGAATTGTCTGTTTATAGCCTTTGACCATTTATTAATTGGAGGACGGCTTGATTTCTTATAAATTAAAGTCAATTCTCTGTATATTTTGGAGATGAGGCCTTTATCAGAACCTTTAACTGTAAAAATGTTTTCCCAATTTGTTACTTCCCTTCTAATCTTGTTTGCATTAGTTTTGTTTGTGCAGAAACTTTTTAATTTGGTGTAATCAAAATTTTCTATTTTGTGATCAATAATGGTCTCTAGTTCTCCCTTGGACACAAACTCCTTCCTCCTCCACAAGTCGGAGAGGTAAACCATCCCATGTTCCTCCAATTTATTTATGATTTAGTTCTTTATCTGGCTAACTTTCTTAAAGGCCTTCTGAAAGCTAAGGAGGACAGGTCAGCCACCACAGTGGTGATGAAGATGGAAATGAATCTCTCTCTCTCTCCTTCCCTTACAGAGCTTGAGCTCCCAGCTTATATGCTCTACACTGGGTATAAACCAATCATTATATCACTAGGAAACCATTATTTGTTGTAAGATTAAATCAATCATATTGAACTTAGAGAAATATTAAGCACCATGCTAAACTAGATAACCATTGTATCATCAATTCCACTGACTTAACATCTTGTAAGAATCCTTGTTTTAGAGCTCTGGTCCATAACATTTTATATGATATAGAGTAACCTATATCATATTGCCTACCATTTTTGCAAGAAAGGAAAAGAGGGGAGAAAAGGAAGGGGAAAGAAGGAAAAAAAATTGGAACTCAAAAGCTTATAAACATGAATGCTAACCTTGTTTGGACATATGATTGGACAAAAATAAAATACTATTAAAAAGGCCAAGGTCACCCACTGTTAAGAGAGAGAGACTAAAAAAATGGAACTGAAACTAATTATGAAAGTTTTAACTTTCTTAATGATATCAAACTATTATATAACTTTTCAGTGGCTTTCTTATGATTTCTCCTGTATTAAGGAAATAAAGTAGGTTTTTGAAGAGCAGGGAAGGTAGAGAAGCAAACCAACACCTTTTTTTCTGATTAGTATGAAAGCACAGAGCTTATTCAATTAAGTTTACTAGTTTTGAAAACCTAAGAAGACCTAGAACGGTTTTGAAAAAGAGATGAAAATCTCAGAACAAGCCTGAGAAGCAATTCCCTTCATGTTTTGAAAAATAAGGGGATACTGAAAAATAATTTTTAAAATAATTTTGTCAGTTAATGAAAATCTGTCTTCTTCCCGTCCCAACTCTCATAAATAAAAAAGAAATATCAAACTCTTGTGGAAAATACAATCAAATTAAATCTGACATTGAACATTTTAGAAAAAATTAAGATGAACTCTCTGACTATCACTTCATTGTCAGGAGATAGAAAATCTATTGAAAGTATATTCGAAACAATTTTCTCAGTGGTGTCTTGCCTTCTAAGTAGTGTATAAGATATTTGTGGGCAAAGAGGAGGTTTTAGTTAAGCTTCTCATCTACCCAGCAATTATTACTGTAAAGTATGGACTAGCTCCTGGAGGGCCTCAGGGTCAGCCAGAGTCAGGATAAATCAAAGTCCTTAATTTTTAAGGGGAGAAGTGCAGGAGCCAGGAAAGCTGCCACAAGGCTTACCGAAGATGTATCCTGGATTCTGGAGTCTGGAGTCTCCATTCTCTCTCCTCCTTATCCTGCAGCCAAATGATTCTGACTTCTCTCCCCCTGCCCTCCAATCCTTGCTTACAATTATCTTATTACCAAACATTCAGCAAGCACCAATGGTGAGGAGAACCATCATCCAAATATATGCTAATAGAGCCATTGTCTCACATTGAATAGGTACCCTTAAGTGCTCTCTTGTCTGATTCAGAGTTTCAACCCTTTACATATCACTATTCTACATATAGCATATATTTAATAAATGTTGTAGTTGTTGGGCAGCTAAGTAGCACAGTGGATAGAGAATTGGACCTTGAGTCAAGAAAACCTGAGTTCAAATTTATCTTCAGATATTTATTAGCTATATGATCATGGGCAAAGTCACTTTACCCAGTTTGCCTCCATTTTCTCAATCTATAAAATGAACTGGAGAAGGAAAAAGCAAACCACTCTAGTATTTTTGCTTAGAAAACCCCAAATGGGGTCACAAAGAAAAGGACATGAACAAAAAATGACTAGACACCTTATTGTAGCTTGAAGTTATTGTCACCTTCTCTTTACTTAAAAAGAGAGATGAAATGAATGTAGCTGTGGTTTTAGGACTAAATAGGAGAGAAGATCTAAAAGAAGGTATGCAAGTTAAAACAATGAAGTGGGGGATAAAGTAAATTGTTAGAGTAGAATTCAAGACATAAATCAGTGCAAGATAATTAGTTTTATGTTAGACGAGTTATGAATTCACTCTCTGGATTTAGATGGGTTGGGAAAGCCTGGGACAGGAGATTTGGTAAAGCTTTGATAGAAACCTTCAGATAGAACCTTGGATTCTTATAAAGCATCACACAAACAGGTATAATCCATTATGGTGGCATTTAATATCCAAGTTTTTTCATAAACATCTAATGCATTTTCTTTTTTTTTCTTTTTTTGGCAGACAGTAAGTGCTTAATAAATGTTTGATCATTGAGTTGTTGATTAATGTAACTATTTCTTAAATATTTCTCACATGATAAAGAGTGCAGTGGAATGAAAACCACTCAGGATCTGGGGTGCTATGGCACAGTGCATTGGTTTCTTGTTCCTTGAAGGACTTACTGTAAAAGGTACCCAGTCCAAAGTGGTACAAATATACTAATTCTTCTGTAGCACTCTTTTCTTTCCTTACTGCCTGTACATAATTCATCTCCTCTTTAGGATGTGTTTTGGAATGCAAATGCTACAGGCATTTCCAGGCTATTTGGCATTACTGCCTGAGAAATCATTGCTCTGACCTCATACATTCTAGTCTCAATAACTTAACAGATTGGCAGGGCTGGGACCAAGTGCATTGAAATCCTCAAGGATGGAAGTGGCTGTTTAGACAGCTTGAAAGTCACTTGACATTCTTTTGACCAGTGCCACTATTTATTTCTCTGTAATTGTTCTGTCACAGGACTAAGT
This sequence comes from Sminthopsis crassicaudata, assembly GCF_048593235.1. Classification (NCBI taxonomy): domain Eukaryota; kingdom Metazoa; phylum Chordata; class Mammalia; order Dasyuromorphia; family Dasyuridae; genus Sminthopsis; species Sminthopsis crassicaudata. Next base: position 267,062,046 of record NC_133620.1, read on the forward strand.
GAAGTAGCCTGATTTACTCTGAATTTTCCCCTGATAGACTAAGCATATCCAGAATGAATGTTAATTTCAATATGTTGGCTTCTGATGGAGATCTTTGCTTAGCATCTGGTTTTATTGAAAGTAGATGAAATGTTAAGTCTGGGTAAGGCTGCACAATGTTTAGTACATAGATGTATAGAAACATCAGTATTGAATATCTCTTACAAGGTCACTTTAAAGAATGAAGAATAAATTATTATCCAATAACATTTTTAAAGAGATAAAGGTAAAACATAAGAAAAGGACAAGTTATAGAAATGGAAGCATTGAGTTCTATTCACAGAAACCTTCCTTAAGTAAATTTGAATGATTCATATGAACTGGCCTGTGCTTTAGTTTTTCATTCTATAAAATAGGATATAATACTTCATTCTATCTCCCAAAGATTTAGTAAGAAAAGCAAGGTAGCATTTCTAAAGGAAAACAAATAAAAAGCAAAAAGAAATTGAATGTTGCCATTCTTGAAACCACTAAGTAGATTGGTCCTGAAGAAGATTTAAGAAAATGTGCCTACATATCTTTGCAAAGGTGCAGGAGAAATGAAAATGTGGAGTGTCTTATATAATATTAAACTCCAATTAAGTTTTAGTTGGTTTTGAACTGATCTCTCTCTGTCTCTATCTATCTCTATCTCTCTCTTCCTCTTACTCCCTCTTTCTCTCTTTCTCTTTCTTTCTCTTTATCTCTCTCTTCTGTGTGTGTGTGTGTGTGTGTGTGTGTGTGTGTGTGTGTGTGTTTGTGTATGTGTTTATGTGTGTGTGTGTGCTTGCTGTATTTTAGGGAGAAATATATATTTATTCAGCATTACTATAGTTGTTATACTTATAGAATTTGTCAATTCTCTTCTTTTTACAAAGAGATGAAATGAATGATCAATAGTTATTGTCATAGGATTAAACAGAATACAAGACCTAGGAGGAAGTATATGACTTTCATCAATAATAGAAGAATCAATGATGAAGCAGGGATAAAGAAAACTCGAGCGCAATTTTGTCTTTTTCTTCTTTTTTATATAAGGGATAGCTCATTCTGTAAGGGAGTGGTAGGGATATATTAAAAATAATAATTAAGATATTCTAGTACTCTAAAATACTAAGATTAAAGAGTTCCTTAATAATAGTTGCCATATACAGTACACTTTTAGATTTGCCAAGTACTGTTCAGCACATCATTTCATCCATAGAACAACTTTATAAGGTAAAGCTTTTTTCTCCCCTCATCATACTCACATACTCAAGAGTAAGGGGCAGAATTATGACCCAAGTAGGTATTCTTGGATCTAAGTCTCATGTTTTTTCTATTCTAATTATAGAACAGTTCTTATAGAGAGCAGAATCCTAAAAATACTAGGCCTCATATATAATTTGTAATTATTTATTTGTAATTCTATTTCTTCCTTCAGAAAAGGATGCTTATAAAATATCTTTTCTTTGGCTACTTTCCTATCAGCAACTATTACCCCAAGTGGAAACCTGAAATGAATATATATTTGTACACATATGCATGCTATTACACAAACATATTTACAGAATGAATAGCATATGTATGCACATTTTTGAATGTCTTTGTTCTAATAATAAAGAAAAAGTAAGTACTGGTATCATTTTTGCTCTATGTTCATTCAACCCTAGTAAATTGTGTTCTGCCACGGAGCTTGAGTCTGCACGAAACATGGAGTTTTAAAAGGTATGAGTCAATCTCGATAATCCCTGTTTCAGGAGAATGAATGCCACCTTCAGCTCCTTAAAGTATTTATGATCATTCTTGCTGGAAAATAAATGACATACTAGCTCCACTTCATAGATCTCAGACATTGTCTAGTGACATGAGTAATAGAAACACTACAGGGGGGATTTGTAAGAGCAATTAGGCTGAATAATTAAATAGTATTTAGAACTTGGAATATATCACTTTTTAGTAGTCTAGTTTGTTGCTTTAGTATAATATAGAAATGGCTAAATCCAGTCAAATATGAACAGATATGTACTTTTTATTTATCTATTTTTTTAATTTATATAGTGTGGTTGTTCACTCTGCTACCCACTATTCTTATTTCAGGAGTGCCTATGAGTCTAACCCTAAAAAGTGTATACATGACAATAGAGTATAGATAAGGAAAGAGAAGCTGCCAGTCTTCTTCTTCTTTCCCTCATTGTAACTCCCAATACACCTAAGTTATGAGTTATGGAATGCATGTATACACAAATTTATGTTCTACGAAATTGACCCCACATATTATTTATATATATAAAGCAAAAGTGTCAAACTCATATAGAAATGGAATCCTGTGGGCAGACGCATATTGACTTAGAAAACCTTAAATTAAGAGTATTTATTTTGTTTTGTCAAAATTTACCATAACATTTTGTTCTGGTTTATATATTCTGTGTTTATAAAGTTATAAACATATGCTTCTTGGATATGATAACTTATAAGTCTAAATATAAACAGCTTCCCTTTCACCCCTTTTCTAATTGTGATGATTATTGGTTCTAAGGAATAGTTCTTAATAAGGATAATATGTCAGGATTTTTACTTAAATTTAAAATCAGAGACTAAACTGATCTGTATATCATTCTGTCTATAATGTTGTTATTGTTCAGTAATTTTAAAAATTGCATCTGATTTTTTGTATATGTGCATACAAAGCTATTTCCTTCTCCAGTTCATTTTACAGATGTGAAAAATGAGACAAACAGACAAACCAGGTTAAATGATTTGGACAGGGCCACACAGCTGGGGAGCATCTAACTTCATATTTGAGTTCAGGAGAATGAGTCTTTCTGTCTTCAGACCCAGAACTCTATCCAGTGCACCATTTAGCTACCTCTCTGTATAATTGCTTTGTTCCAATTTATCATGCACATTGATTTGCCATCCTGGAAAGTGTACTCTACTGTGGAAACTCAAGTAAGAATGCTTTACAAAATGAGAGTAAGTTATGCCTTACAGGACTCCCAATTGTTTCTACTTAATCTTATGGGTAAGGAGTAGGGTATGATAGATAGAGAAAAAATCTGTATAGGTAACTTCCTAGAGGGAAAATTTCATCTATTAATGCAGTGTCTTTTCTGCAGGTTTTAGTCTTGCCTATATCCCAAAGAGTTTAAGTGATTTGCCCCGGATCACACAAAATCAATATGTGTTAGAAGTGGGACTTGAAAGAGTCTTTCTACTTCCAAAGCTGGCTCTTTCTTTACTATGCCATGTAGCCTTTTGCCATTATTATGGACACCAATTTAAAAAAAAAAAGTTTCCAAAGTATTCTTATTTTCCCGGCATGTATATGGTTATTTTCATGTAGTTAAAGGAGATTATGGTATACAAATTTTGTTTATGGAAGTTATTGATCACCCTGCACCTAAACAAAAACATATCTTTCACTCCATCAGAGTAGAACAGCTCTACTTGAGTGGGTTTGGAATTCATGAAATGCATATTTCAAAAGAGGATATTAAATGGAATGTTTTCAAACTAAAAGATAGTTTATAAAAGAGTCCTACAGTTTTCTTCTGGGCACTATTAAATTTTCTAAAATTTTATCAGTTATTTAGATTCAATATTTGCAAGGGATATATGCTAGGACTAAAAGAAATGGGTTCCATAAAGATTTCCAAGAAGCAGTAAAATGAGAGATATCATAAGGTGAAATTTTGTAGACATAACTGTCAAGTGCTATGTTTATTAAAAACAATAACAACAGCAACACATTGCTAATGTACAGTATGTGGTTATGGAAGACGTTGTGTGACAAACCTGGGGGGTTTGGGGAGTCTGGAATGGAGACACAATACAGAAAAAACTGAAGATACTAATGTAACCTCTTCCTGAGCCATGAGAATGTTTTAAGAAACATTACGCCCCCAAAAGCTCTGCAGCTTAGTGTTTTATCTTTAACCACTGGCCAAAGTCTGGGAAACCAAATCTCTAATGAAAATTAACTCTTTCTTAACTGTTTGGATAATAAAGCTATTTATTTATTTATTTACTTTGGTATTACACACCATTGGACTTCTTTAATTTTTGTCTGGTGATTTCCATTCCCTGACTCCTTCTTAAGTTTACTTTACTCTATTTCTAGCTCCCTTATGCACAAAACCATTTTTTTCAAGATATATATTTTCAATGATTCAAAAATCTTCCACTCATACTAAATAGTATATAATCTATAGGATTTGACCATTTTTACTTCCTATTCAGTACTTAGTATAATGCCTAACATATAATAGGTACTTAAAATATGTATTGATCAATTATAGATTACTTGCCATCTAGAAATGTGAGTTTTCTAACTATATGGATATTTCTCACAAGATAAGCTCCTTGATATTGGTTACATTCAAGTGATCAAATGATCACAGATTATATTTGAGAGGGATCTGCAAGGCTATCAAGTCTCTTTATATAGAAATGAGATTAATTGATTTGGCCAGAGTCATGCAGCTAATAAGTTTCTAAGGTAGGATGCATTCTCAAGTCTTCCTGACAAGTCCAAACCACTATTCTGTATATCACTTAACTATCAAAGCTAAGCTTAGATTCACAAATCTGTAGAGATTGTATAAACTTTAGTTATCTTCAACTGGAAATATAATCACTTTCAACTTTTGGGTGATGTACCTACTTGGATGCTTCTTCTCTAGTCGATAGAATTCAAGCTATTTTTTTGAACCAAAATTACTAATACGAATTAATGAATATATGAAAATATTATCATTGACTCACCACCACTTCTCCTTCTAAATTAGATAATGACAATGCACCCATTTTGACATTAGTTTTATTCATGTTTCAGCTAAAATAGCATTGACTCTTGAGTCAATGGACCTGGGCTAAAATTCTACCTATGATGTTTATGGTCAAATTACTTAAACTCCTGAAGCCTATTTCATCATATATAAAATGACAGAACTGAGCTAGATGGTCTCCAATGTTCCCCTTCCAGTTCTCAGTCTATACTGTTTTGTTCTTGCCAATGTTGACAAGAGGGAATTGGAAATTGAATAAGGATGGAGGTGACTAAGCATAAACCTTCCTCAAAGTCTTGTCATAAATAAAGACTTTTATCTTTTAGAAAAATCTTTATCTATATATACATATAAAGATGTGTGTGTCACATAAACTAGACATTTCTGATGCTAAAGAAATCTATTCCTGATCCTTCTTCAATTGCACAGTGAGATGTTAGCACGTTTGTCAGAGAAATTGGTTTTATGATAATTTTAGTGCAATTGAAATACAAAGATATTTTTTCATCAGCCTATTAATTATTTCAATATTATAACAAAAATAGTTTTGTTAATGTCAACATATGCTGGAACAAGCCCAATATTTTGTTTTGTTTGTTTTTCTTTATTTTTACTTTTCCAGCTATACACAATCACATGGAGGGTTTGTTTTATTTTGTTTTGTTTGCCTCAAGGGAATCACATACTAGAGGTATCTGTTTTAAATGAAAATAAGGAAATAACTATCACACCTTGTATACAGAGCCTGTTTTTCTTCTAAATAATTCAAATTCTCACATGCATCTATCTATCTAAATAGAGTTGCCAAATTGACTGTTTCGATGGGATTCACTCACTAGTCAATTCAACCAGAAAAGCAGTTTGATTGAATTTTTTGTTATTTTTTTGGTAAATGGACCCTGATTTAGGTGTTATAAACAGATCCATAATTCCCCATGATCATTCATGCTAAGGAGAATAGGCCTTTTTTATGCAAATTTGGATGTGGACCAAGCTTGTTGTTTGAGCCCAAGGCTCTGTTGTTGTTAGATAAGAAGATAATAATGGAGACTGGACACTATACATTGCCTACATTTTGTCTTAAAAGGCTTAAGATTAAGAGGGGTCTATTTTGTCAGATAATCATTTTACTAATACTCCTTGTATGATTCTTCCCTTTTTTGTACTGATCTTCTTACCTTAAAACGGTCTGTTCTAATGGGTTTTCATACTTCAATCTAGCACTTTATATAGTACTTTGAAATAACAGAAGCACCTTCAGGAGAAAGAATTACATTTCCTATGAAGCTCTGAAGTCATGATTAAAGTCAGAACTTAATGGTTAAATTAGGAGGGTACAATTCTGATTTTTCCTAAAGTAGAAGAAAGAGAGCTATATGAAAAAGATGGTCAAGGACATTTTGTGATGCAACCTTTATTCTGGCTGAAAAAAATTTGAGAACAGATGAGAGAGAAAAAGGACCTCAGTTTATGATTAAGATTATGGAGAGAAGCAGATGCTGAGAGAAAATCTAGCTATGTTTGAGATTTCACCATATCTTCCCCACACTTGAATCAAGGAGATATTTTCCCCATTATTCACCTAATATGAGACCATAATCTCTGAAGTATGTGTTGAGATTATTTTCCAAATATCTTTATCAATTGTGTTAATTCTGGCAAAATGTGCTAGTTTTATATTGCTCCTCATTTTGTCTGCCATTGCAATGCAAACTAAGTTTAGATGGCTTAACAGAGTTCTGGCTGAACTAAGATTTCAAACCACAAATCTGATACACGCAGGCTTTTTATTTTTGTACTTTTGAAACTTATTTGAGATTGTATCCTTTTCTCCACCAGTCCATGTTTCCCACTTCTGAATAGGTGAGGACTAATAAATCACAGATTAAAAAAAAAAAAAAAAAAGTTTTTTCTTAGTTTATATTATGCTATTAGTTTTTTTTTTTTTTTTTTTTTTCAATTGTCAGTCATGACCTTTGCTTTCTTTTGCTTTTATTTTCAAAAATAGAATGATTTTGCCTACTGTTTATTCCATGTTTCCTTCAAACCACTTCCTGGAAATCCTTGTTGAGTCTGCATGGGATTCCCTAAACCCCCTAGTTGAAGCAACAATTAAAGTAGACTACAGGATACTATATATACTTTGAGGGACATCAGGCATTATTTAGAAAGCAAACAAGTAAAGGTTTTGACAGCCATTTGAGACTGGTCACTAATTGGCATTCCTCAGACTCCTTTCTTAGGACATTCAACCACAGATTGTGAAGTTTTGGAATCATAGGTATTATTGATCTACTATTGTATGAGTATATGGAGGAGAGATTGTGTGTGTGTGTGTATGTGAAAGAGAGAGAGAGAGAGAGAGAGAGAAAGAGAGAGAGAGAGAGAGAGAGAGAGAGAGAGAGAGAGAGAGAGAGAGAGAGAGAGAAAGGAGGAAGAAGAGGAGCAGAGGAGGAAGAGGAGATGATGATGACAATGATGATAATTTTATTTACCCAAGTTATCCAAGTCACCCAAGACTTGGAAACATAGAACCAAGCATCTGACTTCCCTGAATGAGTACAGATCACTAGGCCTAAATAAATTTCATCACAGGGTATTTAAATGCTTTGCCAGTTTTATTGCTAAACTGTGATTGGAGGTCTTTGAAAATTTTAGAGAATGGAAGAAGTAAAATAAGGCCTTTAACTTTTCTGTCCCTGTTTTCTCATCTGTAAAATAAGACAGTTGAGATAGATGTCTTTTATGGTCCCTTCTAACTCTATATTTTCCCCTATGATCTTTTGACTACAGATTGGCAAAGGTTGCCATGAGTGTACAAAAAGGTATAAAAGACAACCTTATAATAATATGAATGGAATGTTAAGGAATGTAGATACCATTGTTAAAGCAATGGTTTATAAAAACTTTAGAAAAGAGAGGAATTGTCATATATTGAGATCAAGACTTAATGATTTTTTAAACTAATTGCTTCTACTATGACTTACTCTTTGACTAAGTAGAATTTCCAGTGAAGAAGGAACAGGAAAAAAACACCAGAAAGCCAAATTATCCTCCCTTATCAATTGACCTTTATGCCTTTTTGACAAGAAAGAAAGGTGTTGGAAAGTACAATAAGCATAGTCAAATCCAATAGCTAGTTACCTACCTACCTATCATCTGTGTGTCTATCTTTGTGTTCATCAACAATTATTGACTTATACTAGATACTTCCCTGCATATTCTCAAATCTATACACAAAGGTACTTTCCATAAAAACAGAAAAAAATAGAGGGAGGCAGAGCCAATATGGCAGAGAGGAGACATGTCTTTATCTGAGATCTTCCTGATGTCCCTCAGATTAACCCCAAATCAAGCCTCTGAACTGGTTTTGGAGTGACAGAACCTATAGATATTTGGAGTGTAACAAATTTCTAGCAGAGTATATTTTGGAAGAACTTCAGACAAGGTTTGTTTCAGTAAGGCCCTAGGGGAGGTGGCCAAGCCCTGGCACAGTACAGAGACTCAGAATGGTGTAATGTTTGTGCTGGGGAAGCTACTGGGAGGTTCTCAGGCAAAATATAACAGTGTCTGCTACTCTATCTTGGTTGCAAGCCAATGGATCAGCAAATTAGCCATGAGTCATCCAACACAAATGCAAAAGGCACATTCTGAATTCAGAATAAGGTGGAGCTTGGCCATGCCCACTCAGCTCCAGAAGTCAAAAGCATTGACCCAGCATAGCCACTGTTACCTGTAGAAGAAGCTTGGGACAATCTCCACTCTGGCTTAAGAGCAAACCTCAAACTTGATAAAATGAGCAAAAAAGCAAAAATAATTCTGACCATAGACAGTTTTTAATGGGGAAAGAGAAGAGTAAACCTCAAATCCTGATGACATTAAAAGCAAATCATCTTCAGAGGAATAACCAAAGGGTGATATGAGTTGGTTCCCATCTCACAATGCTCTCTTGAAAAAAGTCAAAAAGGAGGATCTTAAAACAGATTTAGAAGAAAAATGGGGAAAGGAAATGAGAACACTATAGGAGAGTTGGCAAAAGAAATTATCTGAAGAAAACTCCTTATAAAATAGATTTTCTGAAATGGGAAAAAATGTATAACTCCTAATAGAATAGATTTGACAAAATGAAAAAACAAAACAACTCCTTGAAAAACAGAATTTATAAAATGGAAAAAAAAAAGGTACACTGAACAAAACAACTCACTTCAAATTCAATTGTCCAAATAAAAAAGCAGTTTAAAAAGCTAACTGAAGAAAATAACTCACTAAAAACCAGAATTGAACAAATAGAAATGAATGACTCAATGAGACATCAAGAAACAGGCAAAGGAAACAAGAAAAAAAAAAAAAAAAAAAAAAAAAAGGTAAAATACTTCATTGGAAAAACAACTCACATAGAAAATGGATGTAGGAGAGACAATATAAGAATTATTGAACTTCCTTAAATGATGAAAAAAAGAGTCCAGATATCATCTTTCAGGAAATCATCAAGGAAAATTTCCCTGATGTCCAAAAGCCAGAGAGTAAAATTGCCACTGATAGAAGTCATCAAAGACCTTTTGAAAGAAATTCCAAAATGAAAACTTGAAGGAATATCATAGTTGAATTTCAGAATTATTGGATCAAAGAAAACATATTACAAGCAGCCAGAAAGAAACAATTCAAATACTGAGGAGCTATAATCAGGATTTCACAGGACCTAGCAGGTTCTATTTTAAAGGATTGAAAGGAATGGAATGTCATATTACAAAAGGCAAAGGAACTTGGATTGAAGCCAAGAATCTACTATCTAGCAAAACTGAGCATTATTGTTGAAGGAAGAAGGACATTCAATGATACAGGTAAATTTCATTTATTTCTGATGAAGACTAGAGTCAAATAGAAATTTTGATCTCCAAATATATAATTCAAATAAGCATAAAAGATAAAAAATTGAACTCAAATCTTTGTAAGTTAAGCTTCTAGACACAGCTATACATGTTCATTGCTTCTCCTTCCTCTCTTTTTGCTAATTTCTCAACCATTTGCAATCTGACTTTTGACATTGCTACCAGAATCAATCAATTATAAACTTACTCATAATTTCTTAAAAGCTCAATTTGATTGTCTTTTTTTCTGTTCTTAGTCATCTTGACTTCTCTACTATACTTGAAAATCTTAACCATTTTCTCTTGCATAAATTTTCCTTTACTGCTCCAACTCAATATCTCTTAAGAATGACATTAGATTATCATATTTATCAGGCACCCTACCACTGGATAACATCAAAGCTTTATCTTGGACATTTTAATTTTATGCTCCCTGTCCTGATAAAACTAATTCACTCCGATAAATATAATTATCATCATTATGCAGATGTTTCACAACAGGATGTTTTACATCCTGTCCTAGGTACTAGCCTAAGGTTTTGCCCTAAATCATTAATTGTCTATCACAAATTTCAAACTGGATTTTTAATGGTATCTAAAGTCTTCTTCCTTCCTTCCTTTCTCCCTCTCTTCCTCTCTCTCTCTTTCTCTCTTTCTCTCTCTCTCTCTTCCTCTGTCTTCCCCTTTCTCCTTCCTTTTCTCTTTTCTTCCTCTCTTCTCTTCCTCACTCTCTCTTCTCTTTATTTGTCTCTCTGTTTCCTATCTCTGTGTGTCTATCTTCATAAACTGTGAAGTGTGCTTTGTTCATTTTGAAATATATATATATATATTTGATACGACTTTTTCAAACACTATTTATTAATTCACTCTGCCTACCCGAATAGAAAAAACTCCTTTGTAACAAAATAAAATGCCATATTTATGTACCATTAGTACATCAGTTGTATGACAATACAATCTTAGTTCTGGGCACATGTTTTAGCTCTCCTCCATTCCTGAAATACTCTTTCTTCTCATCATTGCCTCCTAGTTTCCTTCAAGTCCCAGTTGAAATGCTACTTTTTATAGAAGTCTTTCCCAGTGCCTCTTAATTCTAATGCTTTCCCTCTCTTGATTATTTCTCTTTTATCTTACATATAACTTATTTGTTTATATATATACATATATATGTATATATATATGTATTTTTTTATTTTTGCATTTTGTGTCCTTCCTATTAGACTATGAGCTCTACCATGGCAGGTTCTGTCTTCTGTCTTTCTTTGTATGCATATTATTTAACATGATTCCTGGCACATAGTAAGAAATTAATATACATTTAATGACTGATTAAAACAAATCAACACAATTTACCTATTTGAGAATATAGTCTGATTGAATTTTTTGTGATTGATATTATGAGCAGTAAAAAGTAAATTCTTGATAAATATTTATCTGTTAATTTATTAATTGACTTTGACAATATTGAAGATGAATGTTTCATTATTCTACACCTGTCTCTTATCTTTTATCTTAGAGGCAGGAATCATGAATCAAAATAAATTGATTGATATCACCTCTCATAATTTATAGATCAATAGTTACAGAGACTTTAAATATTATCTGTTATGTGATTTTGATCATCAGGTAGATTACTCTCCTCATTCTGGGTCTCTCAGCTACCAGACTCCTTAGTCTGATCCTTACTATTCAGAATGATACTCCACATCTTTTCCCCAAATCTCTTATTAAAATCTATATTGTATTCCCTTTCAAAAAGCCAACACATTCTTCTGAAATAGGTTTAATGATTGCTAAGTGTTAATATGCTAACCATTCATTCATTCATTAGTTTCCACTCAACAGATATTTAAGTAACTACTAGTGCTAGATGACAGATGGATAGCCCAAGTGCTATATTGATATCTACAAAATATTAAAAAGAACCAAAAGGAAACCTCCAGTGGATTTCTGAACTAAAAAGAAAAGAAAAGAAAGAAAAATTGCATAGCATGAGAATAAATTGATTTATTTTTGTGTGCATTGGTGGAAAGAATATCCACAGCAATGAAATAGTAGGTTCATTGTATTTAAGAATCAAATATGTACAACAATTAGAAGTAGGTGGAGAGATACATATTAGAAAAATACAAGCCCAGATATGATGAGCTTACAATTTAGTAGAACAGAAAAAATATATATAGAAATAATGAAGGAGGCTACTGCTTTAAAGGGATTGTATGAGTTGAATGGCTAACACATAAGACTATGTGTTAAAAATAATAGGAACTTAATAAAAGCTGAGTTTAATGACTCATAAAAAATGAGATGTATATGCATAAAATGTATAAAATAGGTCTAGAATTATGTTTCCCATCATTATAATTATAATAATATTAGTAATAATAACAGCTTTCATAGAGCACTTGAAGATTTGGGAACCACTTTACAAATACTAATTGTATCTTTACATTTTATCTGTATATTGGGAGTTAAGTGCTGCTATACCACTGCTTTCCTTTTTTTTTTTTTTTTGTTTTTTTTTTGTTAATAGATAAAGAAATGCTACAAGAAAAGTTAGATGACTTATCAAGGTCACAGAACTAATAAATATATGAAACCAGATCCAATGTACTACCAACCTGCCTCACTCACTTATATTATACTAGCTTGAGTAAATCCATTCTTCTTGCTAAATCTCAAGGTTTTTTTTTAATCTATAAAATGATGGCATTAGACTAACTGGGCATTTCAGGGTCCTTTCAGAGGTAACACAATATCATGGGAAGAACAGTGGATTAGATTTCAAAAGACTTGATTTCTAGTATCAGCTGTCACTTATTTGTTGTAGTGAATCACTATCAGTGGCTTGAACCTTTGAGTTTCCCAGAGTAACAATGATAATATGTGTCCAGGGTAAGATTTAAAGGTATATAATTCTAATTCCCTGGTAAATTTTCATCTACTCAGCCATGCCTTTATTTTAAAAATATTTATGTCTTAATTAGTTGTTTTTGTCATTGAATCATTTCAGTTATGTTCATCTTTTCATGACTCTGGGTTTTTCTTGGAAAAGATATTGGAGTAGTTTGCCATTAACTTCTCTATTTCATTTTTCATATGAGGAAACTGTCAAAAAAATAAACAAGTCAAGTGACTAGCCTAGGGTCACATAGCTAGTAAATATTAGAGGTCAGATTTTAATTCAGGTCTTCATGACTCCAGATGTGGTGCTCAAATGCAAGGAAATGAAAAATAGTTGGGGTTTTGTTTGTTTTTGTTTTTTTAGGTGTTTGCTTAATAATGAGTCAAAAGTCCTTTTCCACAACCACACAAACCCTTCCTTTAGGTTAAATAAAGAGAAAATTCAGTTTAATTCACAAGTATATGCACAATGCTAGGTTTGGAAAATACAATGGTAAAGAGAGAACAGACATTATCTTAATATGTGCATATGTGTGTATATGTATATGTATGTGTATGCATACCTATATATATATATATATATATATATAAACACATATGCATATATTTGTATATACATATGTATTATATGTGTGTGTATGTACTTCTTGGTGGGAAGGTAATATTCTCAGGTAAATCAATATACATTCAAAATAACTGTAGAATCAAAATTGCCCCCTCAAGAGGGAAGATTTGAGATGAAACTTTAGATCTCACCTAGGAGGTCCAAAGAAGGAAAGGTGGGATTGTTGATGCATGAAACTGATTTTTGTTTGTCTGATATACCTTTCATACTAAATATCAAATAATAAGAGAAACAATAGCAAATGGATAGAAATAGAAATCAATCAGATTTTTTCTGTTATTAATCTGGGAATTATCAGCATATTTTTCCTGACTGTCCATCTCTCTGCCCATTTGACTGTCAGCAATCTGGTGCAGTGAAAAGGGGACTGTATCTTCACTCAAAGGACTGAGTTCAAGTTCAACCACTGATCTTTATCCAATTTTATGATTAGGATGTATAAATTATTAACCCTTTCATAACCTCACTTTTCCAATCTACATTATATGAAATTACATTTGCACTATTCAAGATAGTGAGGGAAATGTTTTGGAAACTGTAAAGTTCTATAGAAAAGTAGGCTACAATTTTATTTTTTTCTCCCCCAACATTCTCCACCTTCTATCTGTAGTCTACCGGTAAGTGTCAAAGATGGTAAGTGTCTAGTGAAAGGCTGACTGTAAAAATAAAACCACAACCTTGTCTCATATAGTGAGGCTGGCCAGCATATGCAACTAATTCTCACTGAGGTTTTCTGGAAAACCAATGACAAGATTGGTACTTTGGGCTAGCCCGGGGCAGTCAGCAGTGGTAGACGGCTACACGTGGCCTCACATGTAAAGTTTCTGAACTGACACAAAGCTTAATGGAAGTGAACCCTGATGATGTGGCCAATCGAGTGTAAGTGACATCCTGCTTGGCATGCCAGGATATTTTTTTTTCCCCATTTCCCTCTCTTGAAGGTATAATGCCTCCTGTGGGAAACTTTGATGTTAAAATGTCATTGTGTGCTCAGTCAGGTGATTTGCCATCTCTAAATAATTAGATTCTAATCAGGATAGAAACCTAAGAAAATGCAAAGGCAATAGGCTTTTTTTTTTTTTTCTTCTCCAGCAAACAAAATAAGTTGCAAGTAACTTATAATTCTGGCTAATTCATGTTGGATATGAACCTTCAAAAACAAAACAAAACAAAAAAGAGCAGAAAAAACAAAAAAACCCAAAATTTTATGTCTTGTGTCTTGACAATTCATATATATATACATATATATGTATATATGTATATATATATATATATTTAACATTAAATTAATAAGTATTTAATGAATGTATAGCAGGGCAGAATTTACTGGTGTAGTATAGGGAAGATCTTTATGACAGAGTGGATAGAATTCTAGACTTGGAGTGAAGTTAACCAGAGTTCAAATTCCACCATAGACACTGCCAACTATGATCATAAATAAGTTACTTAACTTAGCTATCTTACTTTCCTCTTCTTCAAAATTAATATAAAAATTCCTATAGCAATTGAATCTGGGGGTTATTATCTAAATAAGGACATTATTGTGTGCCAGCACTCTACTAAGCAATTAAGACTCAAAGAAAAACAAAAACAAAGATGCTGCCCTCATGAAGCTTATATTCAAAAGGGGAAGACAACATGAAAGTAATAACATCTATAATTACTTAATTTATAGATCTGCTCTGTCAAATGGGATGGGATTTGCAAACTTTAAAGCATTATGCAAAAGTTTTTATCATTTTCATATAATAATATGATTATATTACAATAATGTATTAACTCTTAACTAATATGATAATGCTATTATTACTTTTATTATTTGAAGAAACTTTAAGCAAATACTGTTTTAGAACAAATGACTGTTTAAAATTTCATTTGGTTTTTTGCTCTCCCAAAGCATTGCAATTCATTTATATATGTTATATATTGTTTCCCCATGAGAATGTAAGCTCATTGTGGGTAGATGGTATTTTTTTTTTGTATGACCAACACTTTACAGGATATTAGGAATCTAATTAGTGATTAATAAATACTTGTTTAATTACTTTTCTTAGACAAGTGGAAGTAAAATGGATTTTATTAGATTAATTCATTAAAAAACATTTAGATGTGTAGGGGCTTATGATTTTTTCTGCTTCATTTTAGGGAGACTGGGCAACATTTGGAAAATGATTTCATAATTTTGCCATACTTTATTAATTAATCAACACCAATAAATATTGATTAAATGTGTGCTCTATTCCAGATACTGTACTAATTACTAGGGACACAAAGAAAGTCAAAAACATCCCTTTCCCTTTCTCACATTTTAATAGGGGAGACAAGATGCAAAATCTTTTTTTAAAATTAATTTTATAATTGTAACTTTTTTTTGACAGTACATATGGATAGGTATTTGTTTTGTTTTGTTTTGTTTTTTTAGAACATTATCCTTTGTGCTCCCTTCTGTTCCGAATTTTCCCCTTTTTCCCTCTACCCCCTCCCATAGATGGCAGGAATTCCCATACATATTAAATGTTATAGTATATCCTAGATACAATATATGTGTGCAGAACCGATTTTTTTGTTGTTGTTGTTGCAAAGGAAGAATTGGATTCAGAAGGTAAAAATAACTTGGGAAGAAAAATAAAAATGAAAACAGTTTACACTCATTTCCCAGTGTTCCTTCTCTGGGTGTGGCTGATTCAGTCCATCATTGATCAATTGGGTCTGAGTTAAATCTTCTCTTTGTTGAAGATATCCACTTCCATCAGAATACATCCTCATATAGTATTGCTGTTGAAGTGTATAATGATCTCCTGGTTCTGCTCATTTCATTCAGCATCAGTACATGTAAGTCTCTCCAAGCCTCTCTGTATTCATCCAACTGGTCATTTCTTACAAAACAATAATATTCCATAACATTCATATACCCAACCATCCCCCAATTGATGGGCATCCATTCATTTTCCAGTTTCTAGCCACTATGAAAAGGGCTGTCACAAACATTTTGGCACATAGAGGCCCCTTTCTCTTCTTTAGTATTTCTTTGAGATATAAGCCCGGTAGTAGCATTGTTGTATCAAAGGGATGCACAGTTTGATAACTTTTTGGGCATAATTCCAGATTTCTCTCCAGAATGGTTGGATTCTTTCACAACTCCACCAACAATGCATCAGTGTCCCAGTTTTCCCACAGCCCCTCCAACATTCATCGTTATTTGTTCCTGTCATCTTAGCCAAGCTGACAGGTGTGTAATGATATCTCAGAGTTGTCTTAATTTGCATTTCTCTTGTCAATAGTGATTTGGAAAACTCTTTCATATGAGTGGAAATAGTTTCAATTTCATCATCTGAAAATTGCCTGTTCAAATCCTTTGACCATTTATCAATTGGAGAATGGCTTGATTTCTTATAAATTAGGGTTAGTTCTCTGTATATTTTGGAGATGAGGCCTTTATCAGAAGCTTTAACTGTAAAAATGTTTTCCCAATTTGTTAGTTCCCTTCTAAATGTGTTTGCATTAGTTTTGTTTGTACAAAAGCTTTTTAATTTGATGTAATCAAAATTTTCTATTTTGTGATTAATAATGATCTCTCATTCTTCTTTGGTCACAAATTCCTTCCTCCTCCACAAATCTGAGAGGTAAACTATCCTATGTTCCTCTAATTTATTTCTGCTCTCATTCTTTGTGCCTAAATCATGGACCCCTTTTGATCTTATCTTATTATGTGGTATTAAGTATGGGTCCATGCCTAGTTTCTTCCATACTAATTTCTAGTTTTCCCAGCAGTTTTAGTCAAATAATGAATTATTATCCTAAAAGTTGGGATTTGTCAAACATTAGGTTGCTATATTTATTCACTATCTTGTCCTGTGAACCTAACCTATTCCACTGATCAACTAGTCTATTTCTTAGCCAATACCAGATGGTTTTGGTGACTGCTGCTTTATAATATACTTTTAGATCAGGTACAGCTAGGCCACCTTCATTTGATTTTTTTTTCATTAATTCCCTTGAAATTCTTGACCTTTTGTTCTTCCATATGAATTTTGTTGTCATTTTTTTCTAGTCATTAAAATAGTTTCTTGGGGGTCTGATTGGTATAGCACAAAATAAATAAATCAGTTGTCATCTTTATTATATTCGCTCAGCCTAACAAAGAGCACTTAATATTTTTCCAATTATTTAAATCTGACTTTATTTTTGTGGAAAGTGTTTTGTAATTGTGCTCACATAATTCCTGACTTTCCTTTGGTAGATAGATTCCCAAATATTTTATACTCTCAACAGTTATTTTGAATAGAATTTCTCATTGTATATCTTGCTGTTGGATTTTGTTGGTAATATATAAAAATACTGAGGATTTACATGGATTTATTTTGTATCCTGCAATTTTGCGAAAGTTATAAATTATTTCTAATAGCTTTTTAGCAGAATCTTTGGGGTTTTCTAGGTATACCATCATATCATCTGCAAAGAGTGATAGTTTGGTTTCCTCATTACCTACTCTAATTCCTTTAATCTCTTTCTTAATTCTTATTGAGAAGGCTAACATTTCTATTACAATATTGAATAGTAATGGTGATACTGGGCAACCTTGTTTCACTCCTAATCTTACTGGGAAAGGTTCCAGTTTATCGCCATTACATATGATGTTTGCTGATGGTTTTAAATATATGTTCCTGATTATTTTGAGGAATATTCCATTTATTCCTATACTCTCAAGTGTTTTTAGTAGGAATGGATGTTGGATTTTGTTAAATGCTTTTTCTGCATCAATTGAGATGATCATATGGTTTTTGTTAATTTGGTTATTGATATAGTCAGTTATGCTAATAGTTTTCCTAATATTAAACCAGCCCTGGATTCCTGGTATAAATCCTACTTGGTCATAGTGTATTATCCTGGGAATGATTTTCTGTAGTCTTTTTGCTAATATTTTATTTAAGATTTTGGCATCAACATTCATTAGGGAGATTGGTCAATAATTTTCTTTCTGTTTTCAAGCTACCTGGTTTAGGTATCAGTACCATGTCTGTGTCATAAAAGGAATTTGGTAGGACTCCTTCAATCCCTATTTTTTTTAATAGTTTATGTAGCATTGGGGTTAATTTCTCTTTAAATGTTTGGTAGAATTCACATGTAAATCCATCTGGTCCTGGGGATTTTTTCTTAGGGAGTTGGTCAGTAGCTTGTTCTATTTCTTTTTCTGAAATGGGACTATTTAAACTATTTATTTCTTCCTCTGTTAATCTGGGAAAGCTATATTTTTGAAGGTAGTCTTCCATTTCATTTAAGTTATCAAATTTATTGGCATAAAGTTGGGCAAAGTAACTCCTAATTATTGTTCTGATTTCCTCTTCATTAGTGGCTAGTTCTCCCTTTTCATTTTTAAGACTAACAATTTGCTTTTCCTCTTTCCTTTTTAATCAGATTTACTAAGGGTTTGTCTATTTTGTTGGTTTTTTCATAGAACCAACTCTTAGTTTTATTAATTAATTCAATAGTATTTTTTTTTACTTTCAATTTTGTTACTCTTCTTTTATTTTTTAGAATTTCAAATTTGGTGTTTGTCTGGTTTTTAATCTGTTCCTTTTCTAGCATTTTTAGCTGTAAGCCCAATTCATTGACCTCTTCATTTTATGCAAGTAGGTGTCCAGAGATATAAAGTTTCCTCTTATTACTGCTTTGGCTGTATCCCACAGCCATTTTGGTATGATGTCTCATTATTGTCATTTTCTTGGGTGAAGCTATTAATTATGTCTATGATTTGGTTTCATTCAATCATTCTTTAGTATGAGATTATTTGGTTTCCAGTTATTTTTTGGTCTATTTTCCCTTGGCTTTTTATTAAATGTCATTTTCATTGCATCGTGATCTGAAAAGGGTGCATTTACTATTTTTGCCTTGTTGAATTTCATTTTGAGATTTTTATGTCCTAATATATGGTCAGTTTTTGTATAGGTTCCATTAACTGCTAAGAAGAAAGTGTCTCCATTTAGTTTTCTCCAAAGATCTATCATATCAAACTTTTCTCATATTGTATTTACTTCTTTGACTTCTTTCTTATTTATTTTGTGGTTTGATTTATCTAATTCTAAGAGTGCAAGATTGAGATCTCCCACTATTACAGTCTTGCTGTCTATTTCTTCTTGCAGCTCTCTTAATTTCTCTTTTAAGAATTTAGATGCTGCACCACTTGGTGCATATATTTTTAATATTGATACTACTTCATTTTCTATGCTACCCTTTAGCAAGATATAATGCCCTTCCTTATCTCTTTTAATTAGATCAATTTTTGCTTTTGCTTGATCTGACATGAGGATGGCTACCCCTGCTTTTTTGGCTTCACCTGAAGCATAGTAGATTCTGCTCCAACCTTTTACCTTTATTGTATATGTATCACCTGTTTCAATTGTGTTTCCTGTAAACAATATATTGTAGGATTCTGGCTTTTAATCCAGTCAGCTAACTGCTTCCTCTTTATGGGAAGTTTACCCCATTCACATTTATGGTTAAAATGACTAATTCTGTATTGCTTGCCATCTATGTTAACCCCTGCTTATGCTTTTCTCCTCAATTTCCCTCTTACCCTTCTCCCTAGCATTAAACTTGTGAGCAACACTTGCTTTACACAGCCCTCCCTTTTTAGTATCCCTCCCCCACCGTAGAGTTTCTCCCCCTATTTTATTCTTTTTCCTCACAATTTGTGTATTCCCTTCCCCTTAGCTTACTCCTTCCCTTTTCCCTTTTCCCCTCCAACTTTTCAATGAAGTGGAAGGAGTTTCACCATAAATTGAATATGTCCATATTTTTCTCTTTAAGCCAATTCTACTGAGAATATGATACACACTAAGTTCATCCCCCTCCATTCTTTCTCTCAGATAGAATAGGTTACCTTTGCCTCTTTGTGAGATGTAATACCACCACTTTACCCTTTTTATGATATAATTTCCTTTCCACCTCTAGTTTGTAGAACAAATTATACATGTGTTCTTTATATATCTTTATGGCAGAAATATAGTTCTCAAGATTTCTTTTTACCTTTTTAGAAATCTTTTGAGTTCTGTATTTGGAGATCAAACTTTTTGTGTAGATCTGGTTTTTTCATCAAGAATAGATGGAATTCATTTATTTCTTTAAATGTCCATCTTCTTTCCTGGGAAAAAAGATGCTCATTTTTGCTGGGTAAGTTATTCTTTGTTGCATAAGATGTGAATTCAAGGTGAATGAAAGCTATGTACAGAATAGATGGAAAGTATCTTGAATAGTAAAAACTCATGCTCTGATTCTTAGAAGCAATTTTCAGGCCTTCAAACTTCGAACAATCAATGTCCTCTTTTGACTATGGGTATGTTAGTTTTGTGAAGTTTTTTCTTTTTTGCTTGAAGAAATCCTCAGTTATAGAGAACCTTAGATAATAAGTTAGAGAGCCTCTAGAAATAGGGAAATCTTAATCTTTCATAACTTTTAGCTTAATATATTTAAGTACTAACAGTCTTTCTGCTGAATCATTTAGTGGGGATTCTTTCATAGATTTAGAGCTGAAAGGAACATTAGAAACTATATACTTGAATTATTTCATTTTGAAAGTGAGAAAACAATGATTCAGAGTTGTTAATGGATTATTTTCCAAATGTCACAAAGTTACTCTAAAGTAAAACTTTAATTCAAGTCTTCCTGATTTCTATCTAGTCATATCTACAACATCAAACTGCCTCATTGTATACTGAGAAGAGATGGTGCTTGAAATGGAACTCATTGTGAAATCACTTTCATAATCTTGTTCTGATTTTGTTAGAATTTTTATTCTGCATTATCCCCATTTTTGTGGCTTATTAAAATCACAATAACCTAAGCCATGATTAACTTTTAGATAATCACATCTGGTTCTG
Organism: Sminthopsis crassicaudata; assembly: GCF_048593235.1. Taxonomy (NCBI): domain Eukaryota; kingdom Metazoa; phylum Chordata; class Mammalia; order Dasyuromorphia; family Dasyuridae; genus Sminthopsis; species Sminthopsis crassicaudata. Next base: position 267,083,107 of record NC_133620.1, read on the forward strand.
GTATCTTTTTAGTCTTTTTGTGCCTTGTTTTTTATTTCACTTTGGAAGAAAGGTTGAGAAAATAAAGCATGTATATAAAAATTACAATATCAAGTTCTTGGATGTTTTCCAATAAATTCATAATTTTGATTGTCATATGGTATTAATGTGCCTAACAGATATTCTCCAATTTTTCTGCTGTGGGGGGTTTATTGAGATAATTCAATTACTCTTTTGCCATCAGTATCATTGTTCAAAGGAAGTTCAATAATAATTACTTTTAGAGAAAATGAAACCAAAAAAAAAAAAAAAAAGACAATCCTGGAAAGTCTGTAGACTTCCTTCTAAACTGAATTTGCATGTATTTTAAGTGATAATGGTATTTGGATCAAAAGAGATATCCTTAGAATATTCTATCCTTAAAATATCCTAAGATCTCTTTTGTCATTCACCATTACCAATACTATACTTTACTTCCTCTTCAAATTAGTGAAAAACTGTGCATTATTCTCCTATAATATAAGGTATTATGTCCTTGCTAAAATGGTTAACTTTTTCCTCTGAAATATAAAAGGGCCTTTTCTAAGATTTTTTCTGTATATATATACATATATGTATTTCTGTATATATCTTATATGCATCTATTTCTTCATGTTTTCTTCCCCTTCAGAATGTAAGGTTCTTGGGGCAGAGCCAAGATGGTGGAGAAGAAACACATGACTCTGTGAACGTCCTCACTCCCTCACAACCAATTAGATAAATCAGCCTCAGAAATAGCACTGGACTGATAGATACCACAAGGACTGGAAGCACGACTTACCAGCTGAAGAGAATCTGGAGTTTCAACAGAAAAGGTCAGTTCCCAGGGGAGGAAGAAGAGAGGCCAGCACAGACGGCTGGGTGCTAGCATACTGCACCGATCGAGCTGGGAAGGGCTCTGGGATCAGAGAAGCCACTGAGGTAAAGGAATCTGGCACAGGCTGTTAGCTCTTCTCTGCTTATAATATAGCAGTTCAGAAGAGAAAGCTAAAATACTTTAAAAAATTCAGATAGATTAGATTTTCCAGGACCCTGGGGGTGACTCAGCAGATCTCGGCGCCAGGGGGTGTGGCCTCAGCTCCCATCTGAGAATAGTTAAGAGATTGACAAGTGGGTGGATACAGCCCAAGGCAACACACACTGCCTAGCTTAGATGGAGGGAGTGGAACTCAGCTCCAGGAAGTCCAAGAGAAGCGGAACCTTTGAACTAGGGACCGCGGTTTCTGGCAGACACTTCCAGTTTGAGCGCAGGGGCTTTTCACGTCACCTGCTGCAGACATCCACACCCCACCAGGACCCATAGGCTAGGCTTTGTGCCGTATTTACTGTTCAATCTCAAACTCAGGGAAGCCACTAAAACACAGCGCCCTCTGGGCACAGCAGTGCTAGTCACCGCTGAGGCACTTCCAGGGAGGGGGTGGGGAACTCTCTCCCAGAGCTCTATCTTAGCTCAGGCGCTAGAGCCGCTGCATCCATCCGGTCTGGGAGGAAGCTGGTAAAGAAGTAAATAAATAAATTCCTATCCCAGGGACAGACCCCAAAAGATTTTTTAAATATGAACAAAAAAGCCAGAAAAACTATAGATTCCTTCTACACAGAGAAAGAGCGGGTATCCAACCCCGAGGAAGTTAACAGCAGAGAGACAGAAGATAACAACCTAAAGGGGAACGAATGCTGCCCCCCATCACATAACTCTCTCCTAGAAGAGACTATTAAAAAGTTAAGAGAGTTTGAAGAAAAATGGGGAAAGGAAAGGGAAGCAATGATAGAGAATAACAACGTCCTGAAATTGGAGTTGGAAAAAATAAAGAATTCACAGGAGATGCAGGGAAACAAAATTTGTGAATTAGAAAAGGTTAAAAAATCACAGGAAAGTAGGATTTCTGAATTGGAGAAGATAAAAAATCTCAAGAAAATAGAATTTCTGAATTGGAAAAAGAAAATAATTCTAAAAAAAATTAGGGAAATGGAAAAAAAAATTCAATAGAGCAAAATAATTCATTTAAAAACGAAATTGGGCATTTACAAAAAGAACTAAAAACTATGAAAGAAGAAAATAACTCCTTAAAAGTCAGGATGGAACAAATAGAAATGAATGATTCACAGAGAACCCAAGAATCAGTCAAACAAAACAAAACAAAAAAAAAAAAATGAGAAGCTGGAGAACAATGTCAAATACTTACTGGGAAAATCTATAGACCTGGAAAATAGATCTAGGAGAGATAATCTGCGGATCATTGGACTTCCAGAAAACTATGACCAAAAAAAGAGCCTAGATTCTATTTTACAGGAAATTATCAAAGAGAACTGTCCAGAGATAATAGAAACAGAAGGGAAAGTAGATGTGGAAAGAATTCATTGAACTCCTTCTGAAATAGACCCTAAAAAAAGAACACCACGGAATATTGTGGCTAAGCTGCAGAATTACCACACAAAGGAGAAAATCCTGCAAGCAGCTAGAAAAAAACAATTTAAATAGCAAGGTGCCACAATAAGGGTCACTCAAGACCTGGCTGCCTCCACATTAAAAGATAGAAGGGCCTGGAACCTGATATTCTGTAAGGCAAAAGATCAAGGACTGCAACCAAGAATGAACTACCCAGCTAAGTTTAGCATCTTTTTCCATGGAAGAAGATGGTCATTCAATGAAATAGAGGAATTCTATATGTTTCTAAGAAAAAAACCAGACTTAAACAAAAAATTTGATCTACATCCACAAGACTGAAGAGAAACAGAAAAAGGTACACAGAAGCCTTGAGAACTGTAACTCTGTTCTGGGTATATAAAAAGTACTCAAGGATAATTTGATTTTACTGATATAAAAGAAAAAAAGGGGGGTGTAATAAAGGGAAGGAAGTCAGTTCAGAAAAAGGGGAAGGAATGATAAAAAGAGGGAAATTACATCCTAGGAAGAGGCATAGAAAATACACCATATCTGAGGGAATTTAGTGAGGGGGAGAATCATTGTGTGAATCTTACTCTCATCAGGAGAGGCTCAAAGAGTAAATAATTAACATAGTTGTTTTTCAGAGAATTTTCTCTCACCTCATTAAAAGGGGGAGAGGAAAAGGGAAAAAGAAAAGGAGAATAAGTGAAGGGACTTGGAGGGAGGGGGGGAGGGATACTAAAAAAAAAAGGGAGGGTTGCGCATCACAAGGGGGGTCTGTAAATTAAATATCGGGGAGGGGGATCAGGGGGTTCAAGGGAAAAAGCATAATCTGGGGATAATATGATGGCAGGAAATACAGAATTAGTAATTTTAACTGTAAATGTGAATGGGATGAACGATCCCATGAAACGGAGACGGATAGCAGATTGGATCAAAAATCAGAACCCTACAATATGTTGTCTGCAGGAAACACACTTAAAGTAGGGAGATACATATAGAGTAAAGGTAAAAGGTTGGAGCAGAATCTATTATGCTTCAGGTAAAGCCAAAAAAGCAAGGGTAGCTATCCTTATCTCAGATCAAGCAAAAAGCAGAAGTTGATCTAATTAAAAAAGATAAGGAAGGAAACTATATCCTGCTGAAAGGTAGCATAAATAATGAAGCCATATCAATACTAAACATATATGCACCAAGTGGTATAGCATCTAACTTTCTAAAGGAAAAGTTAAGAGAATTGCAAGAAGAAATAGACAGTAAAACTATAATAGTGGGAGATCTCAACCTTGCCCTCCCATATTTAGACAAATCAAACCACAAAACAAATAAGAAAGAAATTAAAAAGTAAATAGAACATTAGAAAAACTAGGTATGATAGACCTTTGGAGAAAACTGAATGGCAATAGAAAGGAATATACTTTCTTCTCAGCAGTTCATGGATCCTATACAAAAATAGACCATATATTAGGACATAAAGATCTCAAAATTAAATGTAGGAAGGCAGAAATAATAAATGCCTTCTTCTCAGATCACAATGCAATAAAAGCTACATTCAGTAAAAAGTTAGGGGTAAATAGACCAAAAAGTAATTGGAAACTGAATAATCTCATCTTAAAGAATGACTGGGTGAAAGAACAAATTATAGAAACAATTAATAATTTCACCCAAGATAACGACAATGATGAGACATCATACCAAAATCTTTGGGATGCAGCTAAAGCAGTAATAAGGGGAAATTTTATATCTTTAGAGGCTTATTTGAAGAAAATAGAGAAAGAGAAGATTAACGAATTGGGCTTACAACTTAAAAGGCTAGAAAAAGACCAAATTATAAACCCCCAGCCAAAAATTAAACTTGAAATACAAAAATTAAAAGGAGAAATCAATAATATTGAAAGTAAAAAAAGTATTGAATTAATAAATAAAACCAAGAGTTGGTTTTATGAAAAAGCCAATAAAATAGATAAACCTTTGGTAAATTTGATCAGAAAAAAGAAAGAGGAAAATAAATTGTTAGTCTTACAAATGAAAAGGGGGATCTTTCCACCAATGAAGAGGAAATTAGAGAAATAATAAGGAGTTACTTTGCCCAACTTTATGCCAATAAATTTGATAACTTAAGTGAAATGGATAACTTTCTGCAAAAATATAGGCTCCCTAGATTAACAGAGGAGGAGATAAATTGCTTAAATAGTCCCATTTCAGAAAAAGAAATAGAACAAGCTATTAATCAACTCCCCAGGAAAAAATCCCCAGGGCCAGATGGATTCACATGTGAATTCTACCAAACATTTAAAGAACAATTAGCCCCAATGTTATATAAATTATTTGAAAAAATAGGGGATGAAGGAGTCCTACCAAATTCCTTTTATGACACAGACATGGTACTGATACCTAAACCAGGTAGATCGAAAACTGAGAAAGAAAATTATAGACTAATCTCCTTAATGAATATTGATGCTAAAATCTTAAATAAGATATTAGCAAAAAGACTTCAAAAAATCATCTCCAGGCTAATACACTATGATCAAGTAGGATTTATTCCAGGAATGCAGGGCTGGTTTAATATTAGGAAAACTATTAATATAATTGACCATATTAATAATCAAATTAATAAGAACCATATGATCATCTCAATAGATGCAGAAAAAGCATTTGACAAAATCCAACATCCATTCCTACTAAAAACTCTTGAGAGTATAGGAATAAATGGACTATTCCTTAGAATAATCAGAAGCATATATTTAAGACCTTCAGTAAGCATAATATGCAATAGAAATAAACTGCAACCTTTCCCAGTAAGATCAGGAGTGAAACAAGGTTGCCCACTATCACCATTACTATTCAATATAGTACTAGAAACACTAGCCTCGGCAATAAGAGCCGAGAAAGAGATTCAAGGAATTAGAGTAGGAAATGAGGAAATCAAACTATCACTTTTTGCAGATGACATGATGGTATACTTAGAGAACCCCAAAGACTCTGCTAAAAAGCTACTAGAAATAATTCAAAATTTCAGCAAAGTGGCAGGATACAAAATAAATCCACATAAATCCTCGGCATTTTTATATATCACTAACAAAATGCAACAGCAAGAGATACAAAGAGAAATTCCATTCCAAACAAATGTTGAGAGTATAAAATATTTGGGAATCCATCTACCAAAGAAAAGTCAGGAATTATATGAGAAAAATTACAAAACACTTGCCACAAAAATAAAATCAGATTTAAATAATTGGAAAGACATTCAGTGCTCTTGGATAGGCCGAGCGAATATAATAAAGATGACAATACTCCCCAAACTAATCTATTTATTTAGTGCTATACTAATCAGACTCCCAAGAAACTATTTCAATGACCTAGAAAAAATAACAACAAAATTCATATGGAAGAATAAAAGGTCGAGAATTGCAAGGGAACTAATGAAAAAAAACTCAGAGGAAGGTGGTCTAAGTGTACCTGATCTAAAGCTATATTATATAGCAGCAGTCACCAAAACCATTTGGTATTGGCTACGAAATAGACCGGTAGATCAGTGGAACAGATTAGATACAAAGGACAAAAAAGGGTACATCTATAGCAATCTAATCTTGGACAAACCCAAAGATACCAACATTAGGGATAAAAATTCATTATTTGGAAAAAAAACTGTTGGGAAAACTGGAAATTAATATGGCAGAAATTAGATATGGATCCACACTTAACACCATATGCCAAGATAAGATCAAAATGGGTCCATAATTTAGGCACAAAGAGGGAGATAATAAATAGATTAGAGGAACAGAGGATAGCCTACCTCTCAGACTTGTGGAGGAGGAAGGAATTCATGACCAGAGGAGAACTAGAGATCATTATTGATCACAAAATAGAAGAATTTGAGTACATCAAACTAAAAAGTTTCTGTACAAATAATACTAATGCAAACAAGATTAGAAGGGAAGTAACAAATTGGGAAAATATTTTTAAAAGCAAAGGTTCTGACAAAGGTCTCATTTGCAAAATATATAGAGAACTGACCCTAATTTATAAGAAACAGAACCATTCTCCAATTGATAAATGGTCAAAGGATATGAACAGACAATTCTCAGATGAAGAAATTGAAACTATATCCACTCACATGAAAGAGTGTTCCAAATCACTACTAATCAGAGAAATGCAAATTAAGACAACTCTGAGATACCACTACACACCTGTCAGTTTGGCTAAGATGACAGGAACAAATAATGATGAATGTTGGAGGGGATGTGGGGAAACTGGGACACTGATACATTGCTGGTGGAGTTGCGAAAGAATCCAGCCATTCTGGACAGCAATCTGTTATTATGCCCAAAAAGCTATCAAACTGTGCATACCCTTTGACCCAGCAGTGCTACTACTGGGCTTATATCCCAAAGAAATACTAAAGAGCGGAAAGAGACATATATGTGGCAAAATGTTTTTGGCAGCTCTTTTTGTTGTAGCTAGAAACTGGAAGATGAATGGATGTCCATCAGTTGGAGAATGGTTGGGTAAATTATGGTATATGAAGGTTATGGAATATTATTGCTCTGTAAGAAATGACCAGCAGGAGGAATACAGAGAGGCCTGGAGAGACTTACATCAACTGATGCTGAGTGAAATGAACAGAACCGGAAGATCACTATACACTTCAACAACAATACTGTATGAGGATGTATTCTGATGGAAGTGGAAATCTTCAACATAAAGAAGAGCCAACTCACTTCCAGTTGATCAATGATGGACAGAGGTAGCTACACCCAGAGAAGAAACACAGAGAAGTGAATGTAGCACTAATATCTGTCTGCCCAGGTTACATGTACCTTCGGAATCTAATGCTTATTGTGCAACAAGAAAATGGTATTTACACACATGTATTGTATCTAGGTTATATTGTAACACATGTAAAATGTATGGGATTGCCTGTCATCGGGGGGAGGCAATAGAGGGGGGATAATTTGGAAAAATGAATACAAGGGATAATATTATAAATATATATATATAATAAAAATTATTAATAAAAAAAAAGAATGTAAGGTTCTTGAGAGCAGGACTTTTTTTAGGCTTTTGTGATTTCCATATTACTTAGCATAATGCCTTGCTCATAATACTTTTTAACAAATATTTATTTTAATGATTGAAATGTATAGTAATATAGTCCTAAATATTTAATAATCAACATGCTGAGAAGAAATCTGTATCTGACACCAATTTTTAGTTTAATATTTGTGATTAATATTTTCTTCAATTCTTTTTTACATCTAGAAACAATGAGCAAAACAATAAACCAAGGCCTAATTTGTTTAGTTGATTAATTTCCAAAAGTTCTCAATGAAAATTTAAAAAATAAATCTTTTGGACTGGCATGATTAAGCTTTCAAATCTTTTGGATATATGTAACATATACAGGACCATTTTCAATGTAAACTCAGGCTGCTGTATGGATAATTTTGGGACATGTAGGGGGGGCATATGTACAATTATTTACTCTTTTTAGTGTCAGAGGCACCATTAGAAGGAGAAAAATTGGAATGCATCATAGAAAATCACCTCTCCACTCCCTCCTTTAGGGTCTATTTCTGCTCTGAGTTGGGTAAAGAAAGTCCAGAAATATAGACTTCTTTCTCTGCATGGATTTATATTTTATGAATATTATAACCCAACTACTAAAGGCCATTCAGTGGCAGAGATTGATGCCCAATACTAGCATAAGGCAGAGTTGGTAAGAGTGAGAAAACAGGAAAGCACCAGGGTCTTTGAGATTCTGTTGTTTCTTGGGACTCCATAGAGTCTTCATGTGCTTATGGCTTTTTATTAAGAGATGGATGATGTTAACCCCTTTTCAGTTCTCTAAAGGAAGAGACTTGGAAGAAACCACTAAGGCTTCAGATAATTTTCCCTTGGATGAGATATAAAACTCTCTCAGTTTACTCGAGTGGCTTTGCTCTTATTATGCACTTTTTATTATCTGATAAACCTATTTATTCTTTATCTGGATTCTGTTTTGCTATTACTTTGGATAATTGGATTTTTTATATGTTCATTATAGAACTGTTTTGGGTTTTGTTTTTGTTTTTGTTTTGGGTTTTTTTTTTTGGTGGCAAGTGAATCAAGACTTGAATAGTAATGCTGGGGACTTGCCTCCTCTCCCAATTAAACAACAGTGTTCAGAAGTTTAGTTCCAACCTTTAAAACATAATATTTAAGGAAGCAGACTGATAAAATTCTAACCCAGTATCATTTCTCTCTGAAGAAATTGGAGTGACCAAACTTCAGATTCCATTTTCTTCTTTCTCCACTTACAGGAATTAAAGTCTTCCTTAGAGAATGGTGGAGGGAGACAATGCTAGAAATATATATTCTCTTTCCTTTTGAATTCCAAAATGATACTTCCATTGTACATGTGGGAAAGATAATCTTGCTACAACATGCTATCAGGGAAATTTCATAGGATTGTTCTTCAGAGTCAAAAACAGACAAAAAAATGGAATTACAATGAAAACAGCTCTTTTGCCACATATAAAAGAGAAAAGTAGGAAAAAGTAATCTTTATTAAAGATGTATGAACTTTTTAAAATAAAAAACAGATAATAATAATTATTACAATTTTAACTATTGATTAAAAGTAGTTATGCACCAATGAGTGCCAGATATATAAGAACATAGCTGTAGAGAGTTTTTGTTTTAAAGGTTTTTTTGTTTGTTTTTTAATTTTTATAGTCTGTTCTGGGTAAATGGTTTAGCTTTTACTGCAACTTTAAACTGTTGATACACACAACTTCCAACAGATAAATCACACTGCAGTCATGTCTACTGATTATATGTATTCATGTTTTTGCATAAATCTACTCAAGTTTTACTATACATCGTGCTGAAGCCTTTTTTGCATTCTCTTGACTTTGTATGGAGACAAAGTCTCCTGAAGCATAGTATATTATCTCTCCTTCCATCCTTGCTACATGAATTGTATTTTTTTTCTGTTGGCACATTTGTCCCTTTATATTGAGGTTCAATCAATCAATAATCAAATTAAATACACACTATGTTCTAGGCAACATGTTAGGCATTTCTGTGTCCCCTCTTTATTACTTGTGTCCAAATAATAATTTACAAACCATTCACAAATGATTATATACCAATAGACCAGTTTTTACAAGTTTTTCTAATTGTAGACTATATTCTCATTCATGTTTTCTTTATCCATGACTTTTTTTTATTTGTACAGTTACAACAAACTTTTTGATTACACATAAACTTAATTTAGTAGGATCTGCATGCATATATTCTAGCGTTTAATATTTTCAGTGCCTTGCTATGTAGGAAAGGAAGGATCTGCAGGACCTTACAATCTGTAAGTAATATTTTTTTTTTGATATGGACTCTAATGGATTTAGTCCATTAATGGAAAGTATATTTGGTCAGTATGTCAATTCCTGTTTTGTTGCTAAAGTACCTGACCTCTCTTTCTCTCCCTCTGAATTTCTTTATTCAGTTGTTTCTTGGGACTCCATAGGGGCTTCATGTGCCTCAGCTTTCAGACATCTATTTCTATTTGAATTTGACACCACTGCTAGGCATTTCATTGCACAATGAAACATATGATCACCAGATTGTGGTCTATTGTAGAATATACTTATGAAAATTATATCCACTATGCTCATACATTTATTGAATATATCTTTTATATTCCCACAGATTATTCTTTCAAAAAATGTATCAATCTGGGAAATTGGTAGTTAATGAAATTTATTGATTATCCTTTTTTTTGATAATAAAATAATTTTTAAGTCTTTGGAATCTTCACCATTTTTAAATACAGTAAGAATCAATCCTTCCAGTTACTAGGTTACTCAGTAATTTCTAAGAGATCACGGAGAATGTGAAAGTTGACTCAAGATTAGAGAAAAGCAAATACTATTTTGATATTAAAACATTAATTAAAAAGAAAGAGAATGGAGTCTGAAGCTAAGTTCAGTGAACTTTACTTCAATCCCTGCTTCACTCCAAAGTAGGACATTAAAGAGATGGTTAATGAAAAACTAGAAAAAACAGTGATTATAACAAACTAGTATAGCTTCATCTAGAATAATTTTCTGAGGTTTCTTTTTTTGACAAATTTAACAAACTAGCAAATAAGAGAACTGTTATAACTAATAAAGCATTTGACAAAGTTTTCCCTTCTATTCTTATGGGAAAAATAAAAAATGAACAGATGACAATAAAACTAGAAGGATTCTAGGCCCCATAAAAGGTCAAAATCAAAGAGAAGCCATTACTTTGATTAATTTTATGATAATTTCATGGGGCTCCAATGGAGAAAACTAAGAATTTGTGCTTGATCTTCATGCTATTTATCACTTTGAACACTGATGGGGATAAGGTATAAATGGTACAACTCTCAAATTTTCAGATGGTACAAAAGTGGGAGAGAACAAGTAATTCACATACTGACAGTTAAGACCCCCCCAAAATCCTGGAATATAGAAGTAAGTAAAGAAAAGCTAAAACTGAACAGAGATAAATGTAAAGTTCAATTCTTATATTTAAACATTTACTTTTAAAGCATAAGATAGTAAACACATGGTTAGACAGAAGATTGACAAAAGATCTGAGGGGTTAGAATGGATTACAAGCTCCACATTAGTCAATAGTATAATTTAGAACAACAACAACAACAAAAAAGCTTGGATTTTATTAAGAGATATAAAACTTCCAGGAAAAACTAAGTAATAGTCCCATGCAAGTTTGCTCTAGACAGATCCCAGCTTTAAATTTATTATATTATTCTATATTCCCATTTTGTACAGGAGGAAACAGATTCAGAGTGAACATTAAATTCCTATAATCACATAAATTAGTGTCAAAGACAAGATTTGAATCCTGATATTCCTAATTTTGTTCATTGAATGGTAAAGGCTAGACATAACTGAATACAGTGCTGGGTAAAGTACTCAGGAAGACCTGAGCTCAAAACAGCTTCAGATATTTACTAGCTGTTTGACTTTGGAGAAATCACTTTTAATCCTTGCTTGTTTTCCTCAAATGTAAAATGGGATAATTATGGCAGAGTTGTTGTGAGGATCAAATAAGATAATATTTGTTATCACAATACTTGATAATTAATATTAATTAATTAATAAATGATTTTTTCTGTTCCTTTCTTGGAATCTTGGGCAAATCTATAGGCCTCTCTAGGATGCAAAGGAAAAAAATTAACAAGTTCATTCCCATATATATTTTGGGCATTTACTATATAAATGACATAGTCTAGATACTAAAGATATAAAAATAAAATAAGCTTTGTTTATTTTACTGGAGAGGGTTGGTATCATCTATATTGATTAGTAAGTATTGACAATAAACTAGGTGGTGAGTAGAACTCAGCTTTTTTGATTTCTTATTCAGTGTTCTTTCCATTATAATATCTATATCCATATAGATATAGATATAGATATTGAGTTACTAGTGTGATACAGAAGATGATCAAAAATAAAGAAAAAAAAAGGGGGGGCAGCTAGGTGGCTCAGTTTATAGAGCACCAGCCTTGAATTCAGGAGAACCCGAGTTCAAATCTGGTCTCAGATACTTAACACTTCCTAACTGTGTGACCCTGGGCAAGTCACTTAACCCCAGCCTAAAAAAAATAAAAATAAATTTAAAAAAAAGGATACTAAGCATAATTATTAGAAAGAGCATCTCCCAAACACCATTAGATAAATACCATTCCTAAGATCTAGGATTTGAATCCAGATCCTCTAACTTCACATCCAATACTTTTTACAAAATGATCTTGTCTTTTTATTTTAATTAATTTTTGGCATGTCTTCTGTGATGAGTCTGAATGTGAGATCTCATCAGAATAGGGAACCCTTCTTGAGAAAATAATGTCAATCAGTAATTGTAATTTACCAGTAAGTGTATCCACTTATATCTGAGAGACTAACTAGACTATCTATGATCACAAAATCTGTATGTATCAGAGAAGGAATTTGAATTCAGTTCTGGTGCCATGCTATGTTTTCCCCCAGAATGCAGAAAATTAACTGTATAGTCATTTATTGAATACATGTACTATGTTAAATTGATTATCTATTACCTATTTATGCAAATATATTTTCCCTATTTCTCATTGGCTTCCTTCTTTCCTTCCTTCCTTGCTTCCTTCCTTTCATCCATCTTTCCTTTCTTCCTTTCCTCCATCCTCAGCCTTTATGTAGGAAATCATACCCTTATCTTTGATGATTTGTCCAATCAATAAAAATTTTGATGACTGAAACCTTGCAACGTATCAAGATTCATAGGCTAAATATTTTTTCTCTTCCCTATTTATATGAGAAGTATAAATCTATAAACATTTATATATATATACACATATATTTATATACACACATACATATGCACATATATATTTTTTACTATTAACTTCCATTTTCTCAATTTTTCTGTGATGCACATTTGGATCATTATAATTATATATTGTTTTATTTTATTATTCTTTCCATTTATATTATGATAATTATTTTCTGATTTCTTGCTTACTTCAGTCTGAATTGGTTCAGAGAAAATTTTTCCATGATTCTTTCAGCTTTTCATATTTATGATTTCTTAACTTTCACTAATATTTCATTATATTCCTATGTCATAATTTGTTTAGCTATGTCCTAGTCAGTGGATGCCTATTTTGTTTGTAGCTCTTTGCAAAACAGTTATTATAACAATTTTGGTTGATATTAGACATATAATGTTTGATATCACATATAGTATATGCTAGGCAATTATATCTTAATTACTTTAAACTTTTTAAATTTGTATTTATTTTATGGAATAATTCATGTTCTTCAAATTTTCTTCTAATCTAATGTATCCATTTTTACCTTATCTTGGTAAATGATGTAAAATACTGTTTTGTAACAGCTTTCCCAACAATTTTTAGCAAACAATGAATTTTTATCCCAAAATGTTGTCTTTACACTGGTCAAATACAAAGTTACTATATTTATTTGTTGCTGTAAATTGTATATTTGTTCTGTTCCACTGATCTACCTTTTGTTTATTTCTTAGTTAGTACCAGATAGTTTTGCTAATTGCTGCCTAGTTAGATTGCAAAGTCTTGGAGATCAGGACTAAATATTCTTTGTTTCTGGCTTAATAGTTAGAAAAGTGTATTGTACTTAGTTGGTATTTTACAAATATCTGACCAATAAAAGAGAATGAATCTAAAAAGTAATGGGATAGTTCATTTTTTAAATGCTTTAATTGGTACTCAAACAATTCTCTTTTCATGCTTTAACTCTTTTCCTTTTCTTTTTCATATTTGCATTTCCCACTTTTAGAAAACCTTAAACAAAATGCTAGAGTAGAGGAAATTCTGGCAGATCGATTATGCAAACAATTATTTCCTTAAGCCTATAGATTTCTATTGTCCTCTTTTTTCTGGTTTCTTGAATATAGAAAGGAAGCTATGGTTTGGGGCAAACAGTTTGACATATTTGAGTTTAATTTAACTTAAATTAAAAATTTAACTTTAAATTATAATGGAAAGAAAACTGGTCTGGAAATCTAGAAACTTGAGTTCTACTCCAGTTCTGGTATTAATTAGATATGTCTTCCAATTGGAAGAGTAATTTTACCCCTTTTGACTCCTTTTCCTCATCTGTAAAATGAAGGGGTTAAATGAAATCACCTCTAATACTCTTTGCAGGTCTAATTATAAATAATTAGCTTCTTTTCACCATGTTAAATACAATTTTCTCCACTGTACAGTATACCTTGAAAATTTAGGGTTAGTCATTAGACATTTGAATAATTATATTTTTTTAATAGACTTTGTTTCTTAAACTATACTTAATTTAATTTAATTGCTTTCTAAGCACCAACAATATTTTGAGCCAGCAAGAGGGATTTCATTGTTTTGAAATGTCAGCCACTAACACCAGGAAACCAGATTTGTTCAGTTTTTTCATAATTACTTTAAAAATTTTTGGTGTTAAATGACTCCATTAAATGAAGTGCCACAAATTAAGCACTGAAATGAACTGACCTGAACAACAAATTGAAACATGCCTCAGGCATCAAACAGGTTTTTATTTTATTTTTATTCTCTTTTATTTGGGATGGATGGTGTGACAAAGGGTTCTTCACTAAATTTTGAATACTAAATGAATTAGTCATAGCTGAAATGCCACTTCAATCACCTTCCAGAGAGCAAACAGCCCTTCAGCTCCACTCTGGCTTTGCACTCTCAGTTCACCCTGTCTATGGGATTATTCAGAATTGAGGAGAGTAGAACTAGGTTATGTGTGATTCATCCTCTGAAGAATTCAGTAATAGCTGCTGAGGGAAAGGGAATCCAGAAATGCTATGTGAGAAATCAAGAACACCAGAGCCATTTCTGCTCTAATGCTCAAGAATACCTAGAGTTACAGTAGTTCCACGACAAAGGCTTGTCTGTGGTAGCAATAAGAGCAATAGCAATTGTTCTAATCTAATTTCTCATGTTTCTTGATATAATTAAGATTGAAATAGTCTATCAAGTTGCTATCATTCCTACCGATGTTTGCACAAATTTTAAAATGATCACTTTTTGCACTAGTGTAGGAGTACTGGATTGTGAGCTTATCTTCTGTAGACTTATTTAAAACAACTTTGGAGTAACTCAAGCAGTAGAAAGCAATGGAAATATTATGTAGCTCATCTTATTCCTTCTTGGCTTTCTTTATTTCTTTTTTTTTTTTTCTAATGTAAAAAATTCTTCAACCCATGTAGCAGGGTGATTTGAGTATTTGGTAGGTTAGCATCTGAAAAATGTTTTAAAGTTGTTTATGACCAATAATATATTATAAATAGTTGTGTTTTTTTTTCAAATGTTTTTTCAATTCAGTTTTATTATTATTACTATCCAGGATATTTGGAGATTTTTATTAATAATATAGAGGGGTTTGCCATCTATTAAATGTGTAAAGACAGTATACTTGTTTTGTTAATCTAGTTATCCAATCATGTCTTTTAAATTATATAAAACATTAAATTCTTACATACTATTGTGATAAGTTATATAATATTTACTATTGCTTTCCAACAATGTCTGGTTTCCTTAAAATATAATCAGTTAATAAATTCACACGACTTAGTCATTTATTTGAAATTTTTTTGTCGACAAATTGTAGCTGAGTGTATATAAAGTTCTCTCAAAATACACCTTTTGATTTGATCAACCTTTTGGATCTTAACAACTTTATAACCTCAGTTTAGGCATAAAAAACTTTGAGATAAAATAAAGAATTATAACTTTTAACCTTCTAAAATTTTGATAATTTTGATATTTTGAGAATATTTTGCATTTGCTTTTATTTGGACATCTTCTAGTTGTAGTGATTCTTGACCAGTTTTTCTGTGTCAAAAATACACATTTGGCTGATGTTAGTTAGGAGTATAAAGAGTATTCAGGGAAGACTAGCCTCTGGTGGTAGGGTTTGAAGAACTCTTTTCAGGGTTACTCATACTATCTCCTTTTCAAAATCACTTGAGACATTAACATTTTTGCCATTTATTTCATTATCAGGAAATATTTCTTGAGTTGATTTTAAGTGCAGATTTTCTTTTGTTTTCTTTTTTTCCCTGAGGCTGGGGTTAAGTGACTTGCCCAGGGTCACACAGCTAGGAAATGTTAAGTGTCTGAGACCAGATATGAACTCATGTCCTCCTGAATTCAAGGCTGGTGCTCTATCCACTGTGCCACCTAGCTGCCCCTTAAGTGCAGATTTTCAATGCCTATAGTTGTTATATATTTCACTATTTAAAAATTACTTATTTTTGCTATTATTTCATTCATTTAAGCCTTATGAATAAAGTTAATGCATTGATCAGCAATACATTGTTGTATAACTTGAAGTTAAAGATATGGTTGACAATAAGCAATATGAAACACTTGTCTGATAGTAGTTTTATTAGGATATTGTACTATCCCATAATTAAATGTTCATCTCTTAGATCCAACTTAAGTTGATACATATTATGCTTTTGCTTATTTGTTAGTCCACTCTACACCAAACTATCAACACATGGGATTTTTAGACATACTATATCATATCAATCTTAAGGAACATTTAATGTATGCTAATGAAATGGTTAGAAAGAGATACTTTAGAAAGTATCCAAATAAATCCTCACAGACACACTAATGTCCCTGAAATATAAGCCCAAAGCAACTCTAGAAATATTTTTCTTCAAAAATGAAAATAGGAAATTGATAGGTTTCTTAAAGAACATAATAAACAAATGAAAATGTATAGAGATATGTCCAAAAAGTGGATAGAGTATTGCATCATACAATACTATAGATATATGTACTGCACTAAGTAAAACTATATTCCTGTTGCTGCTGTTAAGTATGAATGTACTCTTAAAAACATCAGATGTGAGTAATTAGAACATACAGTCAAAAATGTAGAGCTAGACCATACTTCAGATAGCACCTAATTAAACAAATTATTTTGATGATTGAAGAAACTAACACTCAGGAAGCTTAAAATATTTACCAAGAGAAAAATTGAATCCACATTTATTGACCACCAACCCAATGTTCTTTTCAAAATGTCATGAATGAGTCAGCTGCCAATCTGCCACATTTTTAAATTTATTTGAAAAGCCAGTAAATGTAGTAAAAGCAATTGGCCATAATGCTCTTTGCTCTCTGTCTTTGTCCCTGTCCATTTCCCTTCAGTCCATTTCCCTTTTATTGGGCTGATGCAGTTTCTACTGATGAAGCTGCAGAAGGGCAAGTGGTATAGAATTTGGATAGTTTATTTTTTTCTCAGTATAGTTTGGATTGGAAAATACTGGAACAGATAATATCTGTGGTCCTACACAGTTTTACAGGCCCAAAATGCTATAAATCCAAGTATATTCTTTGATCCAATAATACTTTGTATCCCAAAGAAATTTTTAAAAAAAGTGAAAAGGACCTACATGTATAAAATGTTTATTGAGCTTTTTGTTGTGGCAAGGTGCTGGAAATTGAGGGAACCCATTAATTTGGGAATGAATGAACAAATTATGGTATATGCATATAATGGAATACTATTTTTTCCTACCAGAAGTGATGATCAAATGGATTTCAGAAAAAAAATACCTTGAAAGACTTCCATGAATTGATGCTGAGTGAAATGAGCACAACCAGGAGAACATTGTCCTCAGGAATAGCAACATTGTGCAACTACTCAGCAATACAATGCCCTAAAACAATCCCAAAAGACTCATCATAGAAGATACTATCCACATACTGGGAACGATGCATGAAGTCTGAATGCCAATAAAAGCACAATATTTTCATTTCTTTTCTTGTTCATGTTTTTTTTCCATTTGCTCTCATTCTTCTTTCACAATATGACTAATGTGGAAATACAGTTAATATTATTATACATGTATAATCTATATAATGGTTACTTGTTTATCTTATTCTTTAAGACAACTCCTGTGAGGTAGAAAATAAAATTATATTTATATCTCTAATATACATATATGTATATATATATATACAGAAATTACATATTATATATATTATATGTAATAATATGTATAGATACATTTATATACAATCATCTAAATATGATTCACCCACTAAAACCATTTTCCCTTGTTTCCTCAAACTTATTGGGTTGGAGTGCAAAGAATAAAAATCTTCAGGCTATGCTATAAATACCTGAAGGGGAATCAGTAATTGCTGTGTATGTTGTCTTGGATTTTCAGCCTCCAAACTGCCAACAGTGATTCTGAAAGTTTATCTTGTGGTAAGCAAGTAGTAATTTTTGCACATTTCTATTTATTAATAATAACTGACATTTAGATACCATAGCATTTTAAAGTTTACAAAATACTTTACATATAAGAGTTCCTTTGAGCTCAAGTGACTGATTTGTCAAATCACACTTCCAGAAATGTAAACTCATTTTTCATGTTCTAAATAAAACAGTTGCTGCTAATGAAATGGAATCTACCTTGATTTTAGTATGGCTTTTTTGAATTGACTATATTTTATGAACAGAAGGCTTTGGACTCACAGAATGTTTCATTTTTTCAAGTGCATAATGAAATATATGTTCCTTTGTCCCTATAAATAATACAGACGTCCTCCAAAGGAATCTTAAAAACATGAAACATTTTGGGAGACAGTAGGAAAAGTTCATTGGATTAGAAACTCATTTTCTTCTTTCCAGGTGAAAATTTGGAATAAGAGTTATAATAATAAGAGTAGATATTAGGTTGAATTTGGACATGTATGGATTACTGGAGTTTCAGGGATCCTATTCTCATTTTTCTCTTTTTTTTATATTTAGTTGATTAGAGAGTGCATCCAATGAATCATTTGTAGATATATTTAACCATATAATCCAAGATTAGCAAAATATCTACAAGATGCTCACCCACTTGTAGGGGTACAATCAGAGGAAAGAAGATTTGAAAATCCATGAAACTAATTATATAAAGACAATATATGAACATAGAATCATGATACAATGGAAAGAGAGGGCCTGTACTCAAAACCTTTTCAAGAGCTAATTCTAGTTCTTCCCCTTGAGTAAATCATTTAACCTTTTGTGTCTATTGTTTTCTGGAAAGTAAGGGTGCTTCAGAAAACCTCTAAAATACTTTTTTCAAATCCAAATCTATGATTTTATGATCTTATAAATTTAAAATTGAAACAGAATATTGGCTTGTAATTACTTGAGATGTCACAAGAGCATCACAGCAAGGTCTTTAAGAATTCAGAAAAAAGGAAATTTGATTGCAATTATATTATACAAAGGCACCTGAAAATGATGCATTGGATATAGATAAATACATTTGATACTATGTGAACACTCTTTATCAAATAATTTAACTTTACTGCTTCTAAATGTTCTCATCTTTAAAATGAGAAAATTTGACTACATAGTCTTTGAAGTTTTTTCCAGTTCTGGATTTATAATTGAATGATCAATTAGAGAGAGACAAATGAAGGAGAGAAAGACAGACAGAGACAGACAGAGATAGAGACAGAGACAGAGACAGAGACAGAGACAGAGGAAGGAAGAAAAGAAGAAAGGAAGGAAGTAGAGAAAGAAAAAACAAGGGAAAGAGGGAAGGAGAGAGGGAAGATAGGAAGGAAGGAAGAAAGGAGGAAAAGAAGGAAGGAAGGAGGGAAGGAGGGAAGAAATATATCAAGAAAGGAAGGAAGGAAATAAGGAAGGAAGGAGGGAGGGAGTGAAGGAAGGAGGCAGGGAAGGAAAGAAGGAAGAAAGGAAGGGAGGAGGAAAATATTAGTCATCTGTATGTCTTATTTGCACCGCACCAAACAATAGAACACATCAATTATAAATGTTCTAAAATTGTGGAATGGAATTCTATAGATACAGTTTTAGATTGCCATTGTGTCGTTGTGCAAATATACAAGGCCAAACAGCTAAATATTTGGAAATATCAAAAAAAAAAATTGTCTGAGTGTTTTGTTTTTCACCTGAATACCTGATATCTGAATGTGATATAGACATAGTTGAACTCTCTCTCAGATAGAAACAATCTTCCTTCCATCTGCTAGATTATTAAAAAAAAAAAAAAAAAAAAAAAAAAAATAAAAAAAACTAATCTGTTGGAACCTATAAAAGAAAGCAAAACAAATGTCCCTACCTCACGACTTGTACTTTGCTCCATTTTCGTACTCAGTATGGGACCTATGAGACTACATTTTTTCCTATCATTTGCCAAATCAAAATTCAGTCATGGGGATGGTATGGTGACAGCTGCTCTTCTACCCAAGGGAGAAAATGTCCTAATCCCCAATCCCCACAAAGAGAATGCAGAATGTAGATTATATATTTCCCTCAATCCCCTAACAAGGAAATAGGAAACCCCAGGTCCCCACCTCCCACCCTATGTCTCCCTGGACAGCTCCATCTCCCACAAAGATGCATGATTCTCTTAATAGAGCAATTGGAAAACCTGACAGTCTTTGGGGGATGGAGGCCTCTTGGAACATCAAACTGCCCTTGGGCAAATCTACTTTACATAGTCATTGTAGAAATTTTATGATTATTTCTCTTTAATCATCAGTATTATTAACACACATTATTAAAAAGGAAAGCATTATATTTTCAATCATAATATGCAGACCTGTTTTAATAACTATTTAAATATAACAGTAAACACACTATTTATAAGAGTCCCTAGGTGATCTTTTTTTGTTTGTCCTATTTTTTGATTGCCTAAAACATTGTTGATGGTAATAATTCCTTTTTATACTGCTCAAGTCTTTCTGATAAGGCAGACCCAGCTGAGGGATATGAAGTATAGGGATCTACCAATGCATATCACAATTAATAAAATTACATCAGAATTTTTTTTTTATAATTAAGATGCTCATAGAATACAGCTTAGAAAATAAAATAAGTCATTATTCTACCAAAGTAGGCAACTTCTTCCTGAAAAAATATGTTTTATATTGGGATCCTACAGTTTCAAGATTTATCTGCCTCCTGATATAGAAAAAGTTTTAAAGGATAATTTTCCATAGACCCTACTATTTACATGATGCCCTATTTATGGATAGTAAGCAGTAGTTTGAGTCAATAAAGCTCCCTGAATTTTATATAAATTTTGGGCTTGAATTCTTTATTACCTGGGTCACCTTTGGCAAGTCACTTACAGTTTTAGAACCTCAGCTGAAGCAATATATGTAATGGGTAGAATATTGGACTTCAAACCATTGTGATCTAAGTCCAAATTTCATCTTTCACATTTACATGTTTGTGGATTGCTATACAAATCACTTAAACTAAGCTTCAGTTTCCTCAACTGTAAAATGAGAATAAAAAGCACAATGTGCCTTAATATAAATGTGCTTTCCTCCAAACTTTAAAGTACTGCATAGAGTAAATTTGATTTATTGTTATTATCTGCAAAATGAAAGAACTGGAGTCCTCAGTTTCTATAGTTCCTTTAAGCATTAGATCTTTTGAACCCAGGAAACACATTGGATTGAGATGAGGATCCTGTAATTCAAATTTGACAATTAACTTCTCATTTAATATTGGACATATTTCTCTATTTTATTAAGCTTCAATTTTTTATTTCTAAAATTATGGAATTGAGCTATGCAATTTCTAACATTCTTTGATACTTGAGTTATTTGTGAAGTAGACGCTTCTAGTTTATTCTGAATTTCATCTCTAACATTTAGCCTTTTGTTCATACCTATCAGTTGTAATAAAATGAAATGCAAGATACAGTACCAGCTCTTTATGAGCTTACATTTGTGAAATCTATATCCATCATAGTGCTAAAGGAAAATAAAACAGATCTATATTTGAGGTCTGGTTTCTCTCTCTTCCTGCAGATAACCAGGCCTATCATAAAATTCAGATAAGGGATTATTAAGTCTGGCTTTAAGCATGGGTGGTGTAGGTGAGGAACCAGCTAAAGATAAGCGAATTATATTTGAATTCCTGTCATGAAGACCGGTAGATGGTGTTGTTAGAGAACACAGGCCTTAAATTCATAAGGACCCAGGTTCAAATTTGACCTCAGACACTTAATGCTTACTGGCTATGTGATGTGGAACAAGTCATTTAACTCCAATTGTCTTTCAAAAATCAATAATTTTTAAAAATTGAGCTTAGTAATTTAAAAAAAAAAAAGGAATTTGTCATTTTATCTAACAATCTTATATGATCATAGGAACTGTCTCTATTTGGGATAAGAAGGATCATTTTTAGTTCATGCTGATGAATCTTGATAACTTTCTACTTTGGCTTGCAGTTTGATTTAATTCAATACAAAATGTGTTCAATGTGTAATATGTTCCATAATTGAACACAATAATTCAAAGGCAATTAAAAAGGAATATCACACATGGGACAATGACAAGGCATATGGTGCATGTAAACAACTGAAAAATATAATCAATGAGGCACTTCAAAGAAGGCTAGGAGTAAATGGTATTATTAAGAAATTGATCACATGGTATAAGTGGAAGATAATGGCAGAAAATCAAAGGACTCTAATGATATCCTAATGATGTTAGGAGAAATAATGGAAGGTGTTTGGAATGCTGAGGCATATACAGGCCCCACTTCAATTCCAATACCCTACATGGTAAATGTATAGAAAGACATGGACAAGATTTGTATATAAAGGGTGGCTAGCTTCACTATAGAAGGAAATTCCCTAATAGATGAGAACAAAGATCCATTTTAGTAGTTAAACATGTTCATTATATTAAGTACTAAACAAAACAATGGGATATAACTGGAAGGGGAGCATTTTTTCTTTTCTTTTCTTTTTTTTTTTTTTAAGCTATATTGTTTCCACACTCAGAAAGCTTACATTTTGTCTCTGAGAATAGTTTGTGGGAGGAGGTGTTAATATACCATGGATACAAATAAATATAACACAAAGTAGAGTGTGATGGGTCAAAAGGAAATACATGAGGAAAATTGGAGGGTGAGATGACCTTCAGGTGAAATTATGGAAAGTGGTCAGAAAGAATTTTTGTTTGATAGTCATGTAGATTTAACCTCTACCATACTGAATAATAAATAAAAGTTTTTTTTTTTTTTTTTTTTTTAGTGGCATTTGTGGAAACTGGAACTTTTTCCCCAAGGGAGGAAGAAGGTCACTCTGACTAGAAACTCTTGGAAACTCTGCCCATTTACTTGAATTTATAGAAAATTCCTGACCTATTCTTACCTATGAAACTGGTCCTTGACCTACAACTCACATTGTATTTTTTTTTTTTAATGTATTATCCAGAATTAACATTTCACCCATTTGCCACCTTCAACACATTTACTTCTAAATAATTGGGGAGTAAATGCAATTAGTTAATGATAGCTTATGAAAGTTGAACTTCTCACTTGCTGCTACTCTTACTTTCTTTGCCCTTCTACTAGGCTCTCCAGGTAAATGGCAGCATAAATATAAATGACAGTATTAAACCAGGTCATGAGATTGAGCACAGAACCAATCATAACATAAAGCGCTTTAATTTCCTTAATGATAAAAATAACAGTTTTATTTCTTAGACATCCAGGAGGAAGAAATTAGCTTTATTTTTGCTTTCTTAAAGATGTTCTGACCTTCAGAGGGTTATTGAGAAGAATATCTCATAAAAATTATTGTAAAGTACTTTGCAAATATAAAGTACTATATAATTGTGTAACAATAATAATTAGTTTAGAGTCTATTATTGCAAGTAGTAATTGCCCCCAACAAGGCAGCAAATAACTTGATGGTGCTGCATTTCTTTCATAAGAGGGATTCATATTATGGCTTTGAGCATTTACTTATCCTATTTCTATATAGTTTATTCTAACTACATCCTTATCAGAAAATTCTCTAGAGGTTTAATTGCAAAACTTTTCATCCTGCTAGAATTTACTTCTGCAACATAAAGAGGTGGGAAAGTCATAACATGAAGAACAAGTCAGGCATCTAACTATCCATCTCTCTGGACTGCGTTCTTATAAAACAGAAGCT
This sequence comes from Sminthopsis crassicaudata, assembly GCF_048593235.1. Taxonomy (NCBI): domain Eukaryota; kingdom Metazoa; phylum Chordata; class Mammalia; order Dasyuromorphia; family Dasyuridae; genus Sminthopsis; species Sminthopsis crassicaudata. Next base: position 267,107,018 of record NC_133620.1, read on the forward strand.
TCTGTTGTAGTGCTGTGTGGACATGAGTTATCCATTCACAGTTGGCCACTTCTTATATAAAAATCCAGGATAATGTAGGTTAACTTATGCTTATTTTCTGTAAATGCTGTACCTGGTGGAAAATATTTATGGCAGTTATCCTCAAGAGAGTTAGCAGTCAACAAAGATCCTTTATCAGAAGTTCTTCAAGTGCCTTTCTCCTCTTTCACTCATCTCATTACTGAGATAATAATAAAGAATGTTGCTCTATAATGGCAAGTAAGTTAAAAAAAAATATTGCTGCCACCATCAGTCATCATGGTGGATGTGTTATCTTAAGTACTCTTCTTTCCTAGAAAATAAACTATGATTGGTATGTTAACACTGAGTGATGTACTTTTACTGTACAAGGATGAAAAGCTTCAAGTTGAAGCTTATAAAAATGAATTTAAAATTAAATGAAAATTATCAATCTAAATTTCTGTATGTGTATGTATGTATGTATGTATCTGCAATTCATTTCACACTTAACTTTTAAACTGATCTTTTTACTCAAGTTGAGAGAAGGTATCTGTTAGTCCTAGGTTGTGTCTGAAAATTATGAATGAAAGAATAAATAAATGAAAAAAGCATTTATTAAGCACTTACTTAGATTAGTACTAAGTGCTAGGGTAAAAATTGAAAAAGTGAGACAGTTACTCATTTCAAAGTGTTCATATTCTAAATGAAAGAGGCATGGAAAAGAAAATTCAGGTACAGGGCAGATAGAAAAGCCAGGAAAACCCAGGATACAGGGAAGACAGATTGGTAAGTTTCAAGAGTCCTTTGTTTATATTAATAAGTTAAATGACATTGACTGGAGCCTGGGGATGATAAAGATAGTGCACGAATGTACCTGGAGAAATAGAGGATACAATGAAAGCATATGGCAGGGCCTGGTAATTTTTAATCTCTTCTGAAGAAAGAATATCATGTCTGTGATATGAGTGTTCAAATCACACAGAGACATTCCAGGAAATCTTGGGTAAGGACTTTGTAAAAAGGCATTTTGTCTCCTGCTTATTACTTTTTACCAGAGCTTTGGCAATTAAAGTTGGTTAATTTTTTTCACTTTTCATCCAGATTGTCTTGGCAGCATACAACTGCATAATTGAAATTCATAAGAACTAGATTAGCTCATCAAAATAAGACTGGAAGTTCTTAATTATCCAAAGAAATTTCCCCAAATAGGGAGACATTTCTCCATCAAATTCCTATTCTATGTCTCCATCATAATTAAGTTCTATGAAGCTAGAAAAACTTCAGGTATAGGATCAATATTGAGATGGGAAGGGGAGATTATGCAATGATTCAGAGGACATTCTGGTTGTAAGTTTGCTCAGACCAAGAGAGGAGATATACCATCACCAGATTGTTCATTGTGGAAGGTGGATGACCATCAAGAAAAGAACGATCTTCCCTGGAAGGAAATATTTCCCTCTCTCCATCCATGGTTAATATTGACTCTTACCCCTTTTCCTCCACCTTCTTTAACATTCAAGTGTAAGGTCCTATTCACTTGATAAACTAGAGCACTACATACATCATAGTAACAATTTACCTAGTTTGGAAAAGACATACTGCCTGCTGATACAATTTTTTGACAAATACACTCATAATAATTGTTCAAGACGTACATTCAAAGAGGGAGTACCAATGTGGAGGAAATCATGGGTCCTTGAAGTAATAAAAAGGAAAACATCTTTAATGAAAGAAAATAATCAATACTTTATTCAAAGTATCTTTGAAATTTACAAATATATGAGCATGTGGAGATGACTTATTTTAAAATCTAGAATATAAAATGAATTTTTTTTATTTGTGGTCTTTTGTAGTCAGGTCTAGTTCAAATTTATCTCCATGTACCTAGAGGTGCTAAACCCTTGTTACTGCCAGATTAGTAGACAAAAATCTTTCTTGGGTGCTGAAAATAACCAGATTGCATCACATTCTTGAAAGAAAACTAAGAACATTCATGGCTGTTTATATATTTACTTCCAGGTGGAATGGTACTATAAATGTGTCAAGAATCCATTAATTGTAATACAAAAGTTAGACATGGTCCTTGTGTCCTTAGGTTAAAATATCTCACCCTTAGTCTTGTAGAAATTTGCCTGTAGAGGGATGATTTATAAATCATTCAGTAACAGATGATGTTATAACTAAAGCAGTGGGAGTTTTGAAATACCTACATCAGATTAAGCTTGTGTTTATTTCAAAAAAAGCTCTGATCTAGCTTGGGTTTTTGGCAGGCTCAACATGAGCCCAACATGAACTACTGTAAATCAAAGCTTTTTTGAAAGTCAAACTTGGAATATTTCCAATCCCAATTAAAGAGTATTTGATGTCTTTTGGACTTCGATTTTTTAGGGGAAAAAATAAAAGCCTTGTTGGTCTCACTTTTATTTTTGTTAACCTTGTTTAGACCACACCATTAAAAACAACAACACAAAATTCTGTACACAACAATGTTGCTCCAGAAATGAACAAAACCCTTAGCTTTTGTATAGGTATGTTTATATGTATGTGCTTGTATGTGAATGTGTTTGGCAAGAAGACTACAGAAACAGATATAACTTATGGATGAAGTTACACTTATAGAATCAAATCATTAGATTCCATTCCATGCCACCATCCCCAAGCTTTTTTGAACATTTTGAATCCAAATAATATTTCATACTTGTTTTACAGATTGCCTCAATATTCTGCAGATTGGTCTTAGTTATAATTATAAATGTAATAAATAGCTCATTCCTGATTTAACCAATAGTAATATATATATATATATGTACATATATATGTATACATATGTATACATATATATGTATATATATACACATATGTATATATACATATGTATACATATATATGTGTATATATATATACACATATGTGTATATATATATATACACACATATGTATAGATATATAGATAGATAGATAGATAGATATATCTATATATATATCTATATATATATGTATCTATCTATCTATCTATCTATCTATATATATATATATGTATATATCAGACATCAGTCATGCCAGGGGAAGCTACACAAGGGGAAGCTTTTTAAATAGTTTCTCATGAGATTTTGTTAGCAAAATAATTTATGATTATCTCATACTGTGCATGAATAACCCTCATAAATATGGCACAGTACAATCCAATTCATTATGCATCCTAAACAGCTTGATAATTTATGAAATTGAGGAATTCTGTTTAGCTGATTTAAAAAAAGATGAAGAAAAAGAATACAGAAAAAAGCAAAAAGTTCACATATATAAATGGAAAGTGTTTTTTGTTTTTTTTTTTCCTCCCAGATCATTCAATGTTATTCATCTATAAGTCTATATTTGTGGATTATTAAATGACAGTTCACATGGGTTTTAGCTCAGCTGGTATTCTAGAATTGTATTGGGGGACTTTAGTTCTTCTTTCAAATCTTTTTGAAGTTTCCTTGGCCCCTGAGTGATTTCCTTTGTAAAATTAAAAAAAGATAACAAATGGAAGAGAGACCAAGTGAGCTGTTGATGAATCGCTCTGCTGGCAAAAGACTATTGGATATGACTTAAGAGTCCAGACTTGAAAAGTATACATCTTAAGCAGGGAGATGGCTTGAGAGATGAGGGGGCCATGGAAAAGTCTGTTTTTAGCAGCAGTGGAGAAAAAAAATTATGACTTCAAGTGTTTTCTTTTCACCTGATAGCTAAAGCTAGAAATGACCCTGGAATAAATGAATCACTCTCGGATTCTTTCACACATTTCAAAGATTGTGGTTTGTTCATGTTTTACCTAAAGGACAAAAGCCTGGTGTGCTTCAGTTGTTTTCCACAGTACAGTGTCCCTCAGAGTGTGCCCTACTTGGTTTACTTTGAATTCTTGTGTTTTACTTGAAAATTCCACTATTTCTTGTGGCTGCTCAATATTTCTTGGTTAAAGCACCACTGGAAAAGTGAGGTATGTACTTCAATTTGGACCTACGCTAATTGGAGATCCACTTTTTAAGGGTTTTTCCATTTTTGAATTATGTGAATAATTATCTCAGTTCTTCATTTTACAGCAGCTAAGAAGACTTGGGCCATCTAGAAATAGGCAGAAACTTGACTTTTGTCTGTTCTATTAAATAAGAATAAAGTTTACCACTTCATTTGCAAGCTCAGAAATTCAAAAATAGCATTATTCACTCTTTGCAGGGTTATCATTTATATTGGCATTTTGTTGGACCTTTATTCAGAATGTTTTTAAAATGCAAAGCTAAAAAACACATAGTATTATAAAGGAAGCCAATTTTATTGAAATAAAGATTTTCTTTCTTTTTTTCTATCTAATCAACCTAACTGCAAGTTTATAGACCACAGGATAAGAATCTCTGATATATACCTAGGAGCAGCTTTAGAAGTGAACTAATTTAATCCCTTATTTTACAGATATAAAAACTGAAACAGATGAGTATAGAATAATTTACTCAAAGCCACAAAGGTGACATATAACAGAGTCAGGATATGAACTCAGGTCCACTGACTACAAATCTATTTTATCACACTGACTGATATAGTTGCAGGGTCATCTGTTAAAGTATATCCATAACTCTGTGGAAAATATGAAAAACAAATTCACATTTTTCCCAATGACATTTATATTCCACAAATACTTTGCAATAGACTGTCTCCAGTTTCCTCCATTTGAAGGGGAAGGAGATTGAACTCCTGTGCCTTCCACAAAGAGAGTAAAAAATAACGACCCTCTGAGGTTATTTTGATATAAAAGCTTTGGAGTCTTTCACTTTAGCTTGTAATGTTGAAAGAAAAAGTATGATACTCCACTGAATTTTTAACATTAATTTTTAAATAAAAAGTACACTTATTATTCCAATAATGATAATAATATCTAATATCTATTTGGTACTTAATGTTGACAAAGTACTATATATTATACATATCTACATACATATATACATATGTACTTTGATAAATTGTTCTAAAATTTCAGTTTAAATTTAAAAATTTTAAAAATCTATTAATAGACTGATTTTTCTTTTCATTTTATAAGATAACAGTGATATGTAATTTTCAAGAAAAAGTGGATTTTGGAAATAACATAACATTTATTATGCCATAATTATGACATAAAATCAAAAATGCTTTAAGAAAAATATGATGTTAAATTACTTTAAAAAAATAACAAACATTTTTAACATTAAAAACATCAGAATAGTCTCACATACAATTATATCGAATCCAGCTAACCACTAGAAAGCATAACTTTGGGTGGAATGGAAACACAGTAGATCAAGGAAAGATTTGCAACTATTAATACCAATTCTAAGCTTTGGATTTATAGAAAATAATGACTAGTCTAAGCTTTAAGAAAGATTTCACAACTGTTGATATTAGGGCAAATTTACTTCTTAAGTACTGCATTCACCTCTATATAATGCGTTGGTTCTGGATCCAAAAGCAAATATTCCAAACCTGAGGGTTAGTATTTATTTCTTGCTTTTTATCTCTAACTGTTCTTAAATAATAATGCAGTCACAGATCAATTTGTTTTGATAAGATTTCCAAGAACAAGGTTCAAAACTGAATTCCCAGTGTCCCCACTGGACCACTCTAAAAATGACCTCACCTTGAACAGTGAGGCTCTATATTAGAATTTGTCCCTTGAACAAACTGATAACCATGTCCTTAACTATTGGATAATTGTTTTACATACTCTGGTGGGGGGAATGTTACCTACAGTGGTCAGAGAACAGTCATCATGTCATCCAGTCACATCTTAAAGACTTGTTTCAGGTAATTCATTCCTTACTAAACATTCAATTTCATTGTTGGATGACTGGAAAAGTTAGGAAATTTCTCCTTAAGGTGAATCAGTAAATGCTTCCCTGTAACTTCCAAACAATCTCTGCCCTCTGAGGTTAAGCAGAATAAGATTAAAACTTTTTTTTTTTTTTTTTTTAATTTGAGGACTCTTCAAATATTTCAAAAGAGTAACCATACCTCATGTAAGTCTTTTATTTTTCAAGCTAAATGTCAATTTTTTAAATGACCCTCATATTATATGATTTTTTGAGTTTCCTTATTATCTTGGTCATTTACCTCTGGATATTTCTCAGTTTTTCAATGCCCTGTAAAATCTGAAGCCCGGACCTGCATATTATAGTGAAAGTTTGTTGTAACTAGGGCATAGTATAGTGGAGGGGTAATCAGCTTGGTTCTATGGTCTAAAAACTACCTTTTTATTAAAATAAATGAAAATTATTTATACAACTATAGAACCTCAAAAATAGTTCAGTACTTTTTTTAAGCTCCTACTATTTTCAAGGCGCCATAGTAGCTTCCAGAATTACAAAAATAATATTTAAATAATGAAATAGCCCCTTCTGCCTTTAAATAGATTATACCATGTTTACAAGAAAATTCTTGACAGAATGTGGCATGAAAAGAGAGGGAAATCAATGAGCCATAAGAAAAAGGGAGGAAAGGAAAGCAAAATAGCTACAAGTAGCTCCCAACTCTCTCCTTCCCACTATTTAAAAAAAATCCTCACCAGACCTAACAATCACTAATAGGAGAACCAAGAAATAAATCACAATGAGTCACTTTCTTTTTTCTAGTCCATGTTGACCAAAAAGTCTGTGGTTACAGTCTAGTCAGGAACATAGAACACTCAAAGGCAGGAAAATGATATGGAATTAAGTAAGAAGAAGTATCAAACTAATATAATGTAAGGTTCGACTGCCAAATCTATATGCTGGACAGAAGAGATAACCAGCACATAAAAGTCTAAGTCTAAGATGAAAAGTGTTTGAGAGCCCGTCTTTTGAGCAATGATCAAGAAGTAAAGTCAGAAACAAGGAGAAGCTATGTTATTAAAACCATGGAGTGAATTGCAAACTCAGTTTCAGTGGCTAGCCCCATCTGAAGCCTGAACTGAAACAATCAGCATAGAAATCCTAAAGGAAAAAAAAAAAAGCCCATTCTGTCATTTTGAATCAGCAAATTCAGATTGTTAATGGCTTAGTCTGCTTTTTAGATACAAATCCAGGTCAAGAACTTGAAGAACATAAACATGAGGGACATTGTCCTGGCTTGAATCTGAATCAGACCACTTTGAGAGAACCAAAAACTTACACTAAAACCTAGTTGTTGCAATGCATAAAGTGCTCAGCCTCATGTTTCTGAGTTCAAATCTAGACTTAGATACTTACTGGCAAATCACTTACCTTTGTTTGTTTGTTTCTGTTACATAAATTGAGCTGAGACAGAAAATGACAAACTACTCCATTATCTGTATCAAAAAAAACTCCAAAAGAGGTCACAAAGAGTTGAACACAACTAAAACAACTGAACAACAAAATGAAATAAACTAAACATTCCTGAAAGAAAGAAAAAAAAAAGAAAAAAAGAAAAGGTGAATTAATGGAAAGGAAGAATTGAAGAGTGAACCAGAAATACTCTGAGGACAACTGAGCAGGAAGGGAAAGGCAGGCTAGATAAAATTGTGTCACATCTTCAGGGTAGAAATCTGTATAATTAAAGAGTAATAGATGGGAAAGCGGCATGGTTGACATTTCAATCTCATGTGTGAGAACTGATTAAAGGGGGAAAGAATACATATATTTGAGCACATGCAATTAGAAATGGTAAAAATTGGTGGGAAAGAAAAAAAATGTTAGTGGCAGGATAGATTAAGGTACACATTAATCCTAAAAATCAAACTCTAAGTATTTGTTAAAAAATATAACTCTCGTTGAGGTAGCAAAAAAATGAAATAAAGGTGGGTGAAAACCCATCATTTGGCAAAGTCCTGAACAAGTTATAAATTTAAATTATAAAAACGACTTTGAAAGACTAAAGAACTTTTATTAATCTCACAATCAACCATGATTCTAGAGGTTTAATGATAAAAATATCCTACCTATCTCCTATAGAGATGTTAAACACTTTTTGAAGAATGAGACATCTTTCCATATAAAGTTAGGGAAAGATAACTATACATATCTCTCTGCTTCTTGATCCTTCTACCTATCTACCTATCTATCTATTGTCTAACTTTTCTGATAGTAGATCTAAAACAATATATATATATACACACACATATATGTATATATATACATACATATATATATATATATTCTGCATTCTGAATGGAGATAAGACAGACCAACAGACATAATGTGGAAATTGTTCTACTTTTTTACATATGTATGTAATTTTTTTTATCAATTGGGGAGAAAGGAGGAGGTGAATTTTTGCTGATTGAAAAAGTAAAATTTAATTTTATGAAAAGAGACCAAGAAACATTGGAGAAAATAGAGAGCACTGATGATTTTGGGGCATGCGGGGAGGGAGGAGTCATTCAGATAATAGTTCACAAAGGAGATATCATCTGAACTGAAATTTGGAAGAAGGTAAGTGTTATAAAGGGATCTTCTCTGTCTTTATTGTCTTTGTGCAACTATTTGTCAAAAAGTGTAGAGGTGAGAGATGCAAAATTATTTTTGGTGAAAAGTTGGACATTCACATGGGCTAAAATATATAGTACATGAGTCTGGAAAAAATAGACAAGACAAATTGTGAAGAACCATAATGCTAAACTAAGAAGTTTTTATTTTATCCTAGTTGAAATATAGAGCCACTGAAGATTTTTGAACAATGGAGTTAAGTAGTTAGATCTCTCTTCGAAGGAAACATTAAATTCCCATCTCTAACACTTAATTCTCCTGTGAGCTTGAACTTTAACCTTCCTGGTTCTGGGATTTCTTGATTTTAAAAATGGTGCTGATTAAAATGTCTTAAAAAGTGTCTTCTAACTAAATCAGAGATGATTCTATTGTTTTTGTCTACGATATGAATGGTAGATTGGAGAAAGGAGATAATGGGATCAGAAAAGTCAATTCAGAGGCAATTACAATTGTCCATTCAGTAGTGATGAGGGCCTGATCTCTTGTGTCCCTTTTTCTAGGTGAAGAGTGAGAACGGGATAGCTATGAAACATAGTATTAAGATAACATCAATGGAACATGGCAACTAATTATGTATGAAAGATTAGAGGTAGGCAAGAGTCATTGATAAGGCCTAAATTATGAGACTGGATGACACAGATAATAATGTACTGATATCAATATTAGGGAAAGTTAAAAATAGAGAATTTAAAGAAAGAAATTTTAACCTTGCATTCTATGAATATGTTTTTTAAATATATATAATTATAATAATTGCATTTCAACATAACTGATTTCCTCCATAATACTATGCTTTTATTTTATGTATTTGAAAGCATTATTGTGAGATTAAGTTCTATCCTGCCAAAAATATTCATGAATTCAAAATAATTTAAGGGAATCAGATGAGTTTCCTTCTTTTAAGGATTCTAAACTGCCCAATGATGCAACAACTTATTTCTTTATCAACATAATTCTTTGAATGATGCTATGTGGATGTAAATCATAGAATTCCAAAATCTCAGAAGATTCAAAATTTTAAACACAAAGGGCAATGAATTGAACTTAAGTGAGATATAATGTGTTTTAAATTTGAAAAGAGATCCAAAAATATTATTACCATGACTATTGCTTCTAGTGAATGAATGACCGCATGAAAGAAAGAAAACCTGAATGAATGGGGGAAAAACAAACATTTATTAAGCATATACAATTTGTCAGTTACTGTGCTAAATTCTGGGAACACAAACAGAAGAAGAAGAAAAAAAAAAAAAAAAACATTCCCAATCCTTAATGAGGCTACTTTCTAATAGGAAAGACAACATGCAAAAGGTGTAGATGGGGCAATGATGGAAAATGAAGGTACTGAGTATGAGGTTGTGATTCTGAAGTTCTAAAAGTCAGGAACAAATCTGGGAAGGGAATGAAAGCAGGTCAGTCGAGATTCTTTCACAAAATGAAAACTTCAAGAGGAAACTCAGGCCAGGAGAAGTTGAAATGAAAAAATTAAAAGCACTAATTAAGCAGTTGCTTTGCTTATTAATGGGAAAAGCAAGTCAGTCCTTGTTTCCCAGATATTTATTTCTGGATCCTAAGATTACTCTATATAGATTTACCCTCTTTTTCATGAGGTCCTGACACCGCCTATCAAAATTTTATTAATAGGTAGTGGCACAGAAGGGAAGAAAATGGAGATATAACTTCTGTCACAATGGGCCTAGCCTGGCTCTGATAGTTTTTTTATTTGTTTGCTTTTTTCTTTGACATCTTTAAGAAATTAAGAGTTTAGTCCCTAGTATAAATTAAGCATTGATGTTTATTTGCTTATTAGCAAATTTTGTTTTTATTTTCAGGTCTCTATTTTCTCTTCACCTCACTCACCAAAATGGTAATGAGACCAGCCTTCCCATGATTCTCTCTATTTTTGGCCAAACATGTTATTAAAAAAATTACAAAAAAATACCCTAAAAATAAAAATTCCCATTTGTAGATACAACAAACTTAAAATTCCATTATATATTTTGATGATTTTATAGCCAGCAGGCCATCTTATTATCACTTGCAATGTATAAGTTTTAATAAGGCAATTATAAATATAACTTATGCTGCAAAATTCACTGCATAACAGGAAATAAACGGATCCCTTTTAATCTTACCCTCAGAACAGAGTTAATGTACCATTTTCCTAATTTATAATCAAAATACTAAATAAAATTCAGTGTAACAGTTTTAGCATATCAAAGGTATTTCATGTCATAAATTTCACAAACCTGAAGGCAAATCTCTTCTTCTTAATTTAAAGAGATTAGAGATAAAATAATTTTAATGTATATGTACACGAGTGTAAAATTGCAAAAAGGTAGAATTTTATCAATATTAACATGTTCAGATCAAGTGTATTAGCTCTTCTGAAATCCACTTCCCCTAAATCACAGCATAAACCTAGCAGAAACTTTGAACTCCAGAGACAGAATTGCTAAAGGAGGCAGAGGAAATAAATATTTTATAGTTTGAGAAGGCACAGGATAAGAAATGTGAATTAGTGTGAATTGAATGTAGTTTGCATTGATTATAATGTGTATCTCAGGTAGACTTAGTATTTTTTATTTAGTAGCCATCTCAAAGTATAATGGCATCATAGATTTAAGACTAAAGAGACCTTAGAAATCATATCATCCAACATCTTCATTATTTTGACGAGGTTCTCTAGTTATAAACTTAGATAATTTTGGAATGCAAGATGCAAATTTCATAATTAATCTCATTTTGCAACACTTTAAGGTTTACAAAATACTTTCCTAAAGAAAGCTCTGGCACTTAAGTGGTTAAAGTATCCCAATCTTACACATGGGAAACCAAGGTGAGCCAAATGTCTTTATAATCATGCTGTGGTGGAGTTTAGATTTAAACCTGGGTCTCCTGACTGACATTCCCCCCCCACACACACTTTACCACAAATAACATTTTGATTTTAGTGTAGAACTAATCCTATCTTAGCTTGTAAATGCATCTATGTCCATAAAGGATAAATCAGAGAGAAAGCACAATAGATTAATATCAGTAATAAATACTGATGCAAAAATTCTGAATAAAATACTAGGAAAAATAGTTCAAATATATTCTAAACTTTTATTCATTAAGTCAGTTCTGGATTTCTGTTCTGTATGATTTAATATTAAGCAAATATTTCAGATTATATTATTTTTAAAAATAACAAATACCACAATTATATCAACAGATAAAAGGGAAAAATACTTTTGACAAACTCTGTATTTATGCCAAACACTGAAAAAAATGACCTTTTGTTCATGTTATATTAACATGAATATTATATTATATTATATATCCTATAGTAAATACTTCAAATCAAAACTTTTATTATTCTGAATGGAGAATAATAAATTTTTTTTAAAATAAATGCAGGAATTAGTTAAGGATACTCATCCTTCACATACCTGACTAGTATTTGACAGTTAGCAAGAGTGATAAAATAAGTAAAAAAAAATTAAAGGACACTAATATCAGCAAAGAGAAAGTAAAAGTATCTGTATTGATTGATGGCATAGTGGTTTTCTTAGAAAATATCTTTAAGTGGCATCTAGGTGGTGCAGTGGATAGAGTACCAGCCCTGAAGTTAGGAGGAACTGAGTTCAAATCTTGTCTTGGGCATGTAACATTTCCTAGCTATGTGAGCCTGGACAAGTTATTTAACCCCAATTATCTCAGCAAAGAAAAAGAAAAAAAATCTTCAAATTTATGGGGGAAAAAACCAACAAATTGATATAATGACTACCTTCAATATTATTAACTTGGTACAAAGAAAAATAGAGAAGATTGAATAGGAAGAGCAACAGAGATGGGTCTAAAACACAAGAACAAAATCCTTATTCTTCATTGACACCGACCTGGATAAAGGTAAGATGATTTTCCCCTTGATACCTGAGAGGACATTATACTGATCTTTCTTCATATTAAATTTAATATTGGCAAAATTAAAGGTGTTGCTTATGCTAAATACTTATAAAGATAAGTCACTCTTCCAAGTCCTCAGGACACTATTTCATTAATCATTCATTTTTTCTAAACTGTATTTATTATGTTGTATATGGAGCACACAGCAAATTATTGCTTCAGTAAAGATTATTCATAAGTCTAGAACTTTTGTATTCAAGAGCCAATTCATATCCGGGGTTATTTCAGCCTTCTACAATCCTCCCATGACATCAATCCATCCCTTTTTCATTGAAAATCTCTCTTCCTACTTCATAAGAATCAAGCAATCAAATAAACAAATGAATAAAAAATTGCCACCATCTTCCCTTTTTCTTATCTCACATAATTCAGGCATCTTGTTCCATTATTTTCTCTTTCATCCATATATTACATAAAGAGATACCTTTCTTTTTTAGAAGCTATTCCCTTATACACAAATGCTTTATCTTACCCCCTTCTAAATTGTTTAACAGATTGCCACAGCTCTAATATTTAATCTCTTCCTACCTTCTGACTCTTCTGCCTAGAAAAATTTCTCTACCTCACCCATCCTTAAAAAAAAAAAAAAGTCCCACTAGCTATTGTACTATATCTTTCCTTCCTTTTCAGTTGAACTCCTTGATGAAGCCATTTATGCTTAGCACTTTCATTTGAATCTTATCATTTGTATCCTAAATACTTTGTAAACTCATTTGAAAGCTCATCATTCAAGTAAAAAACTCTCCAAACTTACTAATAATTCTCAGTTCTCTTATTGATGTGGCTGCTGCTCTTGACAACATCCTTGTTTTTGGTAACACTCTATTATCTCTACATTTCACTCTTTTTTTTTTTTTTTCTTTTTTCTTTTTTTTTTTTCATTTTTTAATTAAAGATTTTTATTTACAAAATATATGCATGGATAATTTTTCAACAGTGACCCTTGGCATATCTTGTGTTCCAAATTTTCTCCTCTTTCCCCCACCCTCTCCTCTAGATAGCAAGTTGTCCAATACATGTTAAATATGTTAAAATATATGTTAAATCCAATATATGCATTCATATTTAGACAGTTATCCTGTTGCACAGGAAAAATAAGATCAATAAGGGAAAAAAATTGAGAAGGAAAACAAAATGCAGGCAAACAACAACAGAAAGAATGAAAATGCTATGTTTGTGGTCCACACTTAGTTCCTACAGTCTTCTTCCTGGGCTAAATTTTACTCTGAATTCCCCATTTTCTCATAAACATCGGACTGATTCTTCTTAGTCTCTTTCATTGGATCTTCATCCAGATGCTGTTCACTAATCATGTTTGGCTTCTAAGGCTCTGTCCCTCTCTTGCTTCTCTTTTCTATTATCTCTTGGTGAACTCATTATCTAGTCTGTGTTAAATTATCATCTCTATGTCCTCTCTCACTCTTTCTCTCTGTGTGTAAAAAAAGAATCACACACACACACATATATATATATATATACATACATATATATATATACATATATATGTAATAAGTATACATATATGTACACATACACAAAATGTGTGTGTGAGGAGTTATAGTAGTAGTAAGAGTAGTAGGAGTAGGAGTAGGAGTAAACATAGAATACTAGTAGTAGTAGTAGTATGGAGGATTAAAAAAGGAACAAAGTTGTTAAAAATCTGAAATTTTTGACTACTTAAAATAAATTATATAAGGAATATCTCTGTAAAATCCCTTTTAATTAATCAATAAGCTGACACAGTTATGGAGGAACAAAATCTTATCCTTGTCTTCACTATAAATCAAAGCAGAAGGCAAAGGAAATTGAAGGTAAGTAGTTCACAGTTTCTAACTAAAGAGGCAAAGCTAAAAGTTTGCAGAGCTAGTTTTATCATGTATACAATGGCAATAAAAACAATTTCATGGAACATTTGGTCATCTTGTCCTTTATTCTGACTCTATCATCAGAGGTCCAAATTTATTACATTTTATGATTTCTTCTCAGCTCACAATAGGCTCTCCAGTATGTAGAGGCAACTAAAAAGTCTCTTTTCTTTTTCATCACTGATTGTATTCTGTCAAATTTAGGGACCCATGACTTAGAATGCTAATTTTACTTACCTTTTATTATATTACTACTATTTCTACCACTATTGAATCAGTTAGGTGACATAGTAGATCGAATGTTGGGCCTGGAGTCAGGAAGAACTGAGTTCAAATTTGTCCTCAAAGTCTTATTACTTGTATTACATTGGGCAAATTACTTAATCTCACTTTTTTCAATTATAAAATGGAGATAAAAATAGCAGTTGTCTCCTAGAATTGTGAGAATCAAATAAAATAATCATTTTATAATGCTTAGCATAGTTCTTAGAATATAATGAATATTTAATAACTATTTAGTTCTTTCTTTTCTTGCTAACAACAGATATCATTTATATAGTGCTTTATGATTTGTAAATCATTTTACAAATATTATCTTAGTTAATTCTCATGACAATCCTGAAAGATGCATGTTGTTGTTATTAGTATTATTAGTATTAGTTGTTAAGGACCATGCCTAAGTGAAAGGGCAGGTCAATTTTCTGAGAGCCTCCACAGCTGTGAATCATAATACCTGAAGGAGTTACAAAGCAGCCTTTATTAATACAGATGTTCCTTGTTGGATTGGGAATGAAATAAATCGGAGGCAAGAGGGAAGAGGTGAGAGGTTAGACAATGCTACTGCCTCTCAATGGAGAGGTCAGAGAATGAAATTGCCTCTCAGTCTCCTTGTATCATCATCATCATCGTCTCACATAAAGAGATCCATTCTACAAGTCTGAGTTAGATCTCCAGCAGCCACTGGTAGGTGGCTCCCATATCCCAATATATGGGGCCCGGGCATGGGACACAAGAAACACAAGAAATAAAGAAGCAGCAGCTCTTGAGAGCTGTTTGTGAGTAGGATCCTCCCAGAGTTGTTTCGGTTACCCATGGGGAATGAAAGGGAGAAGAGATGTGGGAAGACTTTTTTCCAAAAAACAAAAACTGGGGAATTGTTAAAGACCATGACTAAGTGAAAGGGCAGGTCAGTTCTCTAAGAGCCTCCACAGCTATGAATCATCACATTTGTGGGGATTGCAAAGCAGCTTTTACTAACAAAGGTTCCTTGTAGTTTGGGAATGAAATAAATTGGAGGCAAGAGGGAAGAGGAGAGAGTTCAGACTATGCAACTATCTCTAGTGGAGAGGTCAGAGAACACCACTGCCTCTCAGTCTCCTTATATCATCATTATCCTTTCACATAAAGAGATCCATTTTACAGGTTTGCATTAGACCTCCAGCAGTCACTGGCAGTTGACTCCCGTATCTCAACAATTAGTCCCATTTTAAAGATAGGGAAACTAAGACTGACAATGTTATGTGATTTGCTCAGGGTCACACAGTTAATGAGTTTCTGAAATACCTTCTACTACTCCTACCCACATCTAATTAGTAAATTTATCCAAAAGTCATCCTCAAATCACAGTCATGCTCTGAACCTAAACTGGCACCCACTTGAGTTGTGTGTGTGTGTGTGTGTGTGTGTCTGTGTGTCTGTGTGTCTGTGTGTCTGTGTACCTTTATGTATGTGTCTGTATATAATGGCATCAAGGCATACCTGAAGCTAGATTTAAATCTAGAATACAAGTAATGATAAGATAAGGGTATTATCTCACCTGATAGATAAATGGATACTTACTGAGCTTCCAAAATTTCCCTCCAAACAACTTTCAGCAAGGTCTCAAAGTGAATTTTGGAGTAGCAAGACATACAAGAGGACAGGATGAAAGAATTTTTCCAGCCCAAGACAGCCTAGATTAGCAGGAAAGATTTGTAACATAAGGCTGAGATGGAAGCTCAGTACCATATCAGGCTTTGGGGGTAACTGAATTGACTGTACTTTCTGAAATTCTCCACTCACAGATGTTAAAAGAGGTGAGATAGAGATTACAGGAGGACATATGATAATATCAGATGTAGGACCTGTTATATTGCCCATACTTGGATCGGGGTTGCAATTCCTCTTTGTAGTAACAAAACAAGAAAGAACACTAGCATCTCAGAGCTTGTAACTGCAGGGAAATGGGGCTTCTGGTCACACTAACAGGATAGAAAAGAAAGTTTGTGATCACTCACTTATGAAAGCATAGAACTAGAGAGTAACAAATATGCCTCTCCTTAGAGGAGACATTTTTTCATCTTGGAAAACTGAAAACTTACCAGCTCATAGAATTAGCTCTAAAAAATAGCTGCATACTAATCAATTAGAGAATGGCTGAATAAATTGTGGTATATGAATATTATGGAATATTATTGTTCTGTAAGAAATGACCAACAGGACCATTTCAGAAATGCCTGGAGAGACTTATATGAACTGATGCTGAGTGAAATGATCAGGACCAAGAGATCATTATATACTTCAACAATAATACTATATGATGATCAATTCTGATGGATGTGGCCTTCTTCAACAATGAGATGAACCGAATCAGTTCCAATAGAGCAATAATGAACTGAACCAGCTACACCCAGCGAAAGAACTCTGGGAGATGACTATGAACCAGTATATAGAATTCCCAAACCCTCTATTTTTGTCCACCTGCATTTTGGATTTCCTTCACAGGCTAATTGTACACTATTTCAAAGTCCAATTCTCTTTGTACAGCAAAACAACTGTTTGGGCATGCATACATATGTTGTATTTAATTTACACTTTAACATATTTAACATGTATTGGTCAGCCTGCCATGTGGGGAAATGGGTGGGGGGAAGGAGGGAAAAAATTGAAACAAAAGGTTTAGCAATTCTCAATGCTGCAAAATTACCCATGCGTATATCTGGTAAATAAAAACTATTAAAAAAAAATAAAAATAGCTGCATAAAAACCTGACACTTAGAGCAATACCTCCCCATGTGAGAAAAGTTAAAAGTCCCTTGACTTTAAACTTTTATTAATTTTCATTTCATTTATTTATTTTATACAAAAATTTTTATTTATTTTATTTTAATAATGCCATTAACTGAAATAGGCAGGAAAATGAGGGGCAAAACAAAAAAACAAAAAAAAAAAAAAAAAAAAAAAAACCTGACCATAGAAAGCTATTATGATTATAGGAAAGATCAAAACACAAATTCAACAAACACCAAAATCAAAACTGCTTCATTCAAAGTCTCCAAACAAAAGAAAGTAAGGTCTCAGGTTAAAGAACAATTTTATGGAAGGACTCAAAAAGTATTTTAAACACCAAGTCAGAGAGATAAATTAAAATTTGAGAGAATAATGAGAGTAAAACAAGAAAATCATGACAAAATCAATAGCTTGATAAGAATGGCACAATGCTAAGAAAATAACACCTTATAAAGAAAATAGGCCAAATGGAAAGTCACACAAAAATCCACTGAAGAGATCTTCCTAAAACAGCAGAATTGTCCAATTGGGAGGAGGAAATTACCAAAAAATTCAATGAAGAAAAGAATGTCTTAAAAAGTAAAATTAGACAAATTGAGGGTGGGGAATAAATATAAGCTCACAGAAGAAAATCATTCTTTATTTATTTTTACTGAGGCAATTGGGATTAAGTGACTTGTCCAAGGTGACATAGCTAGGAAGTGTTAAGTATCTGAGACCAGGTCCTCCTTTCTTCTGGTCTGGTGCTCTATCTACTAAGCCACTTATCTGTCCTAAAAGTAATTCTTTACAAATAAGAATCTTGTCCATTGGAATAGATCAAGAAATAAGATGAAAATAGATAGATGAAATGAGATGAAAAAGAATGAAAGAAAGAGAAGAAAATTTAAAATATCTCATCAGAGAAACAAATACCTTAAAAAAAAGTTTGAGGGGAGATTGTTCAACAACCATTATACTACCTGAAAGCTAGACGTCATTGTTGAAGAAATTATCAAAGAAAACTCTGCTCTAATATTATAGAACCAGAAGGTGAAATAGTAATTGAAAGAATCCATTTCATATTTCCTAAAAGAGATCTCAAAATTACAATTCCCAGAAACAGTATAACCAAATTCCAGATCTTCCAGTTCAAGGAAAAAAATATTGCAAAATGTCAGAGAGAAACAAGGCCAACATCATGTCACCACAGTACAGATAACACAAGATTCTACATTACAGGGTCAGAGGTTTGGGAATATGTTATTCTAGAGGATAAAGGAGCTGGTATTATAACCAATACTCACCTACCTAAGTATAATTGTTTTAGTTAAAAAAAATGGATTTTCATTTAAGTGGAGAACTTTCAAGTATTCCTTATGAAAAGACTAGAGCTAAAAAGAAAATTTGACTTGCAAATGCAAGATTCAAGACAAACAAAAGTGGTAAAAAGAAAAGGAAAGTCATAAAGAATTCAGTAAAATAAACTGTTGAATTCATATATGAGGACATGATACTTGTAACTTCTAAGAATTTATTATTATTATGGCATTAAAAAGGAATATACACAAGATATGGGTGTGAATTGAACATGATAGTATTTTTTTAAAAGATAAAATGAAGAGGTAAGAAAAAGGAGTGTATTGGGAGACACAGAAAGGGAGTTACAGAATGAGGTAAATTATCTCACATAAAAAGGAGCAAAAGAACATTTACAGTGGAGAGGAAGATTGGAGAATTGGGAAGAGAATTTTTGATCTTTAATATCATTAGAATTGTCTCAAAAAGGGAATGACATACAGATTTACTCTGGTATTTTATGATATTAAAAAGTAAAAGAGGAAGGAGATAAGAGAAGAGAGATGGGACTGATAGAAGAAGGATGAGCAGATGAGGTAGGGGATTGGGGGGAGGGAGGAGGCAGTAGTCAAAGCCAAACATTTTTAATTATACTCAAGGTGAAAAAGGAACTTAAAAAGTAGAGGAGAATGGGACAGAGGGAACTATATAGTTAGCAATAATAACCATGAAAAAACAGCAAATTTTCTGATAAAGACTTTATTTCTCAAACACATAGAAAACTGAATCAAATTTGTAAAAATAAGAACAATTACCCAACTCATAAATGGTCAAATAACAAGTTTTCAGATAAAATAATCAGTTATCTGCAACCATATGAAAAAATGCTATAAATTATTATTAATTAGAGAAATACAAATTAAAACAATTCTAAGGTACTATTCTATATGTATCAGATTGGCTAATATGACAGAAAAGGAAAATAAAAAATGTTAGAGAAAATGTGGGAAAATTGGAACACTAATGCATTGTCACTGGAGTTGTGACCCGATTTAAACTGTACTGCAGAGCAATTTGGAAGTATGCCCAAAGGCTTATAAAAAATAAGAATACTCTGTGGCCCAGAAATATCAGTACTATGTCTATATCCCAAAGGGATTTTTTTTTAAAGAAAAAGGACTCATATAGGTATATAAATATTTATAGCAGCTCTTTTTGTGGTGACAAGAATTGAAATTCAAGGGGATACTCATGAATTTGGGATTGCCTAAATATGCTGTGGTATATGATTATGAATATCATTATGGCATAAGAAATGACAATTAGGTTTTTTTTCAGAAAAATTGGAAAAATTTACATGAACTGATGCAAAGTAAAATGAGCAGAACAGAACACTGTACACAGTAGAAGCTATAATTGTATATTGATCAACTATGAATGACAGCTACTCTCAGGGACACAATAATCTAAAACAGTTCAGAAGAATGTATGATGAAAACTACTGTCCATCTCCAAAGAAAGGACTATTGAAATCTAAATGTAGATTGAATCATACTTTTTTTTTGTCTTTGTTTTCTTTCACCATAGGAATGATATGAAAATATTTTACATGACTACATATGAATAATCTATATCATATTTCTTGCCTTTTTTAAAAGGGGAGAAGAGAAGAATGGAGGGAAGATATTAAACTTAAAATAAAAAAATATTGAAAATTGTTTTTACATGTAATTGTAGGAAAAACAAAATATAATTTTTTTTTTTAGTTGAGAGTGTAGACTTTGCCATAAGCTCAGTTTCTCTTCTGTCCCTATGATGAATCTAGTTTGAACTGATTCAAATTCCTTTGGAAACAGTGCTAATAGAAAAATAGAACATTTCATGACTGACAGACTGTTTTTAAAATACCTATAGGGAAAGTGATTATATGACCTCCCTTGGTAATCTATTGTAATATTTTACAACTGTCAGGAGTTGAAGTTTAAATCTATTTCCTCTTAATTGGTCATCAGTGGAGACTGAGAATATTCTTTTTCTAAGTATAAAAATCCCCCAAATACAGACATTTTTGACCTGCTATAGTAGCTATTGTCTGTACCATTCATTTAGACTATCACACAATATTTTGTATAGTTATTTATTAGTTTTATTTGTCCTTCATAAAGTCCTGCTCCCTCGAGTGTGGATGTGACACTGGACTCTCCAAACTGATGAGAGTAGAATGCAATCACTGATAATTTTCTACAATTTTAGAAAAGCTATAAGTAAAGTCCTGCCAACAAATTATTCCTACTTTCAAAGTATCATCCAAAGAGATATAGAAAATTTCATCGTGAGCAGAATACTTATGGAAATCCATAAAAAACAAAGAAAAACACAAACTAACCATTTGTTCTTTGTGGCCCCTTATTTGTGCTATGATGATGGTAGAGAAGCAAAAACAAAAACAAAAACAAACAAACAAAAAAGAGTAAGTAGTGCTATGAATCAGAATTCCTGAACAACCCAAAATAAAATTCATATGATGTTTGCCTCAGTTAAAGATACCTGCTCATTGATCAACAAACTTACATAATTCTGGAGGAACTGAATCATGCCATTCTTTTTGTTGTTTTTGTTGTTAATTTTTCCTTTGATAAAACAAAGCAAATGATATAAGAAAGTTGTAATTAAATACATACTCACTGAATCTCATCAAAGATTCAAAGAAAGAAGTTTAGTTGTTTTAAATCATGCATACAAAGAAAATATAATTCTGAGAAACAATTGGTCATCTTGTCCTATGGTGCTCCTGACAGAGAGGTATTTGCAAAAAGACTGCCAGAAAAAGACTTTCAGTTTATGTGGTATTGGTAGGCCAGGATGGGTAAGCTTTAGAAATTCTACAAAGAATATATGTTTGTCAAAGTAATTAACACACACATTCTTATCTAGTGAATTCAAAACAATTATGGGCAAGGCAGAACCAATGAAAAATTTCTTAGAAAATGATTCAGGTGTACAGAATTGGAAAAGTCAAACATTTGTGAACTACAAATATACTCCACAGCTATACAACATAAGAAATACTAAATAACAACACATATCCAAAAAAGATTGTCCTTTGAGAAAGCAAGAGATGACTCATAGTTGATACTTTGGATCACTTTTAAATTATCCTATCTGAATTTTATCAGATCAGTGACTTTTAGAGCAATGATAACAATACAAAATTAGGAAATAGAAATGAAAAAAAAAAAAAAAGAATACAGAATATAGTTGAGGCAACTCATTTCTGATCTATTTAAACTAACTGATTTTGTCCCCAAAATGGAAAATGCATAAAACAATATATATTCATAAGCACTGTCACCATTCCCTAGGAGATTTTAACTAATGTATATTAGTTGCCACGAGAAAGAAATTTTTAAAAATCCTAGACAATCCATAAGTTATCAAATTTTCTTCTAAGTAGGTTAGTCTGATGGAAAAAGCTGAGAGGCATAGAAAAAGCGATTTGGAATATCGATTTATTGATTTCTTACTTATGAAGGATAATAGATTATGAACCTCATCATCTTAAAAAAACTATGGAGTGAAAAAATTACAGAAAACATGGCAAGATACAAATAAACCAGATTATCCAAATATGGTAAGGATGAAATTGGAAAGAGAATAGCTAAGAGATGAAAAATATCAAAGATCTGATATGTTTTTTTTTTTCTTTTTCTGAGGCTGGGGTTAAGTGACTTACTCAGGGTCACACAGCTTGGAAGTGTTAAGTGTCTGAGACCAGATTTGAACTTGGGTACTCCTGAATTCAGGGCTGGTGCTCTATCCACTGCACCACCTAGCTCCCACCTAGTTGCCCCCTTGATAAGATATGTTTAAAAAAGCTTTCTATTAGATCAGCACACTTGAACACAAGCATGAGTGTACCTTGTTTTCTCTAAGAGTGAGTAGAAATAGCATCAAAGTAAACATAAATAGGAAGCATAAATGGCCTAGATCTTGAATATACCAAGACATGTACTTCAGGTAATATAGTTTTTAAAACGATGCTTCTTAAGGTATCTCAAAGGTGAAAGGATAGCAAAGGCTTACTAAAGACATAGAACTTATTACTGAAAAAAATTCTTATTTTACAAAAGTTATATATAAACTACACATTTATCAGATATTGAAAAGTGCATAAAAAGAAAACTTTTTTTATAAATTATATTCCACACTATACCACATTTATAGTCATAGAATTGATTAAAATGT
Source organism: Sminthopsis crassicaudata (assembly GCF_048593235.1). Taxonomy (NCBI): domain Eukaryota; kingdom Metazoa; phylum Chordata; class Mammalia; order Dasyuromorphia; family Dasyuridae; genus Sminthopsis; species Sminthopsis crassicaudata. The sequence goes on from NC_133620.1 coordinate 267,129,891, forward strand.
GCAAAAAAATGCAAGTCTTTTATTGACCGTAAAAAGGTGGTAAAAATGTCTTAAAGACTTTCCTTTTACAAAGTGTTTTTGCTGCCTATGTTAAAATTATATGATTATTTGAAAAATGAGTGTGATAACTGTTTAACAATTTTCTGATTGTTAATAGTTTGTATTACTCTACCTCACAAAGTTGTTGTAAAGATTAAATAAAATAATAAAGTGCTTTGCTGTTTTGAAGCACTATATATAGAAGTTAGCTATTATGCTTCTAATTTTGAACCTCTCATGTGCATTAAAGTAAATTAAATATTTTAATTTACATCACATTTTTTACCTACATGTCCTTTCTCTACTGGTAAAAACTAAATTCCTGGAGAACACAGGTTGTCTCATTTTATCTTCAATTCCTTAATATCTAGTTCGGTGCCTTTCACGTACTATGTTCTTATAAATGTAAGCATATTTGCATATATGTTTTAATGTGTTTGATTAAGTCAGGGGAAAGATTATGTTATCTAAGATGGAAGCTGATATTTCTCTGGAAGACCCCAATCTGGACCAAGCAGGGAGATTTGAATATTCAAAAACCCATGGACTAAGTTAGGAACATATTGAAAAAAAAACCCAAGCATGATTCATGAAAACTTTTTTTTTTTTTTTTCCCTCAGTGTTGCTACTGAGTTGCTATATCTACTTATCTTGATAACTTCATTTTACTAGGTAATTTGATTTCTTCATGCTAGAAGTGATATCTGCTTCTTCCTTCATTAGGTATAACTATTGACAGGCAATGTGATTTAGCGAACAAAAAAGTCATCCTTAGGAGCAAGCAGAATTAGGTTCTAGTCCTGCCTCTGGCATAAAATTGACTATGTGACTGGGCAATTATTTAACTTCTTAGTGTTCTAGGAAACTCTAAAAGTTGAAGAGAAGGAACTAATTTGCCTTATTGTTGTTGTTTTTTAATTATATACATAAGTATCAAGAGTATTCTTCATACCCATTAGAAGTAGACACCAAGATGCAGACTAAAGCCTACATACAATGCCCCACCAGCTTTTAAATAAAACTATCTATAGAGATTATGAACATATACATATATATATATGTATATATATATATATATACATATATATATGTATATATATGTATATATATATATATATATATATATATATATATATATATATATATATATATATATATATATATATATATATATATATATATATACATAAGTGATACTAGACTGTTTCCTTCATGACAAACATCAAATTGGGGACAAAACGTTATTTTAGTTTTTACCTGCCCAATCTCCCTTCCTCATCCAGTCCTTCAATCTTAGAGGGAGGAAAAGGATAGAATATTGTTAACAGAGTATTTGGTAAAAGCTCTCGCTTTCTGATGCCTCTTATATTTTATACTCATTGTCTATTTATTTATTTTATTCACATGGCATCTCCATCTCCCAGCCCAGGGCCGAACAAGGTACCTACTATATTGAAAGTAATTAGATGGTACTTTGGAAACTGGCTTCTCTAAATGAAACCTTCATGCAAATGAAGTATGTAAATGTACCTCCAAATGGGAGTAAGTTAATACTAAATATGATTCTAATAGATTGGGAGCAGGTCCCAGTGGTATTGATGTCTCCTCTCCTTCCCCACTCCCTACCTTCCTTTAAGCTCCCACTTAAGCAGCTCGGTGGCTTTTCACCCCCTTCCCAGCCTCATCTGGCCCAGTGGACCTCTGTCCCCTATTTGCCTGGGCCGAGCCCTGAGCACTAAATGAAGCGGGTAATTTGTTGCATTGTTGGGGGGGTGGCAGGAGGGGCGAGGGCGGGGAGGGGACAGCTGACAGTGAATGGTGTCAGCTGCAGAGGCAGCGGAAAAAGCCGACGTCTTAATAAAACAGCCTCAGGCTAAATCCCATTAAAGCCTTCAGAAGCTTGTTTCCCTGCAGTTGAGCAGGTAGGCGTTGAGCAGTGCGCGGCAGCCCTGAGTGCTCTCTGGGAGCCCAGTTCAAAAAAAAAAAAAAAAAAAAATGAGTGCTTTAAAAAAAAAAAACCACCAGCCCAGATCCTCAGAGTCATTTGCAAGGCAGAGAGAAAGAGAGCCTAAGCACAGGAAAGGGGAGGAGGTGTGTGTGTTGCGAGGGGGTAAGGGGAATGTGGAGGTGGAGAGAGAGACGGAAAGAAAGGGAAGGAAGAAGAGGGGAGGATAATAGAGAGGGGGAGAAAGGTAGGGTTAAGAGGGTTGCTTGATGTTGAGGGCCTAAGTGCTCTGGCAGTGACCGGTTTAGGAAGAGGACCGAGCACAACTATTTGTAGATCTTAGTTTGACCTTCCCAGAGAAAACAGTAAGACAGGATAAGGTCAGAATGACAATGAGGGCGAGGGCACTGGTGAGAGGCACTTACTGAAGACTCCCAGGATGAAGTTATGGTCTATCAGGTTAAAATGGTACTTATCCAAGGAAGAGGGTGGCAGGTCAGATGGCCTAATTCTAATAGCAAACCGTAACCTCATTGCCACATTATGAAGGACTATTTGACACCTCCCTTGAGAAAGTGGGCTACTGGTATTCTTTATCTTTTTATGCTCCAGTTAAGAGAATTTAGGGGTCTTTAATCTTTTCTGTGTGTATAGTATAGCCCTTCAGCAGTACTCTTCTCAAAATAATGTGTTTTTAAAAGTCATAAATGAAGAAAATGGTAAATTTCAGTTAGTAGTGAAAAATAAAGATGCGATTTTTCTCCCTAACTAAATTCAAAGACCCCCTGAAATCTATCCATGAACCTACTGGGACTTAAAGAATCCTTGTTATGCTTGATGAAGAGATCACAGAATGTCCTTTTGGAGAGTTATGAAATTTATATTTACTTATGTGTGCTTTTTAACAGATTAAGAATATAGGGCAGAAAGGGGACTTAAGGTCACAAAATACATTCTCCTGACTTCAAGTAGGTACTCAGCTAAATAATAATAGCTAATGGCTAGCACTTAGATATCTCTTTGTATTGCAAAACACGTTACATATTTTATCCCATTTGATCCTCAATACAACCCAGAAAGGTAGGGCGGTTATCATCTCCATTTCATACATGAAGAAACTGAGGCAGATAGATGTTACATGACTTGCTCAATTTCACACACCTAAGTGTCTGAGACACAATTTGAATTCAGATTTTCCACACACTAAATCCAGCACTCAAACCACTGTGCGATTGTTGAATATCTATTAAAACTGTTCAGTCCCAGAGAGAACTTATACAGCTCATTCTATTGGTTGTTACCCCTTTCTAACAAGGTATCTTGCCAATAATCATGTCTAACCAACAGCTTTCTTGAAGAAACATTTGTTATATATTACATATGTAATAGAGAAATCTAAAATTATTTAGAACACAAAACTTCTAAATTGTTCATTCTTTTGTGATGGCAAAGAATTACAAAATTAAAGAAATGTCCATCAATTGGGGATTGGTTGAACTAGTTGTGGTATATAACTTTGATGAAATACTATTGTGCTGTAAGAAAGGACAAGGAGGGTGGTTTCAGAGGCACAACTAGGTGACATACTGAGTACAGAGCCTGGAATCAGAAAAAAAAAAAAAGTATCTTTGTGAATTTAAATCTGCCCTCAGACACTCCTGGGCAGATCTCTTAAACCTATTTGCCTCAGTTTTCTAATATGTAAAATGAGCTGGAGAAGTTAATGGCAAACCATTCAAGTATCTTTGCTAATAAAACTTTATTAATAAAAATAAAACAAATGAATTAATTAAAAGTCATACAGAACTGAACAATAACAGTATATGGTTTCAGAAAAACCTGGGAAATTTTTTAAAAAATATTTTATTATAGCTTTTATTTACAAAACATATGCATGGGTAATTTTTTATATATATAAACACAATTATCTTGCTGCACAAGAAAAATTGGATCAAGAAAAAAAAAAACTGAAAAAGAAAACAAAAATGTAAGCAAATAACAACAAAGAGTAAAAATGCTATGTGGTCCACTCTCTGTTTCCATAGTCCTCTCTCTGCGTAAAGATGGCTCTCTTCATTACTGAACAATTGGAACTGATTTGAATCATCTCATTGTTGAAGAGAGCCATATACGTCAGAATTAATCATCATATAGTCTTATTGTTGCCATGTACAATGATCTCCTGGTTCTGCTCATTTCACTTAGCATCAGTTCATGTAAGTATCTCCAGGCCTCTCTGAAATAATCCTGTTGGTCATTTCTTACAGAACAATAATATTCCATAACATTCATATACTGTAATTTATTCAGCCATTCTTCAACTGATGGGCATCCATTCAAGTTTCCAGTTTCTCTTGCCACTACAAAAAGGGCTGCCATAAACATTTTTGCACATGTGGGTCCCTTTCCATTCTTTAAAATCTTCTTTAAAATTTCTTTGGGATATAAGCCCAGTAGTAACACTGCTGAGTCAAACGATATGCAAAATTTGATAACTTTTTTGAGCATAGTTCCAAATTGCTCTCCAGAATGGTTAGACCCATTCACAGTTCCACCAACAAAGTATCAGTGTTCCAGTTTTCCCACCTCCCTTCCAACATTCACCATTATCTTTTACTGTCATCTTAGCCAATCTGAGAGTTATATATCTCCCAGTTGTCTTAATGGAAAGTGACTGGTTCTCTAATCAAAGTAATCTTTCTCAGAAGAGGAATGATTTGTAGTACCCCCTTTATTGGCATTTCTCTGATCAATAGTGATTTGGAGCGCCTTTTCAAGTGGCTACAAATGGTTTCAATTTCTTCATCTAAAAATTGTCCATTCATATTCTTTAACCATTTATCAGTTGGAGAATGGCTTGATTTCTTATAAATTTGAGTCAATTCTCTATGTATTTTAGAAATAAGGCCTTTATCAGAATCTTTGAATGTAAAAATGTTTTCTGGTAAGAAATTATTCTGGTAAGATTTATTAGCTGAAGCAAAGTGATGTGAGAAGAACTAGGAAAACAGAAATATTATAATGATAGTAAACTGTCAACAACTCAGGTATTCTGATCAATACAATAATCTGAGATAATTTCAAAACCCTCATGATGAAAAAGAGTAAGAGAGAGACCTGAATACAAATCAATGTATGTTTTTCACTATTTTTCTGCAAGATCCTAATATGAAAGTGTTTTACATGACATAATATGCATAATGGATCTCATATTTCTCTCTTTTTCAATGGGTTGAGGGGGAAAAGGAAAGAAGGAAGGAGAAAATTTGGAACTGAATTTTTTTAAAATTTCAACTTTTAAAAAGTTAATAAAAAATTGAAAATTGTTCCATATATATTATATTATTCAGTCTTGAGAACTCAGAATAGTAAAATAAAAAATATAATTTTATATTTACACACCATGCATGTATAAGGTTAAATACTTTAACTATATATATACCTACATGTATAATAAACACACACCTTAAAATGAAAGATTAAATATTAGTTAAATTTTCTTAGTCAAAGAATAACAATTATTAGCAAATCTATGAATTATGTATGTTACCCTATCTTCCAAAGACTCATTTATTTCAAATTAAATACAGGTGAATTCCAAATTATTTATTTGACATTTTCTTGAAAAGTACTGTTTAATCATTTATAACCACATTTTAAATTTTTTGAATCAACTTTAGATTTAAATAAATTGTAATATAAAATATTTAGAAATAATCACTCTTCTATATTTACAAAGAATGCTAAATATAGTTTGCTGTTAATGCTGTAAATCTATAAAAGTATTGTCATTAATCATAATTACATAGATGATGAGATAAACCTATAATTTCCTAAGTGTTAGTACTCTCCACTAGTGGATCTCATAAACCTTACATCTCTAGGGTTTTTTAAAATAGATTTTATAGGAGAAAGTCATCATCTGCTGCCCAATTTTTGTTGTTAAGAATCTTAGCACTTAAATACATTGATCCTTGCTCAGTAAACCCATTCTGGATCTATTCTCAAAAGCTTTTACAGTTGATAAGACCAGTAGTGTAAGTCTGTCTTATGCTACAATAAAGAGCCTTTCTGGACCTCAGAATCACATCCATAACATACTAAGGTAATAAAAAGAGTCCTTTTGTGAAAGCTTTAACTATGGTCATTAATTAGTATAGCTGAATTTGGAACTAATAATTATTCTTATGTTTCACAATGAGATTCACTATATATATATATATATATATATATATATATATATATATATATATATATATATATATATATACATATATATATCATATATCTTCTAAGATTTTTAATCAGGAACAAATACAATAAATTTTTATAATGATTATGTATGTTTAGTTGTAGTTTAAACATATGATATATGCAACCTATATTCATATAAAGATATGTGGATGGTTTATCCTATACTATAAATATGTGAACTGAGTTGTGATAGATTTCATAGGATGACTCATTTGAGACAAGATAATAATACAATACCAGAGCTATCTGCAACTGCTTTGTGAAAATAATAATAACAGGCATTTATTCATCCAATGCTTTAAACTTTGAAAATAGCTTTATATGCCTTGTCTCATTGATATTTATTACTCTCCTATGAGTAAGCTACTCAGCTATCATTAGTTCCATTTTACAGATAAGAAAATGGACTCATGGGGTCAATAGTACCACAGACAAAATTGAAATAGAACTTAGAAGACATTTATTGAACTCATAAATTAAACAAACAATCTTCCTATATAGGGATGAAAACATTTTCTCCTCAAAAACAGGTTTTTTCTTCCATTTTTACCTTTTAATGCTTCTCTTGAATTCAGTATTTGAAGATCATTTTTTCTTTTCAGCTCTGATCTTTTCAAAAAAAAATCTCCTATTTAATTGAATGTCCATCTTTTCCCCTGAAATATAATGCTTCAATTTTGCTGGATAGTTGATTTTCAGATTTAATCTAAGTTTCTTTGCTCTCCCTTATATCACATTCCAGGCCCTTCTCTCCTTTAAAGTGGAAGATCCTGGGTAATGTTGAGTGTAAATGTTTGATGAGTAATGCTCTATTTGAATTTTTCTGGCTGTTTAAAGTATTTTCTTCTTGATTTAATAATTCTGGAATTTAGCCACTGGAAGATTGGAATATACCTTGGAGTTTTCATTTTGTGATATTTTTCAGGAGATGATTGGTTAATTCTTTTAATGGCTGTTTTACTCTCTTGTTCTAAGACATCAGGGCAGTTTTCCTTGATGATTTCTTGATATTGTTTAGACTGTTTTTTTTTTTTTTTTTTCCATTGTGGATTTCAGGTAGTCCAATAATTCTTATATTTTCTCTCTTAGATGTTTTCCAAGTCAGTGGTTTTTCTGATGAGGTATTTTACATTTTCTTCTTTTTTTTTTTTTTCCTTTTTTTGGTTTTGTTTGACTGATTCTTGATGTTTCATTGAGTCATTTGCTTCTGTTTTTTCAATTCTATATTTTAGTGAATTATTTTCTTCAATTAAGTTTTTCTATCTCCCTTTTCATTTGGCCAGTTGAACCTTCTGTTCATTGGATTTGTTCCATTTCAGAAATTCTGTTTTGAAAGGAGCTGTTTCCTTTTTCCATTTCACCAAAACTATTCTTTAAGGAATGGTTTTCTTTTTTTTTATTATTATTATTGCTTTTTATTTACAAGGTATATGCATAGCTCATTTTTCAGCATTGACAAATGCAAAATCTTTAGTTCCAAATTTTCCCTTTCTTCCCCCACCCCTTCCCCCAGAATGCAGGTTGACCAATGCATGTTTTATTTAGATTTAAAAATAATCTCTTTAGTATTTGATTTGTTTGGCAATATATTTATAAATTAATTTGTATAGTGTTATGATTTTATTATACTGTCATGCTTAATTCTATAAATAACATTTTTATTTGTGTTTGCCTCATCCTGACAGTATCTTTTCAAGTAATCTCTTCATTCTGTAATGTTTTTGAAGGAGATTTTCCCCCTTATTTTCTTCTATTGACATTGTTAGTAATAAACAGAAAAAACTAATATTTTAGTGGATTTATTTTTTATGCTGATACTTTACTAAATTGATTTAGTATATTTTATAAAATTTACACTTCAAGTTTCCTTAAGTAATCACTGTATTATGGGCAAATTCATATACTTTTGACCCTTCCTTGCTTATCTTTTTTCTCTTAATTATTTTTTATTTTCTTACATTACTGCATACATACATTTATACACAGTAAAGAGAAAAGAAAAGTGAATGTCCTCCTATTCATAGTAAATTTCCTTCTCTTCATAGTGAATGTTTGCAAGTTTCTCAGTCAATAGACAAGGTCCTCACCTGAGAAATGGGACTGGGAGATGAGGGACATATGTGAGATTTGCTATGAGAATATCAGTTTTTTAATATTTAGGGAGCAAAAATAGGGAATTAATTAGAAATGGATACAAAGATTTCATTGCTGTTGTTAGGGCGTAGTTGCAGTATGATAAATATACATTTGTAATATATCAAATCAATATGATTTTTTGACTACCTCTTTCTTAATCTAGCAGATTTAAGTAGAACTGGAAGGAAGCAATTGATAGAAGTATTATAAGGCTATGTTTTAATAAAGGATGAAGAATAAAGGGTAAAGAAACTGCACATAAAAGACAGTATGGAAGATTATATCAATATCCATTAGTGATAGTCATTTAAAGTCTGCTTTATCTCTCCGGATTTGGGTGTCAGGATCATATTTGTCTCATAATATTTATAAGATTAATTTTCTCTACTTTTTGCAAATTATTTATATTACAAATTAGTTGATTGACCTTTGGATTCATTTTGGATTTTCCTTAGATGCCAATTTAGAGTCAGAGAAAATTTTTTTTTTTTATTGTTGTGTGAAAGGCAGAGGGATGGGATAGTTCATTTATTACTTGTTTCACTTGCCTTTGAAACTAGATATGATGCTTTCTGATGAGTTTAAATAGATGCTACTGACTATTTTAAGCAAAAAAATATTTATTGCTATACTCTAGTGTTTTTAATAGGAATGGGTGTTGGATTTTATCAAATGCTTTTCCTGCATCTATTGAGAAGATCATATTTTTTGTTAATTTGATTATTGATATAGTCAATTATGCTAATAGTTTTCCTAATATTGAACCAGCCCTGCATTCCTCCTATAAATCTTACTTGATTGTGATGTATTATCCTGGGGATGATTATTTGTAATCTCTTCGCTAATATTTTGTTTAGGAATTTTGTATCAATATTCATTAGGGAGATTAGTCTATAATTTTCTTTCTCTGTTTTCATCCTACCTGGTTTAGGTATCAGTATCATGTCTGTGTCAAAGGAATTTGGTAGGAGTCCTTCATTCTCTATTTTTTTTATTATTATTATTATTATTATTATTATTATTATTATTATTATTATTATTATTATTATTATTATTTTCTGACTTGCCCAGGGTCACACAGCTAGGAAGTGTTAAGTGTCTGAGACCAGATTTGAACTCGGGTCCTCCTGAATTCAAGGCTGGTTCTCTATCCACTGCACCACCTAGCTGCCCCCTCTTCATTATCTATTTTATCTATTTATCTATTCTATCTATTTTAAAAAATAGTTTATGTAGTATTGGAGTTAGTTATTCTTTAAATGTTTGGTAGAATTCACATGTAAATCCATCTAGTCCTGGGGTTTTTTCTTAGGGAGTTGATTAATAGGTTGTCCTATTTCTTTTTCTAAAATGGGACTATTTAAGTAACTTCTTTTTCTTTTCTGTTAATCTGAGCAATCTATATTTTTGTATGTATTCCTCTATTTCACTTAGGTTGTCAAATTTTTTGGCATGAAGTTAGGCAAAGTACTCCTGATATTTGCTCTGTTTTCCTTTGCATCATTGGATAGTTCTCCCTTTTCATTTTTAGACTAACAATTTGATTTTCCTCTTTCCTTTTTCTAATCAAATTAACTAAAGGTTTATCTATTTTGTTGTTGTTTTTAATAAAACCAACATTTAGTTTTATTTATGAATTCAATAGTTTTTTTATTTCAATTTTATTGATATCTCCTTTTATTTTTAGAATTTGGAGTTTTAAAATTTGTTCTTTTTCCACCTTTTTTGGTTGCAAATCCAATTTATTGATCTTCTCTTTCTCTATTTTATTCAAGTAAGTCTCTAGAGATATAAAATTTCCCCTTATTTCTACTTTGGCTGCATCTCAGAAATTTTGGTGTATTGTATTATTGTCATTCTCTTGGATGAAATTATTGTGTCTTTGATTTGCTGTTTCACACATTCATTCTTTAGGATGAGATTATTTAATTTCCACTTTCTTTTTGATCTATTTTCCCCTGGCCCTTTATTGAATGTAGTTTTTATTGCATCATTATCTGAAAAAATGCATTTACTATTTCTGCCTTTCTGCATTTGATTTTGAGATCTTTATGTCCTAATATATGGTCAATTTTTGTACAGGTTCCATGAACTGCCGAGAAGAAAGTGTATTCCTTTCTGCCCCAATTTAATTTTCTCCAAAGATCTATCATATCTAGTTTTTCTAGTATTCTATTCCCCCTTTAACTTCTTTCTTATTTATTTTGTGGTTTGTTTTATCTAGTTCTGAGAAAGCAAGGTTGAAATCTCCCAATATTATAGTTTTGCTGTCTATTTATTTTTGTAACTCTCTTAACTTCTCCTTTAAGAATGTAGATGCTATACCACTTAGTGCATATATGTTTAATATTAATATTGCTTCATTATCTATGGTACCCCTTTAGCAAGATATAATTTCTTTCCTTATCTCTTTTAATTAGATCAAATTTTGCTTTTACTTGATCTGAGATCAGGATAGCTAATCTTGTTGTTGTTGTTGTTTTTTTTTTTTTTTTTTTTTTTTTTTTTTTTTTTTTTTTTAACTTCACCTGAAGTATAATAGATTCTGCTCCAACTTTTTACTTTTATTCTGTATGTATCACTCTGATTTAAATGTTTCTTGTAAACAACATATTGTAGGATTCTGTCTTTTAATGCAGTCTTCTATCCATTTATGTTTTATGGGAGAGTTTACCCTATCTACATTTACAGTTAAAACTACTAATTCTGTATTTCCTGGCATCATATTAACCTTACATTATACTTTTCTCTTTCCTTTTCCCCTTTCCTTTCTTCCCAGTATTTTACTTATGAGCACTAGTTGTCTCAAGCAGTCCTCCCTCTTTAGAGACCCTTACTCTTTCTTATAGCTTTCCCCTCCTATTTCTCTTTTCCCTTCTATTTAGCCTACTCTTTCTCTTTTCCCCTTTCCCCTCCCATTTCTGAATAAGATGAGAATGTTTCTCAGTGAAATCAAATATATCTAATATTCTGTCTTTGGGCCAAATCTGATGAGAGTAAGATTTACACAATATTCATCACCCTCCTTTCTTTCTCTCAATTATAAAAGTTTTTTTTTTTTTTTTTTTTTTTTAACTTCACCTGAAGTATAATAGATTCTGCTCCAACTTTTTACTTTTATTCTGTATGTATCACTCTGATTTAAATGTTTCTTGTAAACAACATATTGTAGGATTCTGTCTTTTAATGCAGTCTTCTATCCATTTATGTTTTATGGGAGAGTTTACCCTATCTACATTTACAGTTAAAACTACTAATTCTGTATTTCCTGGCATCATATTAACCTTACATTATACTTTTCTCTTTCCTTTTCCCCTTTCCTTTCTTCCCAGTATTTTACTTATGAGCACTAGTTGTCTCAAGCAGTCCTCCCTCTTTAGAGACCCTTACTCTTTCTTATAGCTTTCCCCTCCTATTTCTCTTTTCCCTTCTATTTAGCCTACTCTTTCTCTTTTCCCCTTTCCCCTCCCATTTCTGAATAAGATGAGAATGTTTCTCAGTGAAATCAAATATATCTAATATTCTGTCTTTGGGCCAAATCTGATGAGAGTAAGATTTACACAATATTCATCACCCTCCTTTCTTTCTCTCAATTATAAAAGGGTTTTTTTTTTTTTTTTTTTTTTTTTTTTTTTTTTTTTTTGGCTCTTCCTGAGATGTAACTTCTTTCATTTTAACTCCACTATTTCTCTTTTTTTTTTTCTGTTCCAATCCCCTTTACATCTCTAGTTTCCTTTTTATATTACAACAATAAAATCAGATTATACATGTACTCTTAATATATACCTATAACAAAAATAGAGCTCTCAAGAGTTTTTTTTTTAATATTTTTTATGCTTCTCTTGAGTTCTATGTTTGAGGTCAAATTTTTTGTTTAGCTCTGATCTTTTCATCAAAAATACATGGAATTCCCCAGTTTCATAGAATGTCCATCTTCTTACCTGAAAGAAAATGCTCGGTTTAGCAAGATAATTTATTCTTGGCTGCATTCCAAGTTTCTTTGCCTTTCAGAATATCAGATTCTAGGCCCTTTGATCCTTTAAAGTGGAAGCTGCTGGTTCCTGAGTAAACCTGATTGTGGCTCCCCTGTATTTCAATTGTTTCTTTCTGGCTGCTTGTAATATTTATTTTTTCTTTGGTCTGATAGTTCTGAAATTTAGCCACAATATTCATTGGATTTTAACTTTGGGGTCTCTTTCAGGAGGCATTTGGTGAATTCTTTCAATGGTCATTTTATCTTCTGTTTCTGTGATATCTCTGTTCTCTTTGATGATTCCCTGAAAGATAGTGTCTAGGTTCTTTTTTTCATCATGTATTTCAGGGAGTCCAGTAACCCTTAGATTGTCTCTCTGAGATTCATTTTTTTTTCAGGTTGCTTGTTTTCCCAATTAGGCATTTTACATTTTTTCTATTTTTTTTTTTTTTTTTGCTTTTGCTTGACTGATTCTTCTTGTCATATTTTGTCATTCATTTCCTTTTGTTCAATTCTGAAATTTAGTGTATTTTCTTCTTCATTTACTTTTTTATTTCTTTTTGTATTTGTCCAATTGAATTTTTTGGTTCTTTTTTTATTATTATAACTTTTTATTGACAGAACATATGCCTGTATAAATTTTTATACATTATGCTTTGAACTCACATCTGTTCTGACTTTTCCCTTTATTCCCTCCACCCCCTCCCCTAGATGGCAAACATGTTAAATGCTATAGTATATCCTAGATATAATATATGTGTGCAGAACCGAACAGTTCTCTTGTTACACATGGATAATTGGATTCAGAAGGTAAAAATAACCTGGGAAGAAAAGTAAAAATGCAAACAATTTAAACTTATTTCCCAGTGTTCCTTTTCTTGGTGTAGCTCATTCTGTCCACCATTGATCAATTGGAACAAAAATAGATCTTCTTTTTGTCAAAGATATCCACTTCCATCAGAATACATCCTTATACAGATCATTGTTGAAGTGTATAATGATCTCCTGGTTCTGCTAATTTCACTTAGCATCAGTTCATGTAAGTCTCTCCAAACCTTTCTGTATTCATCCTGCTGGTCATTTCTTACAGAACAATAAATTCCATAACATTCATATACTAGAATTTACCCAACCATTCTCCAATTGATGGGCATTGATTCATTTTTCAGTTTCTAGCCAGTATAAAAAGACTGCCACAAACATTTTGGAAAATACAGGTCCCTTTCCCTTCTTTAGAATTTTTTTTGGAATATAAGCCCAGGAGTAGCACTGCTGGGTCAAAGGGTATACACAATTTGATAACTTTTTGGGCATAATTCCAGATTGCTCTCCAGAATGGTTGGATTCATTCACAACTCCACCAGCAAAGGAATAATATCCCCATTTCCCCGCATCCCCTCCAATATTCATCATTATTTTTTCCTGTCATTTTATCCAAACTGACAGGTGTGTACTGGTATCTCAGAGTTGTCTTAATTTGCATTTCTCTGATCAATAGTGATTTGGAACACCCTTTCATATGAGTGGAAAAAGTTTCAATTTCATCCTCTAAAAATTGTCTGTTCATAATATTTGATCATTTATCAATTGGAGAATGGTTTTATTTCTTATAAATTAGAGTGAATTCTCTATATGTTTTGGAAACAAGGCCTTTATCAGAACCATTAACTGTAAAAATGTTTTCCTAGTTTGTAGCTTCCCTTCTAATCTTGTTTGCATTATTTTTGTTTGTACAAAGTCTTTTTAATTTGATGTAATCAAAATTTTCTGTTTTGTGATCAATAATGATCTCTAGTTCTTCTTTGGTCACAATTCCTTCCTCCTCCACAAGTCTGAGAGGTAAACTATCCTATGTTCCTCTAAATTATTTATGATCTCGTTCTTTATGTCTAAATCATGGACCCATTTTGATCTTATCTTGACATATGCTGTTAAGTGTGGGTCCATGCCTAATTTCTGCCACACTAATTTCCAGTTTTCCCACTAGTTTTTGTCAAATAATGAAGTCTTATCCTAACATTTAGGATCTTTGGGTTTGTCAAGCATTAGATTGCTATAATTATTGACTATTATGTCTTGTGAACCTAACCTATTCCACTAATCAACTAATCTATTTCTTAGCCAATACCAAATGGTTTTCATGACTGCTGCTTTATAATATAGTTTTAGATCAGGTCAGCTAGGCCACCTTTATTTGATTTTTTTTTTTCATTAATTCCCTTGAAATTCTCAACCTTTTGTTCTTCCCATATGAATTTTGTTGTTATTTTTTCTATGTTGTTAAAATAGTTTCTTGGGGGTCTGATTGGTATGGCAGTAAATAAATAGATTAGTTTAGGGAGTATTGTCACCTTTATTATATACGCTTGGTCTATCCCAGAGCACTTAATATTTTTCCAATTATTTACATCTGATTTTATTTGTGTGGAAAGTGTTTTGTAATTTTACTCATATAATTCCTGACTTTCCTTTAGTAGATAGATTCCCAAATATTTTATAGTATTGACAGTTATTTTGAATGAAATTTCTCTTTGTATCTCTTGTTGTTGGATTTTGTTGGTGATGTATAAAAATGATTTATTTTGAATCCTGCAACTTTGTTAAAGTTATGAATTATTTATAATAGCTTTTTTGTAAAATCTCTGGGGTTCTTTAAGTATACCATCATATCATCTGTGAAGAGTGATAGTTTGATTTCCTCATTACCTACTCTAATTCCTTTCATCCTTTTCTCCACTCTTATTGCCAAGTCTAGTGTTTCTAATACAATACTGAATAATAATTGTGATATTGGGCAATCTTTTTTCATTCCTGATCTTACTGCGAAAGGTTCCAATTTTTCCCCATTACATATGTTGCTTACTGACGATTTTAAATACAGGCTCCTGACTATTTTAAGTTTATTCCTATTTATTCCTATCTTCTCAAGTGTTTTTATTAGGAATGGATGTTGGATTTTATCAAATGATTTTTCTGCATCTATTGAGATTTTTTTTGTTAATTTTTTGTTTTTTTGTTAATTTGGTTATTGATATATTCAATTATGCTAATAGTTTTCCTAATATTGAACCAGCCCTGCATAACTGATATAAATCCTATTTGGTCATAGTGTATTATCCTGGGGATGATTTTCTGTAGTCTTTTTGCTAATATTTTATTTAAGATTTTGGCATCAACATTCATTGGGAGATTGGTCTATAATTTTCTTTCTCTGTTTTCAACCCACCTGGTTTAGGTGTCAGTACCATGTCAGTGTCTTGAAAGGAATTTGCTAGGACTCCTTCAATCCTTGTTTTTTTAAAAATAGTTTATGTAGCATCAGGGTTAATTTTTCTTTAAGTGTTTGGTAGAATTCACTTGTAAATCCATCTGCTCCTGGAGATTTTTTCTTAGGGAGTTGGTTAATAGCTTGTTCTTTTATTTTTAGAATTTCAAGTTTATTGTTTGACTGGGGGGTTTAATTTGTTTCTTTTCTAGCATTTGAGTTGCTACCCCAATTCATTGACCTCTTTTTCTATTTTATGCAAATAGGCCTCTAGAGATATGAAATTTACCCTTATTGTAGCTTTGGCTGCATCCCACACATTTTGGTATGACATCTCATTATTCTCATTTTCTTGGGTGAAGTTATTAATTAGTCTATGATTTGGTGTTTCACCCAATCATTCTTTAGTATGAGATTATTTAGTTTCCAATTATTTTTGGTCTATTTTCCCCTGGCTTTTTATTGAATATAATTTTCATTGCATCGTGGTCTGATAAGGATGCATTTACTGTTTCTGATTTACTGCATTTGATTTTGAGGTTTTTCATGTCCTAATATATAGTCAATTTTTGTATAGGTTTCATGAATTATTGAGAAGAACGTGCACTCCTTTCTGTCTCCATTTAGTTTTCTCCAAAGATCTATCATATCTAACTTTTCTTGTATTCTATTTACCTTTTTGACTTCTTATTTATTTTGTGGTTTGATTTATCTAATTCTGAGAGTGCAAGGTTGATGTTTCCCACTATTATAGTTTTGCTGTCTATTTCTTCTTGTATCTCTCTTAATTTGTCTTTTAAGAATTTAAATGCTATACCACTCGGTGCATATATGTTTAATATTGTCATTGCTTCATTATCTATGCTACCCTTTAACAAGCTATAGTGCCCTTCCTTATTCTTTTAATTAGATCAATTTTTGCTTTTGCTTGTTCTGAGATGAGGATGGCTACCCCTGCTTTTTTTTTTTATTTCATCTAAAGCATAGTAGATTCTGCTCCAACCTTTTTCCTTTACTCTGTATCACCCTGCTTCAGGTGTGTTTCCTGCACACAACATATTGCAGGATTCTGGCATTTAATCAAGTCAGCTAACTGCTTCCTCTTTATGGGAGAGTTTGTCACATTCACATTTATGGTTAAAATGACCAATTCTGTATTACAATCCATCTTGTTAACCCCTGCCTATGCTTTTCTTGTTTCCTTACCCTTATCCCCCTCCCCAGTATTAAACTTGTGAGCATCACTTTCTTCTCACAGCCCTCCCTTTTTAGTATCTCTCTTCCCACCTTAGGGTTCCTCCCCCTATTTTACCCCCTTTCCTCAAAATGTCTGTATTTCCTTCTATTTAGCTTACTTTTTCACTTTTCACTTTTCCCCTCACACTCTTCAATGAGGTGAGAGAAGTTTCACCATAAATCGAATATTTCTAATATTTTTCTCTTTAAGCCAATTCTGATGGCAGTGTGATACACACTATGTTCATCCCTCTCCATTCTTTCTCTCAGATATAAGTTTCCTTTGCCTCTTCCTGAGATGTAGTAGCCCCATTTTACCTTTTTCTGGTTATAATTTCCTTTTCAACTCTAGTTTCTAGAAGAAAGTATACATGTGTTCTTTACATATATTTATAGCCAAAATGTACTTCCCAAGATTTCTCTTTACTTTTTTTAGGTTTCTCTTGAGTTCTATATTTGTAGATCAAACTTTTTGTTTAGTTCCAGTTTTTTCATCAGAAATAGATTAAATTCACTTATTTTGTTGAATGTCCATATTCTTCCCTGGAAAAAGATGTTTATTTTGTCTGGGTAAGTTTTTTGGCTGCATACCAAGTTCCTTAGCCTTTCAGAATATCAGATTCCAGGCCCTTCGATCTTTTAATGTAGATGCTGCTAGATCCTGAGTAATCCTTATTGTGGCTTCTCTATATTTGAATTGATTTTTTTCTAGCAGCTTCCAATATTTTTTCCTTTGGCTGATGGTTCTGGAATTTGTCCAGTATATTTCTTGGTGTTTTTATTTTAGTGTCCCTTTCAGGAGGTGATTGATGAATTCTTTTAATTTCTACTTCACCCTTTGTTTCTATAACTTCTGGGCAGTTCTCTTTGATAATTTCCTGGAAAATAGTGCCCACAGTCTTTTTTTATCATATTTTTCAGGGAGTCCAATCATTCTCAGATTGTCTCTCCTACATTTATTTTCCAGGTCTGTTGTTTTCCCAAGAAGGTATTTGCCTTTTTTTTTCCATTGTTTCATTTTTTTGGTTCTTCTTGACTGATTCTTGGTGTCTCCTCAAGTCATTCAATTTCATTTGTCCGATTCAGATTTTCAATAAATTATTTTCTTTACTCACTTTTTAATATCTTTTTCTAATTGCCAAATTGAGTTTTTAAGTGAGTTGTTTTGTTCTATGGAATTTTTTTTCCATTTTGCCAATTTTATTTTTTAGAGTGCTATTTTCTTTTTCCAGTTCACTAATTCTGTTTTTCAAGGATTTGATTTCTTTATCCACTGTATCTTTAAATGAATGGGATGACTTATCCAGACTCTCTTGCCAAGCTTCCCTTTCTTTTTTTTCCATTTTTCTTCTAGCTTTCTTGTGAGAGCCTTTTTAATTTCTTGTGTGAGAGTCTTATATGTTGAGGACTAGATCCTATTCCATTTTGTGGATGCATCTGGAGACTGTCTGTTTTTAATCTCCTCAGGGTTTAAGGTCTGCTCTCTATCCATATAGAAGCTATCAATAGAGTCCATTTACATTTTTTGCTCATTTTGTCATAGAAGAATTAAAGAAGACAAACTAGCAAAAACAAACAAACAAACAAAAAAAATGCAGTTTCCTTTTTTCTTTTTTCTTTCTTTTTTTTGGGGGGGGACTGGATGGTATTACTGAGCTTCCTCTACAGACTGGGGGGCAGCAGTAAGGCACTAGCAACACAGCAATGACTGCACTGCATCTGTGCTGTGAGACTCTGAGAATGTGCTGAGAAGCTCTAGGTGGGTGTGGCCAGGTCCTGAGAGATCCTACCTTTTGGAGGTTATAGTCTTTATCCCTGTGTTTTTAGCTTCTCTGCTTGTACTGGCTTGCTGCCAGGACAAATACTGTAGTAAATCTCTCCTGTCAGAAACATCTGAGATCATATTCCACCCGCCTCTGGTCTGCTCAGTGTGAGCTGCTTGCTGTGCTCTTGCTGCTGCTGCTTGCCCTCAGCCCGTGCTTAGTCTAACCATCCCTGCAATCAAGCAAAACCAGACCTTTTCTAGTGAATTTCAAGGATGTCTTCTGTTGGTAATTATTTGTGTTTTTTTTTTTTTTTAGTCAAGCACTAATTCTGAGGCTTGTCATGAAATAAATTTTGAGAGCAAAAACAGAGATTAAGTAGATGTGTGTGTCCTCTTTGCCATCTTGGTCGGAATTCTCAAGGCTACCTATTTGATCTGAGACAATGGCTTTATTAGCATATATTTGGATAATGGCTCTTCTCACCACTAGTGCTTGCTGAATGTTTGGTAGTGAGACAATCATAGGCAAGAATTGGAGGTAGAGAGAGAGAGACAGTCAGAAGCACTTGGTGGCAAGATGAGGAAGAGAGAGGATGGAGATTCCAGACTCCAGAATCCAGAGGAAATCTTTGCCAAGCCTCATGGCCACTTGCCTGCCTCATTCACTTCTCCCCCTAAAGACATAGGACTTTTATTTATCCTGACTCTAGCTGACCCTGAAGCCCCCCAGAAAGTTAGCCCATACTCAAAATAAAGAGTATACTTTGAACTTCATTTAGGATCCATCAGTTTTTTCTTTGTATGTGGATAGCATACAATGATATTAGAAGACACTATATTGATTATTGAAGGGAATACTATATTATCCTATACTATACTATCCTATGACAGGATATTGAATTATTTTTTTTCCTTTTCTAAATTAAAATAAAGACTTTTGTTTTCAAAACATAAACATGGGTAATTTTGCAATACTGACCCTTGCATAGCCTTGTGTTTCAGATTTTCTCCATCTTCCTCCCACCTCCTCTCCTAGATGACAAGCAATACAATATGTTATAAATGTTAAAATATATGTTAAATCCAATATCCAATATATGTAAACATATTTGTACTATTATCTTGCTGCACAAGAAAGATCCGATCAAAGGGAAAGTAAATGAATAATAAAACAATATGCAAATGAACAACAACAAGACAGAGAAAGTTATGTTGTGATCCACATTCTGTTCCTTTGGTCCTCTCTCTGGATGTAGATGGCTCCCTTAGTCACTTAGTCACAAGATTATTAGAATTGGCATCAATCAACTCATTGTTGGAAAGAGTCATGTTCATCAGAATTGATATATAATACTTATAACATATAATGTATAATGTATAAAACTTATGTTGCCATGTACTATGATCTCCTGGTTCCGCTCATTTCACTAAACATCACTTAATGTAAGTCTCTCCAGGCCTCTCTAAAATCATCCTTCTGATCATTTCTTATAGAACAATAATAGTCCATAATATTTATATACCATAATTAATCAGCCATTCTCTAACTCATTGGCATCCATTAAGTTTGCTGTTTCTTGCCATTACAAAAAGGGCTGATACAAATATTTTTGCACATGTGAGTCTCTTTCTGTCCTTTAAGATCTCTTTGGGATATATAGCCCCAATACAGCAATATCAATATTATACAATGATCAATTCTGATGAATGTGATTCTATCCAATTATGAGATGATTGATGCTAGTTCTAATGATCTTGTGATGAAGAGAGCCATTTCAAGAATCCCAGAGAGAGGACTACAGGAATTGAATGTGGATCACAAGATAGCTTTCTCTTTTTGTTATTCCTTGATTAATTTTTAAGCACAGATCCAAATTGTTCTCCAGAATGGCTGTATCCATTCACAGTTCCACCAACAATGAATTAGTGTTCCAGTTTTCCCACATCCTTTCCAACATTCATCATTATCTTATCTTGTCATCTTAGCCAATCTGAGAAGTTCTTAGTCAATCTGAGTTTTCTGTATCTCAGAGTTGTCTTAATTTGCATTTCTCTGATCAATAGTGATTGAAAGCACCTTTTCATATGACTAGAAATGGTGTTAATTTCTTCATCTGAACATTGTTCATATTCATTGACCATTTATCAATTGGAAATTGGCTTGAATTCTTATAAATTTGAGGCAATTTTAGAAATGAGGCCTTTATCAGAACCCTTAAATGTAAAAATGCTTTCCCAATTTATTGTTTCACTTCTGATCTTGTCTGCATTAGCTTTGTTTGTACAAAAGTTTTAAATTTAATACATTCAGAATTATCTCTTGCTCTATTATAAGTTTGAGTTCTTTTGCACAGATATGAGAGGTAAACTATCTTATGTTCTTCTAATTTGCTTATATTATTACTATTTATGTCCAAATTATGAACCCATTTTGATCTTATCTTGGTATATGGTATTCAGTGTGAGTCAACGTCTAGTTTCTTTCATACTACTTTTCAATTTTCCCAGCAGTTTTTGTCAAATGGTGAGTTCTTATCCCAAAAGCTGAGGTCTTTGAGTTTGTAACAATGGATTGCTAATAGTTATTAACTATTTTGTCCTGTGATCCCAACTTATTCCACTGATCAAATATTCTGTTTCTCAGCCAGTACCAAATGATTTTGATGCCTGCTGCTTGATAATATAGTTTTAGGTCTGGCATAGCAAGACCACCTTCATTAGCAGTTTTTTCATTAATTTATTTGAAATTCTTTACCTTTTGTTATTCCAGATGTTTGATCAGTATAGCACTAAATAAATAGATTAGTTTAGGTAGTATTGTAATCTGTATTATATTCACTAGATTTGTCCAAGGGCACTTGATATTTTTCCAATTGTTTAGATCTGAAATTATTTGTGTGGAAAGTGTTTTGTAGTTTTGCTTATATACTTCCTGATTTTCCTTTGGTTGATAAATTCCCAAATATTTTGTACTATTAGCAGTTATTTTAAGTGTAATTTATATGAGAAGGAAAACAAAACTTTAATTTTATTTATTAATTCAGTAGTTTTTTACTTTCAATTTTATTAATTTTTCCTTTTATTTTTAGAAGTTCAAGTTTAGTATTTGATTGGGAATTTTTAATCTGTTCTTTTTTTAGGTTTTTTTAGTTGCAAGCTCAATTCCTTGATCTACTCTTTTTCTATTTTATTTAAGTAAGCATCAAAAGATATAACATTCCCCCTTATTAATGCTTTGGCTTCACCCCACAAATTTTGATATGTGTTCTCATTATTTTCATTCTCTTGGATGAAATTATTGTGTTTATGATTTGCTGTTTCACCTATTCATTCTTTAGGATGAGATTATTTAGTTTCCAATTACTTTTTTATCTATTTTTCCTGGCGTTATATTGCATGTGATTTTTATTGCATCATGATCTAAAAAAATGCAGTTACTATTTTTGCCTTTGTGCATTTGATTTTGAGGGTATTAATGTCCTAATATATGGTCAATTTTTGTATAAGTTCCATGAACCACTGAGCAAAAAGTAAACTTTTTTCTATCTCCATTGAATTTTCTCCAAAACTCTATCATATCTAACTTTTCTTATTTTGTGTTTATCTCTTTAACTTCTTTCTTATTTATTTTGTGGTTCTATTTATCTAGTTCTTAGAGAGCAAAGCTGAAATCTCCCACTAGTATAGTTTTGCTGTCTATTTCTTCTTGTGTGTCTCTCTCAACTTATTCTCTAGGAATTTCTATCTATACCACATGGTGTTTATATGTTTAGTATTGCTATTGCTTCATTATCTATGGTACACTTTAGGAAAATATAGTTTCCTTGCTTATCTCTTTTAATTAGATCTATCTTTGATTTTATTTGATCTGAGATCAGAATTGCTACCTCTGTTTTTTTTTGTTGTTGTTGTTGTTTGTTTGTTTGTTTATTTTTAACTTCACCTGAAGTAAAATAGATTCTGCTCCAGCTCCCTTTACTTCACTCTGTTTTAAATGTATTTCTTTTAAACAACAAATTGTAGGATTCTGGCTTTTAATGCAGTCTGTTATCTGCTTCAGCTTTATGGGAGAGTTTATCCCATTCACATTCATATTCACAGTTAAAAAAAAACTAATTCTGTATTTCCTGCTATCTTATTTACTGTAAGTTATGCCTTTCTCTTTCCTTTCCCCTTTTAAAATACCTCCCCAGTGTTTTGTTTCTGATACTACCTCCTTCAACCAACCAGTCCTCCCCCTTTAGAGCTCCTTCCTTTTTTTTTTTTTTTTTTTTTTTTTTTTACTTTTCCCCTAATACTTTAATTCTACTTTCTATTAGTCTTTCCC
This sequence comes from Sminthopsis crassicaudata, assembly GCF_048593235.1. NCBI lineage: Eukaryota > Metazoa > Chordata > Mammalia > Dasyuromorphia > Dasyuridae > Sminthopsis > Sminthopsis crassicaudata. The sequence continues at coordinate 267,152,831 of NC_133620.1, forward strand.
TTTCTTTTCCCTTTTTCCTTCCCACTTCTTTATAAGGTGAGACAACCAGATACATCTGATATTCTCTCTTTGAGGCAAATCTGATGAAAATAAAATTTACACAATACTCATACCACTTGCTTCTTTCCCTCAATTAAAATAGGTCTTCTTTGCCTCTTCATTATTTGTAATTTCCCTTATTTTATCTCCTTTTCCCCTTTTTTCCCCAGTATAATCCCCATTTCTCCTTTAGTTTCTTTTTCATGTTATCATAATAAAATCTATAACTGCATTCTATAAGTATACCCATACCAGAAATATAGTTCTCAAGATTTCTTTCCTTTTTGCCTTTTTATGCTTGAGTTCTGTGTTTGGAAATAAGATTTTTTTTGGTTCAGTTCTTGTCTTTTCATTAGAAATAGGTGAAATTCACCTATATTGTTGAATATCCATCTTCTTCATTGAAAGATAATCCTCATTTTAACTGCATAACTTATTCTTGGCTGTAATCCAAGTTCCTTGGCCTTTCAGAATATTAGATTCCAGGGCCTTTGATCCTTTAAGGTGGAAGCTGCTAGATCCTAGGTAATCCTAATTATGGTAAGCAGCATTTAAATTGTTTCTTTCTGGCTTCTTGCAATATATTTTCCTTGGTGCAATAGTTCTGAAATTTAGCCACAATATTCCTTGGGTTTTTAATTTTGGGGTCTCTTTTTAGGAGGTGATAGGTGAATTCTTTCAATGTCTGTTTTATCTACTGATTCTAAGACTTCAGGGAAGTTTTCCTTTATGATTTCCTATAAGATATTGTCTAGATTATTATTTTTTTTCATAATGCATTTAAGGAAGTGCAATAATCCTTAGATGGTCTCTCCTAGATCTATTTTCCCGGTCAGTTGTTTTTTTCCTAGAAGGTATTTCATATTTTCTTTTATTTTTTTCAGGTTTTTTTTTTTTGTTTTGTTTTGTTTTTTTGGTTTTTGTTTGATTGGCTCTTGAAGTCTTATTGAGTCATTTACTTCCATTTGTTCATTTCTAAATTTTATTGTATTATTTTCTTCAGTTATCTTTTTTAGCTCCTTTTGTATTTAGCTAATTAAACTCTTTTGTTCATTGTGTTATTTTTCCATTTTATAAATTTTGTTTTTCAATAAATTGACATATTTTTCATATCTATTTTGTAAGGCATTATATGCTTTTTTCCATTTCATCAAATCTATTCTGTAGGGAGTTACATCCTTTTTCCATCTCTTCTTACAAATATTTCATTACATTTCTTCATTTTTCTTCTCTCTTTTAAGATTCTTTATGCAATCTTCCAAGAAAGCCTTATGAAATGGGGACCAGCTCATATCTCCCTTTGGAGCTTCCTTTAGAGTTGATTTGCCTTTAGTTACTTCAGTAGGAGGTGTGTTCTTCTCTCTTTCCATAAAAGCGGTCTATGGTGAAAGTTCTTTTCTTTGCTCATTTTAAAAAGGCTTTTAGTCTGCTCTTAATGAAACTCATCAACAGCTGCTTTAGTCTGAATTGGGGCAGTTCTACTGATTCACTTCTACTGCTGGGTAATTGAGGCTAGGCCCCATGTTCTTCTAGGGCTTAGTGGTTTACAATTTGCCTTTTGTAGCAAATCAGCCAAACCTCCTACTTGCAACCAAGACATAGTAGCCTAATAGGCTCACAGAAGATTTCCACATGTGTGAAAGCTGTATTCTCGACTCCCCATCCCAGCTCTTTGCCCAATCTCCCTATGCTGTGGGTCTGGGCTTTGCAAGCTGTCTCCTTGCTTTAAAACATACATGTTTTGAAATTATTCTAAGGTAAATTCTTCTGGAAATGCTTTGTACTCCAAATATTTGTGGGTTCTTTGACTCCAAAATCAGTTTACAGATTTAGTCGCTGTTGATTTGAGAGGTCAGAGAAAGTCATGTTTACTCTCTGCCATCTTATTTACTGTCTCTTAATTCTACTTACAAACTAAGTAAATTATGTAGATCTTTTGAATCTTGTGGGGAAGAACTAGGAGAAGGTAACTAAAAGTTTTACTCTTTTGTTTTCCTTTTCTCTTTTTTCTTCTCCCCTCTCAAAATGATTTCCTGGAGGTCTTTGGACTAGCCTTGGTTTCAGCAGAATAATCACCAAGAATAGTCAGGACTTCACAGTCTATCTCCTTCTCCTAGGACCAAGCTAGCTTTCTGGGGGACCATCTGAAGGTCTTAGTGGAGAAGTGAAGGAGGACAGGCCAGACACCATGAGGATCTCTTTCTTCAAGTTTCTTCGAGTCTTCCTCTAGGTCTGACTCTGACATCTTAAATACTCTATTACAAATAAATCCATTCATCATAATGAGTGTAAGCCAATTATTATACCATTAGGGAACCATTATTTGTTGTAAGATTAAATCAATCATACTGAACTAGACAGCTATTAATCACCATACTAAACTAGATACCATTGTTTTATCAATTCAACTGACTTAACACCTTGTTGTAAGAACCTTTGACTCAAGTATATTTCTTCAGAGTTCTTGCCAATTACATCTCGCACTTTCTTTTGTTTTAGAACATAGCCATGCCCTCCCTGATTTCTTAGGGAGGTAAAGACCCCCAAAAGGAGGTGATGATGCCTTATTTGACTTCTCAAAAAGGGAGATGAAAACACCAAGAAGGAGGTGATCGTGCCCTCCCTGACATCTCAGGAAAGGAGATGAAAACACCAAAGGGAAATGGAGAGTCAAACCAGATTTTGTTAGCAGGTTTCTGAAGGCTTTCACCCAAAACAGGTATACATAAAACCATCAGCATGGGAGGTACTACACAAGCACATAGTAATATAGCATAGGTTAGTAATGATGGCTCTCCCCACATCCAGCACAGGCTCAATGTGGTGTAACAAACATGACTTATATATGTAAATAGTGATACAACAAATTATGAATAGACATGGTATTGTAAAAATTTTCCATAAGTCCTAGAAGGAGGATATATAAATAACAATCAAACAGACACCTCCTTCAGCAGCCAAGATATAGTCCAAAAACAATCTATTGTACATTACTTCACGGGTCAGAGAATTAAATAATTACTGCAAAATTTGAAATACTGCATGCAATTGTCCCCTTATGTGATAGAGAATCCATTGATTCCTGATGGTTTTCAAGTCCTGCAACAATGTAATCATGTGTCAGAGAATTCAATGATTCCTACAGGTTTTGAAGTTCTGCAACAGTTTCATCAACAAATTTTTGTCTCAGGGAATCCAATCTTGTGAGTTTTGAAATTCTGTAACAGTCTTATCAACACTTTTTGATGTTCATGAGTCCATTGCCATGTACATTGGGTTAATAATCATGCCTTTTCAATGGCCCATGTAGTCAGAGATAGAATCACCCAATGTTTCTTGATTTCTCCTTTATTTTGAGATTTTTCTCTTTTTCTATCTCTTGGCTTCTTGGGAACCCATCTGAGTCCTTCTCCATCTGTAGAGATACAAGCAAACCCTCTCCCCTAACAGTTAACCTATCTGGTTCCTTCCATTCAACACTTTCCAGACTCTCCACATCACCTGGTGATTATTTTGGAGCTATTCACACTGGATATTGTTCTTCTGTCAGGTTATAAAACTTGTATTTTCCCAATTGCAATTCCTTTCTTACATCAGATTGATTTTTGGCTAATTGATCATGTGTGAGTACTGAACTTCTAAAGACTCTCTGGGTGTAGCATTGGTTGCCATCATGCCCCAAGTGTTTTTTGCATGGGCTCTAGGTCTGGGTCCCGCATGCTGTTTCCCTGAATCAATCTACATTGTAATGCCCAACAGAAGCCTCTGTTGCATTTTGGACATGAGGTTTTGGGTCTTGTTCTCCCACCCTGTTTTCTCACTCTATCTTTATGCAAAACATTGAGCTTTCAAATGCCTTACTTTAACACAATGAAATCATTGGCTCTTTGGAAGTCCCTTGCTAAAGGGGCCCTGACTTCCCATGATCTGAACATGTTCGGATCATGGGAAGTCTGTGTCTTAGCCTAGGTATAAAAGGTATTTGTACCCATGGTGGCACAAGGAGCATCCTTATGTAGTCCTAGTATAATTCTTCTGCAAGCCTCATTAATATTTTCTTTAGCAAGTTGTTTTATCATAATTTCTGTTGCTACATTTTTACCAATAGTTTGTATGACAGTTGTCTGCAGATGTCCCACGAAATCAGCAAAGGGTTCATTTGGACCTTTGGTATTTTCATGAAGGCTTCCCCTCTATTTTGCCTTCTTGGCAGGAGGCTCCATGCTTTGATAGCAGCAGCAGAAATTTGCTCATATGTTGCTATAGGATAATTATTCTGTGATTAAAGTGTCTGCATAAAGATCTACAGCTATTAGTTGGTCAGAGGTTGGTCAGAGATGACTGATATATTAGCTTAAGGTTGCCTATTTCATGGACTTGTATTCTACAAAGTTCCACTGTACTCAGAAAGCCACAATAATTTTTGTCTAGGTTCTAAACATGTTCTCGCTATAGATTACTAATCACTAGGGATTTAAATTTCAAAAAACTTCAATAGCTAAATTCTTTAATATCATCTTAACATAAGATGATGTAACCCCATAAAGAGTGTAATCCTTTTTAAGATCTTTGATAATTTCCATATCAAAAAGAGTATATCTTCTCCTGGATTGACCTGAAGAATTAAATTTTTCAATGTCAGGGTATGCTTTTATTCTGCTGATTGATTAATAGCTTGTTCTACTTCTTTTTCTGAAATGGGACTATTTAACTATTTAAGCAATTTACTTCCTCCTCTGTTATTAGTCTGGGAAGCCTATATTTTTGGAGGTAGTCATCCATTTCACTTAGACTATCATATTTATCAGCATAAAATTGGGCAAAGTAACTCCTTATTATTGCTCTAATTTCCTCTTCATTGGTGGAAAGTTCTCTCTTTTCATTTTTAAGACTAACAATTTAATTTTCTTCTTTCCTTTTTCTAATCAGATTTACTAAAGATTTATTTTCTTGTTTTTTTCATAAAACCAACTCTTAGTTTTATTAATTCAATATTTTTTTTTACTTTCAATATTATTAATTTCTCCTTTTAATTTTAGAATTTCAAGTTTAGTATTTGATTGGGGGTTTTTAATTTTGTCTTTTTCTAGCTTTTTAAGTTGCAAGCCCAATTCATTGATCTTCTCTTTCTCTATTTTATTCAAGTAAGCCTCTAAAGATATAAAATTTCCCCTTATTACTGCTTTGGCTGCATCCTACAAATTTTGGTATGATGTCTCATCATTGTCATTATCTTGAGTGAAATTGTTAATTGTGTCTATAATTTGCTATTTCACCCAATCATTCTTTAAGATTATTTACTTTCCAATTACTTTTTGGTCCATCTACTTCAAACTTTTGTTGAATGTAGTTTTCATTGCATCGTGATCTGAAAAGAAAGCATTTACTATTTCTGCCTTCCTGCATTTAATTTTGAGGTCTTTATGTCTTAATATATGATCAATTTTTGTGTAGGTTCCATGAACTGCTGAGAAGAAAGTATACTCCTATCACCATTCAGTTTTCTCCAAAGATCTATGATGCCTAATTTTTCTAATATTTTATTTACCTCTTTAATTTCTTTCTTATTTGTTTTGTGGTTTGATTTATCTATTTCTGAGAGTGCAAGTATGAGATCTCCTATTATTATAGTTTTGCTGTGTATTTCTTCTTGCAACTCTCTTAACTTCTTCTTTAGGAATTTAGATGCTATACCACTTGGTGCATATATGTTTAGTATTGATATTGCTTCGTTGTCTATGCTGCCCTTTAGCAAGATAGAGTTTCCTTTCTTATCTCTTTTAATTTTATCAATTTTTGCTTTTGCTTGATGTGAGATAATGCTAACTCTGCCTTTTTTACTTCACTTGAGGCATAATATATTCTGCTCCAGCCTTTTACCTTTACTCTGTATCTCCCTGCTTTAAATGTGTTTCCTGTAAACAACATATTGTAGGGTACTGACTTTTGATCCAGTCTGCTCTCTGCCTCAGCTTTATGGGAGAGTTCATCTCATTCACATTTATGGTTAAAATGACTAATTCTGTATTTCCTGCCATCTTATTATCCCCAGATTAAGCTTTTCTTTTTCTTGCCCTCCCTTACCTCCTTCCCCAATATTAAACTTATGGTCCCCACTTGCATCACGCAGCTTTCCCTCTTTAGGATCCCTCCCTCCTCCCTTTGAATCCCTTCCCTTTTCTTATACCCCTTTCTTATTACTATTTTCCTTTTCCCTTTTCCTCTCCCACTTTTTATTGAGGTGAGAGATGATTCTCTCTAAAACAAATATGTCAATTATTTTCTCTTTGAGCCAAGTCTGATGAGAGCAAGATTCACACAATGTTCTTCCACCTCTCTAAATTCCCTCTTCATAGGATGTAATTTTCCCTCTTTTTGTCTCCCCTTTTCCCTTTTTCTGACACTATCTCTTTTCCATTTCTACTTCCTTTTTTATTATATAAATAAAATCAAATTATACATGTGGTCTTTATGTATATCCACAACAGAAATACAGTCCTCAAAAGTTCCTTTTACCTTTTTCTGCTTCTCTTGAGTCATATGGTTGGAGATCAAATTTTGTATTTAGAGCTTTTTTTTTTCCTTAGAAACAAGTGGAATTAATCTGTTTCATTAAATATCCATCTTCTTCCATGTAAGAAAAAGCTCATCTTAGCTGGGTAGTTTATTCTTGGCTGCATTCCAAGTCCTTTTGCCTTTCAGAATATCATATTCCAGGCCCTTTGATCCTTTAATGTGGAGGCAGCCAGATTTGAGTGATCCTTATTGTGGCACCTCTGTATTTGAATTGTTTTTTCCTAGCTACTTGTAATATTTTTTTCTCAGTCTGAAATTCTGAAATTTGGCCATAATATTTCTTGGAGTTTTTGTTTTAGGGTCTTTTTCAGAAGTTGTTTGATGAATTCTTTCAACACCTATTTTGCCCTCTGATAGTTCCTGTAAAACAGTATCTAGGCTCTTTTTTCATCATAATTTTCGGGAAGTCCAATAATCCTTAGATTATCTCTTCTAGATCTATTTTCCAGTTCTGCTATTTTTTCAAGTAGATATTTAATGGTTTTTCCTATTATTTAATTTTTTTTTTTTTTGGTTTTGCTTGATTCATTCTTGATGTCTCAATGAATCATTAATTTTTATTTGTTCAATTCTGATTTTTAATGAGTTATTTTCTTCATTAGGTTTTTTTTTTTTTTTTGGTTGTTGTTCTTTTTGTATATTTTTTTAATTGAGTTTTTAAAATGAGTTGTTTTGCTCTATGAAATTTTTTCCCATTTCATTATTTTTATTTTTATTTTTTTTTAGTGAGTTATTTTTTTTCTAATTCACAATTCCTACTTTTTTGGTAGTTCTTTACCTTTTCCAATTCACAAATACTATTTTCCTGGGTGTTCTTTAACTTTTCCAATTCACATTTCAGGAAGTTGTTACTCTCTTGAATAGCTTCTCTTTCCTTCCCCCATTTTTCTTCTAGCTCTCTTTTAACATTTTTAATAGTCTCTTCTAGGAGAGCCTTTTGTAATGGGAGCCAGGTTAAATTTCCTTTAGGGGTATTGTATACAGAATGTTTACTATTAGTCTCCTCTGAATTGAAAACCTGCTCTCTTTCTGTATAGATGCTATTAATTGTCCTTTTGATATTTTTACTTATTTGTTTTAAAGTCTGTAGGGTCTGCCTTCAGGGCAAGGAGGTTAACAGCTTCCTCTGCAGAGCAGGAATAGGTGTATGGACAGTAGCTGTCCTGCCAATTGGCTACAAAGAATAGCGAGGTGTGGGAGTTGCTCTGGGAAAGAGTTCCCCACCGGAAGTGACTTAGGCTTGCATGGCTGAGCTGTGGAAGTGCCCTGTGAAGAACCCCACTCTGCAGATTAATGACTTCCCTGGGGCTAGAGGCTGAGCAGTGAAAGTGTCACTATCCCAAGCCAAAATCTGCTGTGAGGCTGTGGGTATTAGCAGTTGCCCAGGGAATAGTCCTGTATAGCACCAGAAGTGGCTCTGCCCAGGGAAGCACAATCATTCTGGGGAAGTTCTACTGGCCCAGGCTGAGTCACTCACTATGCATATTAGAGGCTGCACCAGGCTACACTCCCCTGCCATGCAGATTTGTGACTACCCGCTAAAGCCCTGTGCTGCAGAATGCAGCTGCACAGCTGTGTTGTGGTCTGTTCTGAGTCACTTCTGGTTTTGGGTGGGTATAGCCAGATCTTGTTAGGTTCTGGTGTTTTTAGAGTGTCCTCTATCTTTGGCTTTAATTTCTCTGCTGATCTACTGCTTTGAAACCAGGCAGAGAAGTCAACCTATGGAAGAGTCAGCTCTATAACTTTTCTAGCCACAGAGGTCACCTCCGCCCCAGTCCACTCTGGATGCTAGTCTCTCCTATTTCCCTGCTAATGCTGATCTGCTCCAACCCCTCAAGACAAAACTTTTCTGGTGATCTTCCAGATTATCTTCAGTTGGTAAATTGTTGTACTTCTAATCTTTGTGAATTTTACCAGTCAAGCAATATTGTTGAAGCTGAATTTAAAAATTGTTCCTGAGGGTATGAGAGGTTTTTCTTACTCTAATACTTATGTAATTCCTTAAAGCCAATTGTATTATGTTGTATATTCAGGAATTGAATCAAGATCATTATTATTCTAATATTCAATTAGTTGCTCTCCCACTTATCTGGCTCTAATTTTTCTTCCTTAGATAACCAAGGAGACATATACTTTAATGTTTCTTAAAGTCCAATGATCGGTTTCTAGATTACAATCAAACCTTGTTTTTTTTATTAGCTCAAATATGCATTCTACACACTTCCCTTGGAATGGGGAAGGCTCTTTTCTAAGCATTTGTTCTATTTCAGCTGAAACACTAGTTTAGTCCTTACCAAAGTTTCCTGCTTGTCTATTTTTATATTCATCCTATTTCTGGGTCACAGGGACTTCGCTACTGAACTCACAATCATGTCAGATGAACTGCTGAGTGTAAATCTTTACATGCAACATTTGAGTGACAAAATGTAATGTTCTGGTTAGCTTTCTCAAGGATTCCGGACAAGCCTTGGTTTCAGCAGAATAATTACCATAAGAATTGTCAGGAATAAAATCCAAAGTCTTTATTATCTCCTCCACAGTCTGTCTCCTTCGCCTGGGACCAGGCTAGCTTTCTAGGGGACCTTCAGATGGGCCTTGGTCTTAGTGGAGAAGTGAAGGAGGATAGACCAGACACCATGAGGATCTCTGTCTTCAAGTCTTTTCGAGTCCTCTTCTAGGTCTGACTCTGACCTCTTTAATACTCTATTACAATTAAATCTATTCATTATACTGAGTGTAAGCCAATTATTATATTATTAGGGAACCATTATTTATTGTAAGATTAAATCAATCATACTGTGCTAGAATCACCATGCTAAATTAGATTACCATTGTCTTATCAATTCGACTAGTTAACACCTTGTTGTAAAAATCCTTGCCTCAAGTCTATTTCTTCAGAATTCTGGCCCATTACACCTCTCTTGTATTAAAACTACTTTAAACAGTTCAACTTGAGTTAGAACTGTTATAAGCTGTTATAATAGAAATATTTTAAACATAATTATAATAAGCCAATTATCACTGTAGACTTTTTTTTTTCCACACTCTTAATTCTTTATATAATATTTCCAATTCTTTAAAATAATTTCTGGTATTTTCATTAGTATGACATTGAACAGTTGACCAATTTAGGTACAATTGTCATTTTTATTATATTAGGTTTGTCTATCCTTGAGCAATTGATATTTTTCCAATTTTTTTGATCTAATATTGTGTGAAAAGCTTTTTATTTTGTTCATATAGTTCCTAGGTTTGTCTTGTCAGGTAGATACTCACATTTTTTGCCTATTACTTGTCATTAAATTTTTCTTTCTCTTGCTGTTGGGCTTTGTTAGTAACATATAAATGTTGATTTGTGGGGGTTTATTTTAAATCTTGTAAATATGCTAACGCTATTGTTTCATTTAGGCTTGGGGATTATTCTTTCGAATTCTCTAAGTATACCATTATGTCATCTGCAAAGAGTGATAATTTTATCTTCTCATTATCTGTGTAATTCCTTTTTCTTTTTTCTCTGCTAAAGCCATCATTTCTAATATAATATCGAATAATAGTGGTGATAATGGGCCTCCATGTTTCATCCATAATATTTCATCTACCATTCTTAATCAATTTTGAAAATAATGATTTAATGTTCTATTGATTCTTTTTGGGTTTCTAATTCCTGTTTTGTCTTTATGGCTTTGATTATAGCTGTTCTGACTGAAAAATAATTTTCTTCTGAGTTTGTGTTTTGATTTTCTTTGTCATCATAGAAGATTTTTATGGTCAGGCTCTGTTTTGGTGTTGCTGTTTCCTCATTTTTTCCAACTTATTTTTCAGCTTTGAATTTATTTTAAAGTCCAGTTCTGTGACCAACATGGGGTTCAAGAGGGCCATTGTCATACACTGCAGATTTTTTTCATGCTGTTATTTTTAAGAGCTAGTCTGGGAAATTTGGAAGTTTTAATGTTTTTAAGGTGGTTTGATGTGGAGAAAGAAGTGGTCATTGTTCTCCTGGTCTGTTCTCTCATTCTTACTCAGGTAGGGCAACTAACCTATTGGAATCAGATTCAATACTGCATCCAATATCACTAAGGCCATAAGGAGGCAGCTAGGTGGAAGTAAATGGATAACTGGATCTGGAGTCAGGAAAATTCATCTTCCTGAGTTCAAATCTGGTCTCAGATGCTTATTAACTGTGTAGCCCGGGTCAAATCACTTTACTCTACCTCAGTTTGTAAAAACAAAACTGTAAAAATGATATGAAGAAAGAAATGTCAAACCACAGCCATATTTTTGGCAAGAAAACTCTAAAAATGGGGTCATGAACATTCAGACATGAGTGAAAAGCATCTAACAAAGACAAAAGACCATACTGGAAGCCTCCTGTCAGCTAGTATGACTTTCGAGAACTCAAAGAACTCCAGTGGGTCACAGCTCTACACACACACACACACACACACACACACACACACACACACACCACAATATCACAGGCTATGAAGACATTCCCATCAAGATAAATTAATATGCTTATCAAACTAAGAAAATAAAAGCTTCTGACAACCATTTTATTTTAATAATATGCACATCAGCTAAGACATTTATTTTTTTCCTTTTACTTAAACTGAAATTGTGACTTCATTAGTGAGGGGAACTCTGAGTACTAAAAGATTTGCCATTCCTAAGAAACTAATTCATAGCTTTAGAAATGAGCATCGAACCTTGAGAGATTGTGTACAGTAAAATTACACAGCTAGAAAGTGTCAAAGGTAGAATTTGAACTCAGTTCTTCCTGCTCCAAGACTGTTCAATTTATCCATTATACTATTCTTTTCTTATTGTTAGAAATATAGTGAGAAGTCTTTCTCTCCAAATCTTTTCCTTGCTGTTTTTTATTTCTCCACATTTTTCATCTGGAGGCTTTTCTGCACATATTGCTATTATACTTTCACAGACACAATTGTGTTTTAGTTATTGTAATTCCAAAATTGGCTTATTTATTGGCATTTGAACAGAATGGTGGCTATTTGGGAGAAATTTGTCTAATAATGATGTTGGAAATGAAAAGAGTTGCTAAGGTTGTCAGACATGGTAGTACCAAGCCTGTAGAGACAAGTACCAAGGCAGTAGAGGAGGGTGTGTGGGAAAGAGACAGAGAGAGACAAAGAAACAGAAACACACCCCCACAAAGAGAGAGAGAGAGAGAGAGAGAGAGAGAGAGAGAGTGGAAGAGAATGAGATAGATTATAGATCTATGCATATGTAGTTGTATATACAAAGTACATTAATTTTATATTTATATATACATATACAAATATATGTATTATGCATTATATATGCATATAAGTATTGTGAATTGTCTGGTTGACAAATATATGTACACATATTTTTGTATATTGTATATATATATGTATATATATATATGTGTGTGTGTGTGTGTGTGTATAGTTTTTTGTCCTTTTTTGTTGTTGTTGTTTTTCATTCTATACAATGTATATGTTCCTCCAAAATGGATTAGCTAGTCAGCCAGTCTAGACATCCTATAAAATGTCAGTGTGGGTATTGGATGTTCCATGCACAAGCCTCAGCAGACCTATGCTTCTTTGTAATTCTGCTCTTTCACAGTAAGATCAATACGGTCCCAACATCCTTTTGCACTTTTCTGAAAGAAAATAACAACAAGGAATAGTCTCTTTTTTTCTTCCAAAGAGTAAAGTTGCATATGGCCAAAATTCAAAGGTAAAAACAAAGTTAGATGACGCCCAAAGAACTTGGGCAAAATACACACACACACACACACACACACACACACACACACACACACACACAAACACCCCACATACTTTTTTTTTTTTTTTTTTTTTTTTTTTTTATTGCCCACAAAGCCACGATAAGGGTTATTATCATGAGATAATCAGTCCTCTGGAGCAATGCAAGGCAGGGGGACACAGCCGAGTGCTGCCATGCCCATGGGATGTGATTATCTCATGATAACAGCATCCCTTGGAACCACTGCTATTATGAAATGTCTATTCCCCCCACCCCGTTTTCTATATATAAATAAATGATTTTGGCGGACTGTTTCAATTCCTTCAAACTGCAAGTTTGCATTAAAATGCTTCAGCTGTGAGATTCACAGATATTAATCTACCCTTTTGGAATGTTGAACAGTCAATCAGAATCCTTCTTCGTCTCAAGCTGTTTTATGATATTATTACAATGTATTTTGCAACAGAATGGCGAGGAGCAAGTTTTAGAGGAATAAGCTTGTTTGGGCTCGGTTTGGTTGCTTGAGGGAAACCTCTTCATAAAATGACTCTGGCTGCTCACTAAGGCATCCTAACTTTCTCATTATTTTTCCCCATTCCTGATTTGATTTCTTTGCTGCATTTTAGAAGTCTGAAGTCCATTCCTCTAACTAGTTTAATGCAAGCAGACTTTCAGATCTCTCATCTCCAAATTACCATGGGGGGTAAATATTGTCCTAGTAATGTCAGAGAAGCCTATTCAAGTTATGGGATTTCTAAATCAATTGACTTCCAGAATAAATCTTGGAGTTAGAAGTAGATAGTACTTTGATTAATAAAGAACTCTGCAACATATCTTATTATCAAATTAGCTTAATCAACAATTAAGTAGTAAAGTTTTAAAAATAGATACACATAAATACTATATATACATATATATGTATAGTATATGTGTACATATAAAACAACACACATACACACATATAGATAGATATAGATATGCTAAAGTGTTTGAGATAATAACATTTGTATTGCTCTGAAAAAGGAAAATTCTATTCCCTTAGGCAACCTTAAGAAAAGTACTGTTATGGATAGGTAAGATGGTTCTGGGGAGCTGTTTGAGAATAGTGGGAACTAAAACAAAAAGGATTTCCATCTTGTCTTCTAATTCTGTCATCATTTCTGACTTCATTGTAATATATTGGTTAGAACAAGCAATAAATATTAAGTTATTTATATGTGCTAGATGCAGTTCAAAACATTGGGAATTTAAAAACTAGCAAAAAGAAATATAGTTCCCTCCTTCAAGGAACTTAATTAATTTGATTAATTGTTATTATTATTTAAAAGTTACTTATTAATCAAAGAATAAATATAAACAGGAGCTGGAAAAGGATGTGAGGGATGAAGTGCCAAGATCCAGAGAGTCAGAAACATACAGGAATAGAATGAAACATGGCATATTTGAGCACATCTCAAAAACGAAAGTCTTCACAAGGAATTCATCAACAGAAGAAAGAGAATAACATGATAAAAGTGATTTTCCAGGGTGAGAAAGTTCCAGATAGTAAAAGAAGTTCAAGGGTGAATGGATGAGTCAAAGCAGTCAAAGAAGCTAACTCTTAAAGACTGATACTAGGAATTGAATATGGGATCAGATTCCAAAATTCCTAACAGAGGTTTTGCTTATGCCAATGATTATTTGGCCAGCGAATCAGTTTGGGATGCCAAGGACAAAATATTCTTTTAGTGCAAAAAAAAACAAAAAACAAACAAAAAAAACTATTTGCCTATCTTGGAACACACACACACACACACACACACACACACCACAAACACACAAACACATGTATGAGATAATTTATGAAAGATGTTTAGAAAATAACTTTAAAAACCTTTATTAATTCCAGATTTAAAGGTACAAATTTTAACATCTATCAGATACTAGAAATACATGAATAAATGACTTATTATGCACTAGAAAATTTTTATCCTTTATAAGATAATGGATGGCAATTATCTGTAGTATAACTACAAAATTTGAAACACATTTGAAAATTTAGCAAATATACTGTAATTGGACATCATTATATATAGAGATATTACAAGTTATAACACTGATCCATTAAAACAAAACAAAACAAAAACTCAAGAATATTTTAGATGGATGTGGAAATATAAGATCTTTTAATTTACCAAATATATGGATTAAAAAGCTTTCAAAAGAAAAGCTTTCAAAATATAGAATTCAACTAGAAAAAAATCATTTGCACAAAAGTATGAAAGTGATATTCCTAAAATCTAGATTTGACTATGTCATCTTCCTACTCAAATTTTAGTGATTCTCTATCATCTCGAGGCTTAATTATAACTTATTTTGCTTGGTGATTAAAGTTCTCCATAACCTCATCCCCATCCTACCCTTCCAATCTTCTTTCTTTCAATTTCCTCAATCCATATACCCTCCATTCTAGCCCTCCTGGATTGGTTCTATACCTTCCTGTTCTAAACCTTTACTGAGCCTTTGTACAAAATGTACAGAATGTACATGTATACAAAATTTTGTCCCTTCTTATCACTTCCTCTCAGAATCCCTGAATTAATTAAAGTGGGAAGAGATTTGAAGCAGAGATAAATTACAATGTTACCACAAGAATCCAAATGAGAAATGATGAAGGCCTGAATTAAAGTAAAAGCTAAATGAGGGAAGAAGATACACATGTTAAGACATATGTTAGAGATCGAAATGATAATATTTGGTACTTAACTCTATATAGAGAGTGAAGCTGAAATGAGAGTGAGATGAAGATTGTGAACTTCAATGATTTGGAAGATGTGGTATACTCCAGAGTTATAGAGATATAGAGAGATTTAGAAGAGGGATGGTTTTTTGGGAGTGAATAAAACATTTAGTTTTGGACATTTTAAGCTAGAAAAATATCTAAGAACCAGTACTACTGGTCCAGTAGGCAGTTAGTGATATGGGAATGCAGCTTAGAAGACTAAGGATATGTATATAAAACCTAAGGATCATCAGCATAGATATGACATTTTAATTACCCCTCCTATACAAATGGCAATTTGTTTCTACCAGAAGTATTTTTATGCAGGTAGAGGTTTAATTCACATTGCAATTGATATATATATATATGTGTGTGTATGTGTATGGTATATATTTGTGTATGTGTATACTGAAATGTTTCTATATTTAATTTACTCAAAACTTTCTTATGAATCTGTTAGTATATTGGCTTAGGAATGAGAAGACTAAATCTCTCTATTTGTGGTCCTAGTTAAGTAACTTTGGATGGGGCAGGTAGATGGCACAGTAGATAGAGGTCTGGGCCTGGGGGTAAAAAAGACATTCCTGAATTCAAATGTGACCTCAGTCATTTACTTGCTGTGTGGCTCTGGACAATCACTTAATCCTGTTTGATTCAGTTTCTTCATCTGTACAATAAGCTGGAGAAGGAAACTGCAAACTATTCCAGGCCAGTATCTCTGCCAAAAACAAAACAAAACAAAACAAAACCTATATGAGGTAACTAAGAGTTGGACATGACTAAACAATAATTAGGTTTTTTGCCTTATGAAATTATAAGGTTAGACTTGTTGTATTGTCTAGAAAATTATAACTCAGCATACAAAGTATGCAAAATATTGGCCCGTATCCTAAGTG
This sequence comes from Sminthopsis crassicaudata, assembly GCF_048593235.1. Classification (NCBI taxonomy): domain Eukaryota; kingdom Metazoa; phylum Chordata; class Mammalia; order Dasyuromorphia; family Dasyuridae; genus Sminthopsis; species Sminthopsis crassicaudata. The sequence goes on from NC_133620.1 coordinate 267,168,857, forward strand.
GTATAGCTAGATTAATCACTGTTAACTTAGCCATGTGTTTTGTGGGTGATATAACTCAAAGTGTAATATCTATGTATAGCAAAGTTAAATTGCAGATGGAAATGTTTGCATTAAACAGCATATATATATATATATATATATATATGTAAAGTAACATCTGCTTGTATATTAATGAATTTTAAATGGCTTTCAAGATCACTTTATATTAACATACCTTATAGAAATGCTCATATATGAGATATTGTGCATTAATGAGATAATGAAAATTCAGGCCCATGTAAATACATTTTGACTTTTAAGTCTAAAGACAAATGGGGACAGTTTCAATATCCTCTGTGGGGAAATGGATCTAGAAGGACTGGAAAGAGAAACCAAGATAGAATGCATGTAATCCTCTATTCTCTTTATTGTTGTTGTTGTTACCCTGAATGCTGCACATAGAGCCTGGCACTCACTCCATGAGACCACTGTTTTGTGAAATTTTGTCTTTTCTATTTCCACATTTCTGATGTAAGATTCTACTGACAGAACCATCTATCTAGTTTAAGTTCTCACATAATCATCTAATTAATCTACCTGAAATATCTTTGCACTTCCATCTATCCATCACACAGTCAGGAATGTTATCCCCTTAAAGTATAGATTTTAGTATGTCATTTTCACTAACCCCACTAATATACACTCAATGAATTTCCGTAGTCCCCTATTATCTTCGGGAACAATTATACAGTGCTTCATTGCCATTTTTAGAGCTCTTTAAAATCTAGTCACTCCCTATCCTTCCTGTCTTTTTATGCATTTCTCTACTCTATATACTACTACACAGTCTACAATCCTACTAGCCTACTTTATGATCCTCATCTACATGATGATACAGTTGTCCCCCATCCCTGGAAAGTTTTCCATCCATAGTTTTGCCTCCTCAGAATTCCTGACTTCTTTCAAGTTTCAGGTCAAATATCACCTTCTTCCTGCCTCATATTTACTAGAACTTTACTATTTTTTGACTAAATTTATTAGCCTGATATAAGGTCATTTCCACTTGCCTTGAATATATCTTATATTTACCTAAAATTTGTTATTTATATTGTCTTCTCTAACATGATCCTTAGCAGACAGCAAATAATTAATAAATGTTTATTGATTAGTTATTTCATTAGTTTTAGAAATGAAGTTTTCCTAGCATTCCGCTATTAAAATAGTAACAAACCAAAAACAGAATAAATTACTACCAACATTTGAATTGTTAGAAAAACAGAGATTTGTAGTACAATTCATAAAACCTTGAAAATAGAAAATAGAAATTTATAAAATGAGACCTTGTTTTGTTGACAGGAAAGTCTTCCCTTTATAGATATGCTACTAACTAAAAAAATTCTTGCACTTACATTCTGAAGACTAAAAATCAAACAGTTTGGGGGTTAGCAAGAACCAATAGGCAAGAATAAAAGAAATTTAAGCTACTCATTTATATTCTATTTTGATTTTCATTTTCAAGGGAAACTATTTCTGTGGGAATTATCAATATATATTGGCAACAAGAAGATAATATATGTTCTGTAGCCTATTGACATGATGAGGATGGGGAATAGAGATGAAATGAGAGTATAACAGGTCATTAATAAATATGTTAATATAAGTATGAATGTACATACTAATATATGGATATGATATATATGTAAAATATACTATATGTATATATACACACATATATTCATCTAAATTTAAATTTGGAGGAAATAATAAAACTCAAAATTTATCACTGCTTTTATGGAATTTAGAATATTAGGGGAGACAAAAATAACAACTGCATTGATAGAGCTTAAGGTTATCAATGTGCTTTTTGTATATTTTCTTGTTTGATCTTTACCACAATCTTGGCAAGGGAGGTACTATTATTCCTATTTTACAAAGTGTTGAGACAAAAAATGCACTCGAACAATCCATTTAAGTGCCAATAATTTAGACAAAAAGTGAAAATACCAGCTAAACCCTTAAATGGCAAAATATTGATGCTTTGCTATATTTTTAAATCTTGTTGCTGGACATCAAGGATATACAGCCCAATTAATTTTCTGTGAGTTAATGTACTCACAGTTAAATGTTAAGGAAGAGCATTTATCCTACTTACATGATGATAATAGCGATATATGCTTCCCTGGGTTTTGCCAGATGTGAATGTCTCTCTTAATTTAGTCCAACATCTCTGTTGCATTATCTTCAACTAGTGTTGTATTCTGGTCAGACATCTTTATTGAATAACCCACAATGATGCAGAAAGTTCTGCCCAGTGATTCATTGAGATATGTCAACCATTTAAACTAAAATCAGCATGGATGAGGACTTATTAAACTATTCTTTCTGATGTACATTATGCTCTCCTAATCAAAATCTCATTTGCCAATATTCTTTCTAGCACTTTTCAGAGAACTTCCTAATCTTAAAATACCTTTTTGTAGCACCTTGTGGTTCTATCTAGTCCAAATCATGTGTCTATATCATCATTAAGAAAAATATTTTAAAATCAAATCTACCCCTACACACACAATCTCTTATCATAGACGTTTGAATACAAGCTGGACTAGGATATAGCAAAATGCAGCTAGCCCTCTGTGGATAGCTGAGGTCTTTGTGCCTGAAGGACTCCTCTATTATACACCTGTGCTTGACAGATTGAGGCCCTAAAACAATATAGCTTCCTCACACACTAACCAGCAGGAAGAAAGTCTGTGCCTTTTATTAAAGCCTACCTACTGGCTTAGTGTTTAGAATTCAGTTCTACCTATAAATCAACATCAGAGAATACAACCCAGCATGTTCACGAGCTTTGTTTAAACATCAAACGAAGAACACAGGCAAGCAGTATGATAGAAATATAACTAATCACTTGCAAATACATCTTTCCTGTCAGTAGGGGCTTAACCTTTTTGTTTAATGTGACTGGGAGAAAGAGCACTTATTTCTATCCTATCTGTTTTCTTTAAAGATGTATACAAGTTTGCTGTGAAAATGATCATATTTGTTCTTAGTGTAACACAAACCTGGGCATGTGTGTTTCAGAAGTGTTCAATTGAAAGGAAAGATATGAAAATGGATTTCATGGAAAAGTAATGGTGGCATCATACTTAATGAAGGATGATAGTCTCTATTCCCGCAACTACTCGGTTTCTGAGAGGTCCTTCAAGATACAGCTCTAATCCCATATACTACAGAACACATTTGTTTCCTAACCAACTCTTCTGCTAGTGCTTTTCCTTTTGACATGACTTTCCATTTACTTTTATTATAGTTATTTACATACTAGTATGCACATACTAAGAGTTTAATAAATGGTTCCTTAATTTTGACCGATTCATATTGAATACCCATTAGAAAGTGAAATCCTTAGGTACAGTAACTATGGTTTTGTTTTGCTTTGTATCCCTAGCATTTTAGCACATATCCTGGACATGGTGAAAGTTTAATAAATGCTTCTTTACTAATAAATTAATTCTCTATAATATTTTATGACCAAAACAGCTTTTCAATTTATAGGGGGAAAGGAGAAAAAAAAAGAAGGAAGGAAGAAAGGAAAGAAGGAAGGAAAAACATAAAACAGAGGAAGAAAGTGGTTAGAAAAAGCAAGTGAAGGAAGAAATAAAAAGAAAAAGGCAATATTGATGAAGAAAATGAAAGAAATGAAGGAAAAATAGGAAGAGGGAAAGAAAAAAAGAGGGAAAGAAAGAAGAAAAAGAAAGGAAGAAAGAGAGAAAGAGAAAAAGAAAGAAAAACAGTTTCATTTGTTTGTTGACTTGCAGTGGATACAATTTGATTTTATGTGGCACATTGATTGGGATCAATTTAACTTTACACTCTGCTCATGGGTTTATCCATTCATAAGGGGCCTGAAAAGGATTTACCCGAGGTGCTCAGAAAATCCCAGAATCTATAAACCATTCCTTTAATTTGAATGCTACAGATTATGGATGAAAGTTTGGTCACCTGCTTGGATCAGTAGGATTAGAGACATCAAAGCTCACAAGAATAAGAAAGACAAGCAGAGAAACAACAAACAAAAAGAACTCCATTGAAATGGAAGGTGGTGTCAGGGGGGCTGGAGGATTTGTCTGTGGAGGTAACCTTTCAAAATAAACAGGAGCTGCCCTGGTGCTGCCATTATCTCTAACCTGAGCTAAACCCCATAGGCAGAAAATCAGGTATGAGTGCTACTTCCCATGAGGGTGGGAGGGGAAATAACTACTACTGTTTTCTTATTTCATTCAATTTGTCTTTTTTTTTTTTTTTTTAATCACTCATGTTCATATAAAATAGCCATTTAAAATTGTGTTTTGTATAGGTACATATAATGTAGATGATTATATTTTTCTCTGTAGAAAAAAAAATATGTACATGTGTGTGTATGAGAAAGATACAGAGACAAAGAGACAGAGAAAATGACACAACACACAGAGACAGAGAGAGAGACCAAGACAGACAGAGACAAAGACAGAGACAAAGAGAAAGAGAGAGACCAAAACAGTGAGAGAAAGAGAGACTAAGACAGAGACAGGAAGTCAGAGAGGCAGAAAGACAGACAGAACTAGAGGCAACCATGAAGAAGACAGCTGACATTTTCTTTCTTTCTTTCTTTCTTTCTTTCTTTCTTTCTTTCTTTCTTTCTTTCTTTCTTTCTTTCTTTCTTTCTTTCTTTCTTTCTTTCTTTCTTTCTTTCTTTCTTTCTTTCTTTCTTTCTTTCTTTCTTTCTTTCTTTCTTTCTTTCTTTCTTTCTTTCTTTCTTTCTTTCTTTCTTTCTTTCTTTCTTTCTTTCTTTCTTTCTTTCTTTCTTTCTTTCTTTCTTTCTTTCTTTCTTTCTTTCTTTCTTTCTTTCTTTCTTTCTTTCTTTCTTTCTTTCTTTCTTTCTTTCTTTCTTTCTTTCTTTCTTTCTTTCTTTCTCTTTCTTTCTTTTTTTTATTAAAGCTTTTTATTTTTCAAAACAGTGGACAATTCTTCAACATTAGCCCTTGCAAAATCCTGTGTTCCAATTCCCTCCCTTCTACCATGCCTTCCCCTAAATGGCAAGTAATCTAATATATGTTAAACATGGTAGAAATATATGTTAAATCCAATATATGTATTATATATTTATACAATTATGGTGCCACACAAGAAAAAAAAGAGAAACAAAATAAATTGCAAGTAAACAACAACAAAAAGAGTCAAAATGCTATGTTGTGAATCACACTCAGTTTCCTCAGTTCAGAGAGCTGACTTTAGAGCCAGGAAGATATATGCTTAAGTTCGGGCTTTTGATATATGTTGGCTGTGTCACCCAGGGCAAGTCATTTAAGTTCTGAATGGTTGTAAGTTTCAGAGAAAGTACAAACTTAGTCTTGGGGAGGGATGAGATTTCTTCACTCAGGATTTCCTAATACAACAAAAATTATAATTTCTGCCCATTCTTATACATGGTGTCCCAGAAAGTCTATGTGCCACTTAACTATACTTCTTTACTTTTGTAAAGTAAATTTGCACTAAGACTTTTGGGACCCCTAGAATCTCTCATGCAATAGATTGGAGTGTCAAGGCATTGTTTTTGGAATTAGAATCCAGGGATCAAATCTTAACTTTATCAACTACTAAGTGAATGACTGTGAAAGTCAAGCATTCTCTCTTAACTCTAGCCTACTCCTTTCCTGAAAGGACACTATGAACTTGATCCTTGAAGAGCTGCTGTAAACATTAAATTGTTAGGCCACAGTTCTCTTTCATTGTCCTGACCCAGTCCAGACTTAATTTCTCTGTTTCAGCTCAAAGCTCAGTCCTGCAAAACCTCCCTTCCATCTTTATCAGAATATTTGATAAGGGTAAAAGATCTTATGTTTTAGAATATCAGAATGCCTCTCCCTATCCCAAGCTACTGGAATGTCAGATACCATTTTATCAAGATGCCTCTCCTCACCTCTGGGGTTCCTTACCCTATGCCTCCCCTGCCCTGTCAGAACCGATTGTCAGAATTCTGTTACCACACTCAAAACCCTGACTCTGCCCCTGCCTCAGTCTACCCCCTGTATCTCAGCCACATGTATATAGGTCATTGAGAACTCATATTGTTGGCTGGATTCTTGGGGACAATAGTCTCATTCAACCCTGGGACCAAACCATGGATCCATTTGGTCCCAGTAAATCTCTCCCATTTAATAAATTATTAAATACTCTCTAATCTCTATCCTGCCTCAGTTTCTCCAGCATTACAAAATGAAGTCATGTTTCATATATTATTCTGTAACTATTAAATGCAATATAATTATGATTCATGAATTAATGTTCTATATGTTTGTACATTTGGAGGTTTGTGTATTTATGTGACTATATGTATGTGAAAAAATAATCCTGTGGGCAAAAGTTTGGTTTATTACTATGTAAATTGTTTCTGCCCTATTAAAAAAAAAAAAGCAGCTAAGATATAGTGGTTAGAGAGCTGGCCTCAAATTTGGAAAGATATTTGTCCAAGCCCTCTCTCTAGCATATATTAGCTGTATGACTGAAAGAAAATCTGTTTATGATATGGCTACCTCTCTAAACCTATAAATTTAAGAGAAGATACGGGGAATTCCCTATATCATTGGAATCAGAGGTCTTGTCATAGAGACATTTCCAGGGAAAGTGTCTTATTTATTGTCAAAGCATAAAACATTAAGGTAGCTTGCTTTTCAAATGTGATGTGAGCCATTAGACAAAGCTTGAATTCCTGCTTTTGTGTATTTGTATGCAAGGATCACCTCTCTATAGTCTACCACATTTTTGCAGTTCTGAACACTAAAACTTATATAATTCCAAAAGTTGAGACAAAAGGTGCTGTCTAAATAATAAAGTGTCATTCATGTGTTTGCTTTAAGGAAACATGGTCTCTGTGTGAGTATGGTATTTTTGTATACATATATCAATGTTAATAGCCATTTCCCACTGGCAAATGTTGTGTTAATGCCAATCCAGATTGTCATTAAATGTACATTATAATAAAATGTAGCTATTGCACCCATTTAAACCATATAATTCCCAAGGCATCACAGAATTATTGCATCATTAAAATGCAAATGTAGCTTCCAAATTTTAAGAAAGAGTACAAGGTCCTTGAGGGCAGGAATTTGGTCTGTCTCTAGGTTATGTACAGCACAGAACAAAGTAAAACAATTAATGCATTACAAAAGTAATGATGAGATCACTTTCCTCTTTGTTCCAGGACTCAGAAGTTTGTACTCCAAACTCTTATACTTTTATTCACTTTTGTTTCTGACTGATGGAGGAGGTGGATGATTCTTTCCAAAAGTCATGTCACCAACTTTGGACCATAGAATTTAAAAGAATTAACTAGTCAAATCTCCTCATTTTATAGATTTCAAAATAGAGACCCAAAGAGAGGAACTGATTTGCCCTGATTGCACAAAAATATGCAGGAAGTTAAAGTTTGAACTCAACTCATCTTGCTCATCTAGTTGCATCATTATGATATACAGTGGAAAATATACTAGTTCTGAAATTATAGGACATAATTTCAAATCGTATCTTTTTTTTTTTTTTGCTTATTACCTGCATATTACCATATTCTGGACAAGTCACTTATCTCTCTGGATTTTTTTTCTCCAACTGTAAAATAAAGGGGTTAAGTATATAGCCTCTGCTGTCCCTTCCAACTATACAAGGCAACCAGAAATGGACTATTGGGTATAAAATGTCCATAATTATCAAGATTCTAATTTTGTCATTTCTAACATCACAACACTTCTCACATGGATGTCATCTTAGATCAGAGTTTTGTTACCTCTCACCTGGACTGTTCCAATAGCTTTCTTATTTGTATCTTTGCTTCAAGTCTCCTAGAGTTCCATTCTATCCTCTAATCTCGTTGTCAAACTACCATTCATTTAGCACAAATTTCACCATATTAATCTTCTTCTCAAGAAGCTTCAGCAACTCCCTCTTATTTGTTTGCTTTTTGAAATGCCTCACAACCCAATCTAGCTCCAATCTATCTTTTCAAACTATTTACACAGTTTCTCCACTTCAATGTTTCTAGTGAAAATGGCTTGTTTTATGTCTCTTGTATTTGACATTCCACTTTCCATCTCTATGCATTTGCAGAGACTGTTCCCCAGAACACAGCATGCTTCATTTGCAAAATATACACCCCACCTTCATAAAGAATCCCAAAGTTCTGCTCAAATTTTTCATCCTACAAGACTCCATACTGACCTTTACACCTATATGTGCTATTGCTGTACTTTAGAAATTAAATATTCCATCTACATGTTGTTCTTTGTCAATAGAATGTAAACTCCTTTAGGGAGTCAAGTGCGTTCACATAGTAGTGAAAGAAGTACACAAAATTAATTTAATAAATTAGATAAATGATCATAAGGTAATACTGAAAAAGAAATTTTGAGATCACTTTGTCCAATTCTTTCATTTAGAAAATGAGGAAACTGAGACCTAGCAAAATAAAATGACTTGGCCAAATTCACATAGAAGATAGAACCAGGATTCTAAGGTTTCAGACTCAAAAATCTTTTTCTACAAATTTCATATTATTTTTACTATGCCATCATCCCTGCTAGTTTACATATAAATTAGAGCTGAAAGCATTAAGGGAAATTTTTTCTGATTCTAGCAGTAGCAAGATTCAGAGATTCAATATCATTATTTAATATCTGTGAGGAGTTCATTTGAGTTATATCTATTCATATGAATCCTTTGAATTAACTTTTGCAAACTTCTCATGAATGTTCTATGACTTTCTTCCTTCCAAACCATTTTAAGATCCTTACATTCCTTATTATCTTGAGGTTCTTATGTTCTGAAGTTTCCTATATAAATATTTGAAAAGGATGTTTTTTGTTTTGTTTTGTTTTGTTTTGCAATTTACAAACAAAAAGCTCCAATGTAATCCACAGAATAATACATATAAATAGAGAAAAAAAGACATTTGGTTTTCTATTTCTTATGCATAGATGACAACTGTAATTAATAAATTTTACTATAATATTGCAATAGGTCAATTATCTCACTAGGGTATTAATAGGGGCACTTCTACTAGGTAAAAATTATCAAGCATTTTTGCCCCTATTAATCCTCTTCTAAAGATCTACCTATAAAAGACTAGAACTGAGCAAATGCACTTGGATAATGGAGCACGTGAGACTAATTGCCAATTGGATGATTCTCTATTAACACGATTGAAATTGACCCTCCCCAGCTGTTCTGTGCTGACTTGATTGGTGGGACAAAGAGGGGGAAGTGACTTGTGTGGGGAGAGTAGGAGGAAGAAACTTAGGCTTTCTCTCGTGGCAGTGGAGAGAGAGGAAGGTGGTGTGGAGATTGCTAAATCTAATCTCCTGATGGGGATCACAAGAGACCAAGAATAAAGATTTTTGGTGATCCTAATTCTGGCTTATTTCTGGGAAGACGGAGTTCCAGCATCTACCATAAAAGTAGAGGTCGTTTTAAAAATAGTTACAATTTTTTCGTGAGTATCAGTGCAACATTAGAGTAGTTCTTATGTAATCCATCTTTCTTAATATATGGTTGACCAACCAATCATCTTCCCAATTATGTCTATATATAATGATTTCTTTCTTGTCATTTTTTAATGCACAAATTATATATAGTTATAAGCTATGAAATGCTAATTCTTACAATACATCATTAAATTGTAGTTTGGATTTAACTACAATTTCAATTACTTTAAAATTATGGAGATCTTAATTAACAACCATTCAGGATCATTGGAAGAATATTGGTGTTGAAAGATAGGCTTCTGTGGAACCAAGAAAAATTGAATCAACAAAAGCACAAACATATTAATTTACTACATTATCAGTAGTGACTAAACAATTTAGCAATTAGTCCTACTAGACTGAGTCAACTGTTGTTAGGATTACAAGGTGAGAACTCAGGTTGTCTGGACAGTGAGAAGTCTCCTGCTTTCTTTTGATTTAGAACATAGGGTGGTCATGACCTTGAAACATAAATCCATCAATATGGGAAGCATTACACATAATTACATAGATTACCTAAACACATAGTAACATAATACATGCTAGAAGTATGTAACAAATAACATGATCAAATAATCACAAATTGAGAATTTATAAATGTCGAGTGGAAAGGGACCTGTATGTGCGAAAATGTTTGTGGCAGCTCTTTTTGTTGTAGCTAGAAACTGGAAGTTGAATGGATGTCCATCAATTGGAGAATGCTTGGGTAAATTGTGGTATATGAAGGTTATGGAATATTATTGTTCTGTAAGAAATGACCAGCAGGAGGAATACAGAGAGGCTTGGAGAGACTTAAATCAACTGTTGCTGAGTGAAATGAGCAGAACCAGAAGATCACTATACACTTCAACAACAATACTGTATGAGGATGTATTCTGATGGAAGTGGAAATCTTCAACATAAAGAAGATCCAACTCACTTCCAGTTGATCAATGATGGACAGAAATAACTATACCCAGAGAAGGAATACTGGGAAGTGAATGTAAATTGTTAGCACTACTGTCTATCTACCCAGGTTACTTATACCTTCGGAAGCTAATAATTAATGTGCAACAAGAAAATGGTATTTACACACATATATTGTATCTAGGTTATATTGTAACACATGTAAAATGTATGGGATTACCTGCCATCGGGGGAGGAAGTGGAGGGAGGGAGGGGATAATTTGGAAAAATGAATAAAAAAAAAAAAAGAATTTATAAATGTCCATAAGTCCATTGTCCATTAGTCTCATCTTGTGTTAGGAAATCCAATGATTCCTGCTGGTTTTAAAGTTCTTTAACAGTCTTTTTATTAGCTGTGCTCTTTCAGTGTCAGATGTTTCTTTGATTTTCTCCTTTGTTTTGAGGTCTTTCTCTTTTTCTGTCTCTCTCTGATAGACAAGGCGAATACAACTCTTTGGTACCCATTTGATTCTTTCTCCTATTAAAGAAATACAAGGAAACCCCATCCCCCAAGCAGTTAACCTATCTGGTCCCTTCCATTCACCACTTTCTGGGTTTCTCCACATCACCTGGTGATTATCTAAGGAAAGTGGAGCTGCTCACACTGGACACTGCCCTTCTGGTGGGTTATAAAACCTGTCTGCCGGAGCCAGTGAACCTTTGTTAAAAATTAGAAAATTAATGGTATAGATAACCAAATTTAGAAGTTCTCTAGGGTTACCTGTGGCTCCCCTTTTCTTTTGTTTTTGGAGGAGTGTCTTAATGTCTCTGTTTTTTCTCTCTACTATTGCCTGGCCTTGTGGATTAAAAGGTATTCCAGTGGTATATAAAATCTTATACTGTTCACAAAAGTGTGCAAAATGTTTAGAAGAATATGCAGGTCCATTATCTGTTTTTATTTCTTGTGGCACACCCATAATTGCAAATGCTTGGATAAGGAATTCAGTGACCACTCTGGCTGTCTCTTTTGCTGTTGGCACTGAAAAAGTGAATCCTGAAAAGGTGTCTTCTACCATGTGGATAAAAGACAGACAACCAAAAGATTTATAATGAGTCACATCTATTTGCCAGATTTCATTGGGTCTCAAACCACAAGGATTCTTCCCTGGAGGAAGTGTAGGAGGGTGGAAAGGAAGGCAAGCTGTACAGCTTTTTACTATGCTTCTAGCTTCCTCTCTTGTTATTCCAAATTGTAAATGTAAAGCTCGAGCAGCCTGATGATATTTAGAATGAGATTCTTGTGCTTCCTGAAATAAAGGAGTACTGGCTAACATAGTTAAAAGGCTATCTGCCTTTGAATTTCCATCAAAAATAGGACCTGGAAGTCCACTATGTGAGTGGACATGCAAGATATAAATCTTACCTAGATGCTTTCTCACTTGCTCTTGAAGTTCCTTAAAGAGCTGATAAATGTTAGAGGCTGCAAATTTTATTTGGGCTGTGGCAATTCTTTGTACTACACCTACTGAATAGGCTGAATCAGTAATTATATGTATATCTCCTGGGTAATAAGTAAGAGATAGCATGAGAGCAAATAATTCATTCTGTTGAGTGGACTGAAAAGGAGTCCTGACTACTCTCTTTATGGTTAAATCATCAGAGTATACAGCACAAATATTTTCTTTGGAGGCATCTGTAAAGATTGTTGGTCCTTTAAGAGGAACTTTAGAAACCTTTTCTTCAAAAATCCATCACCAATTATGTAGTAGGCGGGTTATCTTTAATGGAGACCCATGTGCAAAATTTGGAGCGGTGGCCAATAAAATTTGCCATTCTGGGATGGTCTCACAGCATACATTAATATGTGCATTAGTATAGAATGTGTATATTTTTTCAGGACTTATCCCAGATAATTGTATTACTCTCTTAATAGCCTTTAATAAAATTCTAGCCACAAGCACTGGGTAAGGAGTAAGGCTTTGTTCTGGTTGTGCTGGGAGATTCACCCACTCAATCACACTGTCTCCTTGATGAAGTACTGCTGTGGGTGCCTCTTTTGTAGCAAAAACTGATATTTCCAAGGGTTTTTGAGTGACTCGTTCAACCACATTGGATAAAGCCAGTTCAATTTCTCTCAAAGTCTCTTGCACTTCTTTTGTAAGCTGGTGTGCTGAATTTAAAGCACTGTCTCCCCTTAAAATGTCATATAGAGGTTGCAGTTGATTTGTAGTTAAGCCTAACACTGGACACATACATTGGATATCTCCTATTAATTTTTGGAAATCATTTAAGGTGTTCAACTTCTCTGTTCTTAAAGAAAGCTTTTGTACTGTGAGTTTCTTAGGATATACTTCATATCCTAAATATTGAAAAGGAGCATGTCTTTGAATTTTTTTTTTTGTAGCTATATGTAGTTTGTAGTACTTTAGTGTTTCTATGGTCTTTTGTAGACATGCTTCTAACATTTGTTCCTCAGGTGCACATCCCAAAACATCATCCATATAATGTAACAATATTACTTTTGGAAATGCTTTTCTTAGTGGAGCAAGAGCAGCAGCAATATACATTTGGCACATAGTAGGGCTGTTTTTCATTCCCTGTGGCAAAACTGTCCATTCACATTTTTTATAAGGCTCAGCCAAATTAACACTAGGCACTGAAAAAGCAAATCTTTTCATATTCTCCTTATCTAGAGGGATAGAATAGAAACAATCCTTAATGTCTATAACCCAGAGAGGCCATTCTCTTGGCAACTGAGTAGGAGATGGAAGTCCAGGCTGAAGAGTTCCCATAGTTTCCATCTGCTCATTTACTCTTCTTAGATCAGTTAACATCCTCCATTTTCCAGATTTCTTTTTCACCACAAATACTGGGGAATTCCAAGGACTTAGAGAAGGTAGCAAGTGTCCTTGGTCAAGTTGTTTGTTAACTATGTCTAATAAAGCCTGAATTTTATCACTTCTTAAGGGCCACTGTTCTACCCACACTGGTGAATCAGTCTTCCACTGAATAGGAACTGGTGAAAGTGCAGGTAGGCTTTCAACAGCAGCCCTTCCTAAAAAGCCGAAGTGCTTATTTGTAATCTTATCTGCTGTAAAATGTCTCTTCCCCACAGATTGTTGGGGATTCCTGTTCAGTCCCTGTTCCTGGCAGTTCCTGTTCCTGAACAGTCCCTGTTCAGGTGCCAAATTGCGATGGTCCAGTCTAGCTCCTCTGAAGGGCTCAGAATAAGTCCTTGTCAAGATAAGCAAAAGTCCTTGCCCCATGTTTTGGATGCCAACATGTAAAGTTCTTGAAATGTGAGGGTCTGGTCATCTGCTCAATTATAATCCTTCTCTGGGAGGAGATCTGTAAAATCTTTTCCTCTGTGTGCAGGTTTCTTGGGAGCTCTGAATCTCCTCCAGCTCTTGTCCTTTCAGCCCAGAGTCAATCTTCTCAGATCCAATGCTGCCCTTCTTTTATCCTCCCAGAGAATAGGCATGTGAGAACTCAACGGGGCGTGGGGAAATAATTCCACCAATGAACTTGCTCCTCTTAGAATTCCTAAGGTGTAAACTCCCTTTAAAGGCCCGAACCAAAGGTCTGAGCCAGAGAACTGTCAAGTCAACCTGAGTTCTCACCTTGTCACTGTCCAGAAAACCCGAGTTCTCACCTTGTCACTGTCCAGACAACCTGAGTTCTCACCTTGTAATCCTAACAAACTGTGATTTTGTTCTAGGATGCCAAATGTATAAGATGTAGAATAGAATGGGTAGATAGAATATGAGAAAGCTCAGGATGTTTAGGAAACAGGATTTAGATCTTGAAATTGCAATAGAAATTTTGAAGGCATTTTCAGCTGTTATTTGATCAAGCAACAATAATGTATTAAGCACTTATTATGTACCAGGAATCATATTGGAACTGGAGTTGCAAGTACAAAAAAAGAAATAATACCTATTCATAGTTTATATTCTAATGGTGGGATATATAAGTTACATGTATATGTACATATATATATAGAGAGAGAGAGAAAGAGAGAGAGAGAGAGCATAATTTTAAAGTTAATAAATACAAATTTATGCAAGGTAGATAAATATAAGGTATTCAAGAATGAGAGCACTAATAGAAGCATTATAGAAGGTTTGATACAGAACATGGTCCTGAATCAAATGTTAAAGAAGAAAGATATTTTCTGATGTGGAGAAAGTTCATACCAGGCATAGAGAATAGTTAGTAACAAGAAACAGAGAAATCTGTTCAATCATCTCATTGTTGAAGAGAGTCACATCCATCAGAATTTATCATCATATATTCGTGTTACCACCGCATATAATGATTTCCTGGTTCTGCTCATTTCACTCAGCATCAGTTCATGTAAGTCTCTCAAGGCATCTCTGAAATCATCCTGCTGATCGTTTGCTATAGAACAATAATATTCCATAACATTCATATATCATAACTTATTCAGGCAGTCTCTAATTCTCTAATTGATGGGCATCCATTCACTTTCCAGTTTCTTACCACTACAAAAAAAAAGGCTGTCATAAACAGTTTTGTACATGTGGGTTCCTTTCCCTCCTTTACAATCTCAATAGAAATTGAAAAAATTAGTGTGAACCTAACTTATTCCACTGATCAACCAGTCTATTTCTTAGCCAGTACCAAATGGTTTTGATGACCATGACTTTATAATATAATTTTAGATTTGGTACAGCTAGGCCACCTTCATTTGCTTTTTTGTTTTCATTAATTCCCTTGAAATTCTTGACAATTTGTTCTTCCAGATGAATTTTATTGTTATTTTTTCTAAGTCAGTAAAATAGTTTCGTGGGAGATTGATTGGTATAGCACTAAATAAATAGATTAGTTTAGGTAGTATTGTCATCTTTATTATATTTGCTCAACTTTCCAAGAGCACTTGATATTTTTCCAATTGTTTAGATCTGACTTTATTTGCGTGAAAAGTGTTTTGTAATTTTGCTCATATAGTTCCTGACTTTCCCTTGGCAGATAGATTCCCAAATATTTTATACTACCATCGGTTATTTTAAATGGAATTTCTCTATGTATCTTTTTCTGTTGGATTTTGTTAGTGATGGATAAAAATGCTGATGATTTATGTGGATTTATTTTGTATCCTGCAACTTTCCTAGCATTGTGGATTATTTCTAATAGTTTTTTTTTAATTCATTGTCTAGAATTTTCTAAGTATACCATCATATCATCTGCAAAGAGTGATAATTTGGTTCCTTCATTTTTGTGAAGCAGAGAACATATAACAAACTGATCCTAATATTGTAGTTTTTTGTTTTGTTTTTTTTACAATTGTACTTTGCTGAAAACAAACAAAAATAACCTTCATTTCACATTAGCTCTTCAGGTGACATGGAGGGTAAGAACACTGAACAAGGGATACTGTTGTATGAGTACATAGAAGGGGACTTAAAGGAGCAATGCTGTCAAGCTCACAATGAAAATATTTGGTAAAAACATTTAAAGAACAATTAACTCCAATATTATATAAACTATTTGAAAAAAATGGGAACAAAGACTCCTACCAAATTCCTTTTATGACACAGACATGGTATTTATACCTAAATCAGGGAACAAAAACAAAGAAAGAAAATTATAAATTGATCTCTCTAATGAATATTGATTCAATAAATAAAATATTAGCAAAAGTATTACAGAAAATCATTCCCAGGATAATACACCACAACCAACTAGGATTTATACGAGGAATGCAGGGCTGGTTCAATATTAGGAAAACTATTAGCCTACTTGATTATATCAGTAACCAAATTAACAAAAACCATATGACCACCTCAATAGATGCAGAAAAAGCATTTGATAAAATCCAAAATCCATTCTTATTAAAAATATTAGAGAGTATAGGAATAAATGTATCTATAGCAAACGATCAGCAGGATGATTTCAGAGATGCCTGGAGAGACTTACATGAACTGATGCTGAGTGAAATGAGCAGAACCAGGAAATCATTATATGCGGTGGTAACACGAATATATGATGATAAATTCTGATGGATGTGAGTCTCTTCAGCAATGAGATGATTGAAACCAGTTCCAATTGTTCAATGATGATGAAAGTTATCTATACCCAGAAAGAGGACTGTGGGAACTGAATATGGTTCACAACATAGCATTTTTACTCTTTTTGTTGTTGCTTGTTTGATTTGATTTTTCTTGTGCAACACAATAATTATATTAATAGTATGCATACATTTGATTTAACATATATATTTGACATATTTAACATGTATTGGGACTACCTGCCATCTAGGGGGATGGGAGGAAGATGGGAAAATCTGGAAAAGAAAGTTTTGCAAGGATCAATGTTGAAAAATATTACCCATGCATATGTTTTGTAAATAAAAAGCTTTAATAAAATTTAAAAAAGATTTGGTAAAAGATTGGATATGCAAAGGGCTTTCTCATGCTAAGATCACTATGTCATACTGCTTTGATTGATTTATTTTTTACTTTAGTTTATTTGGTAAGCACAAACATTTCACTTTTCTTTTTGGTTTGAGAGAGAGAGAAAGAGAGAGAGAGAGAGAGAGAGAGAGAGAGAGAGAGAGAGAGAGAGAGAGAGAGAGAGAGAGAGAGAGAGAGATCATTGATTGATAGAAAAAGATGAACATTTTCTTACTATGGGAAAAATGAGATAATATTTTAAAAAGTTTTTTGCGAGCCTTAAAACTCAATATAAAGCCTAAGCATTCTTCTAATTATCAGGAAGATAAATACAACCAAAACCAAAGTCCATCGCTACCTTTAAAGAACTTTTATTCTAAGAATAGAAGACAACATTTAAAAGCATAAAAAGGAGCTTGAAAAAAGGAGAAGAGGAGAAAGAACTAATAAGGGGCCAAGATATTATTAGGGTTTTTGTGAGCCCTGAGAAAATATATAACTGTTGGCATAGCCAGGATGACATAGAACAATTTCTTACTACTTCTCTTCTTTCATTTGTAAAGGGTTGATGGAAACCTGCTCTGTCTTCCAATTAAATATATTACTTGCTGTTCATGTGGCCATATATGACATCTGTCTGGTCAAATAATCTGGAAGTCACTAACATTTAAAATATTAGAGAGCAATATGTAGTTAATAGTTGATTGGTATGGAAGAAATGTTCCAGTGGAAATTAATATTCAAATATATGGAGAGATAAAAAGAATGTGAGAAAAGAAAAGAGAGAGAGAGAGAAAAGGAAAGATTGTGAGACATAAAAAGAGCCTTAATGAGATGAGACAGAGACAGAGAAAGAGAGAGAGAGAGAGAGAGAGAGAGAGAGAGAGAGAGAGAGAGAGAGAGAGAGAGAGAGAGAGGAGGTGCTACCTAGATATCTAAGGTTTTAAGTTATATGAGAGTTGCTCTTGTATATTAATATAGGGAATTTTCTTCCCAGGAGTTCCCTATACCAGTGACATCAGCAGTCTGGGCTATAGTGTGTGTGTGTGTGTGTGTGTGTGTGTGTGTGTGTGTGTGTGCACATATATGCATATACATAAACACACACATAAATAGAGATATGTGTGAATATGTATAGTATATATGTATACATCCAGTTATTTCTGTTTAAACCAATTATTTCATTAATGTGTATAACTCCTGGTAAGGAAATTCCCTCCACCAATATACAATGGCAATTCTCTTGGAGAGTTGCCTAAGACATTGATTGGTTCAATTACTTGAATAGTTTATGCAGCTAGCAGAGGTTTGGTATGAATGAAGGTTTCTCTGAATTTGGCATCTATTTGCTACTTCCTCTACTCACAAAGTAAATATAAAGTACCATTAGAGTTGAGGTTGAGGAACTCATAATTCAGACGATCAGGATAATCTCCAGGAAAGAAGTAGCACTTGAACAGGACCTGGTTTCTCAGTGAAAGTAAATGTTCCTGTTGAAGTAAAAGATTTCAAAGCTTAAAAATAGAAGAAGAATATTTCTGATTAATGACAAGTGGACATGTCTGCTTTTGACCCCAATATAAGATAATGCAAGGAACATTAACAAGTGTTAGAGGACTATGATTGAATTCCCACCAGCTTTGTCTGTGGGAAAATCACTTAATTTCCTCTCCAAAAGGAGAGTTGCTCAACTAACACTACAAAGCAGTAAATGAATTCATCCTACTCAGAAATAAAGAAATTGATCAAAATATATTATGTGCACAATACACAAAAAGAAATGAACCAAGTAGTCTAGTGTTTGATAAACCCAAAGAGCCAAACTACTAGGTAAAAAAAAATCAACTATTTGACAAGAAACTTCTTGGAAATCTGGAAAACAAGCTGTTTGAAACAAGTTATTAATCAGCATTTCACAGTATATGCCAAAATAATGTACAAATGGATTTCTGACTTGGGTCACTTCACAAACAAATTAGGGGAGCAAAGACAAAGTCACTTTTCAGAACTACATACAAAGTAAAAGTACATGATCAAATGAACAATTTTGATGTCATACCATTAAACATTTCTGCTTATGTAAATCAATGAAGCAAAAAAGAAGAAAAGGTACAAAATGAGTTCTCACTGATTTCTAAGATTTAAAAAAAATTCTACATAACTTTTTCCTTCCCTTCTTATTAGGTGACAATCCCTACTTTAATTCTCTGGTCAATCAACAAGTACCTATTGAGGTATCAAGGACTATGCTAAGCATTAGGGGTATAAGAAAATAAGACAGTCCTTTCTCTCAAGGAGTTCACAGACTAATGAAAGAGTCACAGTGTAGACAAATATCTACCTGCCAAATATATTCCAGAAAAATTGTAGACAATCACAGAGGAGGGACACTCAGATTAAGGGGACAAGGAAAAAATATTTCATGTAGAAGCTGGAATTTTAACTGGAATTGGAAGGAAGCCAAGAAGTGAAGATGAAGAGAAAGAAAATTCCAGGTATGGGGACAACTAATGAAAATGTCCATAGCAGAAAATAATGTCTTGTTTGAGTAACGAGTTCAGTGTTAATGAATCATGTGGAACACAGGGGAGTGGGATATAAAGTATAAGAAGATTGGAGAAGTGGGGTCAACAGGAAGCTTGTAAGGCAATTTCAATGCCAAACAAAATATTTTATATTTAGTCCTATAAGTAATAGGGAACTACTATTGTTTATTGAGTAGAAAGGGGAGATATGGTTAGACCTCAGTTTTCAGAAGATTGTTTTGATAACTCAATATAGAATATGGATTGTAGTGGAAAGAGATTTGTGGCCAACAGATCAACTAACAGGCTTCTAAAATCATCCAGCCTTGAGGGGCTGGCTACATTTATATACCTGCATGGTGACAGGATCAAAAGAGAGAAGGGGGCATATATTCAAAATCTGCAGGATAGGATTACAGATTTAAAAAGGAATAATGCCTTATATATTGAGCCACCAGCCCTCTTTGTAGTGGCCAGAAACTAAAAACTGAGTGGATGCCCATCAATTGGAGAATGGCTGAATAAATTGTGGTATATGAATATTAAGGAATCTTATTGTTCTGTAAGAAATGACCAACAGGATGATTTCAAAAAGGCCTGGAGAGACTTACATGAACTGATGCTGAGTGAAATGAGCAGGAACAGGACATCATTATATACTTCAACAACAATACTATATAATGATCAATTCTGATGGGCGTGGCCATCAATGAGATGAACCAAATCAGTTCCAATGGAGCAGTAATGAACTGAACCAGTTACACCCAGCAAAAGAACTCTGGGAAATGAGTGTGAACCACTATATAGAATTCCCAATCACCCTATTTTTTTCTGCCTGTATTTTTTTTTATTTCCTTCACAGGCTAATTGTACACTATTTCAAAGTGTGATTCTTTTTGTACAGCAAAATAACTATTTGGAGATATATATATATATATATATATATATATATATATATATATATAGACATAGTATTTAATTTATACTTTAACATATGTAACATGTATTGGTCAACATCTAGGGGAGGGGGTGGGGGGAGTAGGGGAAAAATTGGAACAAAAGGCTTGACAATTGTCAGTGCTGCAAAATTACCCATGCATAAATCTTGTAAATAAAAAGCTATAATAATAATAAAAAAAATATTGAGCCACTTCCTCTCCTTAATCTATCAGTGAAGAAGTTGATGTCCAGAAAGTCACAGAATCATCCATCTTTCACTTGAAGGCTTCCAATAAAGAGAAATATGCCATATCCCAAAGCAACTTAATTTACTTTTGGATTTTTCCTTCTATGTCAAAAATCAATTTGTCTTTATACAACTTTTAGCTACTATTCCTAGTTCTATCTTAAGACAAATTGAATAAGTTGACTGACATAAAAGTTCATCAAATATCTGAATATCACAGTTATTCTGACTGCCTCCTCTCTTCTTCTTCCACACCTGTTCCAGTCTTCTCCAGATTAAATATCATCACTTCTTTCACACTATTCTTATAGTTCTCAAAAGCCTGTGACCACCCAGGTTGGGATTTGGCCAGGATTACACATAAATAGGAGAACTAATAAACAAATATTGAAACTGACTTCAGGAAAACAGGTTTAAACTTAACCTTTTTCTATCATAAAAAAGTGGTCCACTGAACATTTCCTAACACACTTATCATACATTAAGAATAGTTGATCTTTAGCAATACAGAGATAATTTTTATCAAATATGAAGCACATTCAAGATTGCAGACTGTCATCCATGTGTTTTTATTTTTCTTCCCCTTTCTTAGCCCTTTCAACTCCCCTCTAGTCTTTTTCTTTTTCTCTGTCATCTTTCTTTCTTTCTCTCTTTCTCTTTCTTTCTTTCTTTCTTTCTTTCTTTCTTTCTTTCTTTCTTTCTTTCTTTCTTTCTTTCTTTCTTTCTTTCTTTCTTTCTTTCTTTCTTTCTTTCTTTCTTTCTTTCTTTCTTTCTTTCTTTCTTTCTTTCTTTCTTTCTTTCTTTCTTTCTTTCTTTCTTTCTTTCTCCCTCTTTCTTTCTCTTTCTCTCTTTCTTTCTCTTTCTCTCTTTCTTTCTTCAAATGTATCTCCTCCTAGTGGCAGCACCACAGAAAATCACTAACTCCCTAAATTCTACCACTGTGACAGAATGTCATTTCAATTGCCTTATTAGCCATATGAAAAAATATATCACAACAGTGAGAAATCTCCTCAGTTATCTATATCTTCCCCCTTAGGCTATTGTCATGAGCCACTGGCATACTAAGAAGAGAGTACTAATTCAGTTGTCAGCTGCCTCACCTATTAAAGAGGGGGAAAAATACTAGCGACAACACTGAAACCCACAATAAACCTGTAATAAGGATTTAGAAACGGTCTAGATAGCTTTGTGCACATATACTCTTGAATTAAACACACTGACAAAAATATCCTATTTGAACTATAAAAGATAACCAGGCTATCACCCTCGTTGGGTCTGGTAATGAAACAGCAATAGCAGGCTTCTGAAAACAGCTTCTGCCCTGTTTTGGGAACATCAGTACTGGATCATACTTGAAGTTTTCCACTGAGGTGTAAATATCACTTAAAATGAGTATTTTTCTGCATGACCCAAGTACATCTAACATGTTTGCAAAGGGCTGAATCTTGTACCTGAGAGGCTGTGTTCTTATGAAAAACGAGAGAAAAGAAATTGCATGTTAATGGGAAAAGTGGACCAATGACATACCTTAAAGTTTTGTTCTTTATAGCAGGTTGGGGAAATTTTCTGGCTATTGCTATAATTGAGCACAGATTGTAACAACACTAGACAAACTACTTCTATTCTTTCTAAAGTTTATAACACACTAGGATTAGTACTGATGGCTGATTGAAAGCACAGTTAAGCCCATATAAAACTCATAGT
The DNA here is from genome assembly GCF_048593235.1 of Sminthopsis crassicaudata. Lineage (NCBI taxonomy): Eukaryota > Metazoa > Chordata > Mammalia > Dasyuromorphia > Dasyuridae > Sminthopsis > Sminthopsis crassicaudata. The sequence continues at coordinate 267,191,103 of NC_133620.1, forward strand.
TTACAGAATAGAACATGGATGACTAACCCAGTCCTGAACCTTTCTTAAGCATTTTTTTGCATGTGTATTGTGCCAATTAAACATGAACAACAATGTTAATCTGACAATAGTTGACATCTATAGGGCATTTTTCTTACAATAATTCTGGGAACTAGAGTCGATTTTTTTATCTTTTACGAATGAAGAAATGAGACTTTGGAAGGTGAAGAAGACTGCCCTTGGTCTCAAAGTTTATTAATGAGAGTTTGATTGAAACAGCTCTTAAATATTTTTTTTTCTACGAGGGCATACCGCCTTTTACAATAAATACCATTACAACTGTAATCTTGGTGTGATGAATGACATTATAAACTTCGTGTGACAATGTAGAACTATGTAATTAGCTTCTAAATTCACCAAATAACTAATTTCCAAATTTCTTCACTTTGGAGTCAAGAAGACTTGAGACTGGATTTTACTTCTGATAAACAGCATAGCTATATGAGCTATGCAACTTGCTTGACTTCTTTCAGGCTCCATATTCTTACATGTTGAATAAGAAAATAATTGCACTTACCTCGAAGTTATTGTGAGGATCAAGTGAAATTTAATTTAAATATTTAATTAAGTAAATAAATGACCTTTTAATAAAAAATAAATATTTAAAATACTTTGTAAACTTTAAGGCATTGTATAAATGCTTGTTGTTATTGTTGTTCTTCTAAAGTACTAACTTTGATGAAATAAATAACATACAGTTCTTGCTTCAAGGAGCTCACAATCTAGTAAGGTAGATAAGAAAGGAAAAAAAAAAACATAACTAAAGTGGAAAATAGAATAAGATCAACACAAACAACATGTATCAACATTTTTAAAGTTGCACTTACAATATAATAAAAGACATAAAATAGTGACAAAAATAACCATAATATATGGTGGTGAATTCAAAACAGAGAGACCTATATAAGAGGCTATTATGAATGTTCTAAAGTAGGACAGATCTCAGCTGGGGGGATCAGAAAAAGCTTCATAGAGAAGATGGCAGCTGAGTGGGAATTAAAGAATGGGTGGAGATAGAAGATATCATTCTAGTCAATGAAATGGAAAAGATAGAATAAGTAAAAAAAATACAGAAGTAGGAGAAAGCTGAATGCACTTGAGAATAGGGAATTTGGTTAACTTAGAATACTAGTAAATAAAATAGTTTTCATTTTAAATGGAATTTCTCTTTACATCTCTTGCTATTGGATTTTGTTAGTGATGACAATCTTTTTTTCATTTTTTGTTTTTAACTTTGGTCATTCTCTCTAAAACTCTGACCCTTTCCTCAGTTTGACTTTTTTACTAATCATTGTAATGGAGCTAACTTTAGGGGCTTCAAAACACTTTTTTTATAAATATTTTTAAACAAATATAAATGGTAAAATATATAATTTAGCAATTTGAAAGTATTACTGGATAGATAGCATATTTGAGTGTTCTGAAGAAAAAGAAATAAATTCACTAAGTGACATTAGGACACTATAGTTAACATGTTGGCCTTTTCTAGAAGTCAGCTTTAAAGTATCAGAAAAGAAGCATCCAGGAATTGTGTAAAGAGCAAAAAGCCTAAATCTAAGAGTAATCTATCTGTTACTCTATGGGCAATTTTATCTATTAGATTGCCATAAACTGGAACTCAGGGACCCTTAGTTTCACACCTAGGATTTAGCTTTCAGTCTTCTCTATTTAGCATCTTTTTTGTATTTATCACAGTCTTTCTTTCTTATAGGTCTTATTACAATTTTGAATCTACTTGACTAAAAGTATAGGTGATCTCTTGCTTTTCATCATCATGTCCTCAAAAATAGTATAGTAAACAAATGTAATAGCTAGCTAGATGACAGTGTTGGACTTTGTGTCCTTAAGACAAGAGATTGAATAGCTTTGTGATACTTGGCAACTCACTTAATTTCAATTTGTCTCAATTTCCTCATCTGTAAAATGGCCATAACAATACCTTCTACTTCAAAGGGTTGTTATGAGGATTACATGAGAAAATTTTTGTAAACTGCTTTGCAAACCTTAAAAGACTATAAATGCAATCATCATTATTATTAAATGAGATCGCATGTGAGAGTGCTACTTTGCCATAAAGTAATACATAAATGCTATTATTTTTTGATTAAGTCGCTTAATAAATGTTCAATTTATCTCTGTTTACATAAGATAGGGTTGAGGTTTTTGTTTGTTGGTTTTTTGATCAACTACCTCTTTAAGAATTAATTGAAGTCTATGTATTCTTGGATATCTACAGAAACTAATAATACTAAAATACTATTGTTAAACATTTTTTTCAAATTCATTGATCTGGGATTAACAACCCTTGTTGTAAAATAAGCTCTTTGAATTAGATTCTAATCATACAGAAATAAGAATAAGTTTGCATTTATAAAGCAGAATATGGAACATTGGTTCTTTTGTTCTAATCTCTGTCTATGTTTTGGGAATTTATAGTTTTTATTTGGAAAATTAGGAAAATGAATTTATCTCTAATGTCCCATTTTTATAAAAATAATTTTGTGAGCTGGCATACTTTTTGTATTTCCACTTGAATAGAAATTCAACTGGTGTTTTGGGAATTTATGATATTACAAGGTAAAAAGTGAATTCATAATACATATGAAGACAACATAGGAATAGTTAAATGGTTTTGCCTGTGTGATAAATAAACTTAATTAATATTATTGTAAATCAATGCATGTTTATGTGGATAAATATGTAATTAAAGAGTAACAATAAACTATTCTTGGAGTTATTTGTGCCCTTTTTTATTTTATGTGTCCCTTTTTGCGTACCTGATAATATTTAAGAAAGATTTTACTTCATGTTCTATCCAATGAGAGGATGGAATCAAGAAATATTGTCATTGTTAATCATTGTAATGAATATTACTGTAATATTATTGCAATCAGCAAAAATAATTGCTTAGTTAGTTGATTAAAGGATGAATTCACTAAGAGTATAGTTCTTTAGTCAAATAAAAATTCTCTGAAAATATGTCCTTAATAATCTTCCAGCATAGAGAATTCATCTGGATGGAGGGTACCATTCAGGATTCCATTCTCCTCAAGATGCAAAGCAGAGATAGAAGATAGGAGATAAATGATTCTCAATTGTTTCATTTCCATTTGTTAAAAGACACTGTTATTTCTTGTAGAACATTTAAAGCATGACAACTTAAAAGAAATTATTTCTTTTGATTGAATAACTACTTTGTTTGACCTATGTATAATCCAAAATAATTCATTTTCTGAGGTGCATAATAATGAAAGTGAACAAAATATAGAAAATGAATAACTGAAAATTTATTATATATATTTGGACCAATTTTGTAGGGAATAAAACCACGTTGAATTTTTCTGTTACTCTTTTTTGTATTAAGAAAGCACCTACTATTTTAAAAAACTCTATCAATAATTTCAAATAACCAAAATATTATTGTTGAAGACATAGCTCTTACTATTTTTCAGAAATGGGACAGCCATGCAACATGAATAGTGGGAAGACCAATGGAATTGGGTCACCTCCAGTTCTTTCATATATACAGCTATTTATTGACTTTAATCAAATCATTTAACTTTTTCGATTTATACTATAAAACAACTGGACAAGATAATCTCTAGAGTCTTTATGAAGCCCCTCTAAAAACAGTATTTTTAAATGGATAAAATGAATGCTTAGGAGTAAAAGAGAAACTAATTTTATTTAAATCAATTTATCTATCTCTATCTCTATCTATCTATGTATTCCTTTTCAAAAAGTTTGTGGGCCTAATTTAAGAACTGCTACATCTAATATATTTTCTCAATTTAATAGATGAGGAAACAGGATAAATACTAATAAATAATAAAGAGATTTCCCCAGATAATAATAATATCTACAAAGATGATGGTGAGAGATAGATAGATAGATAGATAGATAGATAGATAGATAGATAGATAGACAGAGAGTAGATAGATGGCTTTCTGCCATGACTGAAATGGCCTCCCTCCTCAATTCAGCCTAATGATTTCTCTAGCTTCCTTTTAGTCTCAACTAAAGAGAAGCTTAGAAGTTCTTCCCAACTCTTCTTAAAACTAGTGCCTTTCCTCTGTTAACTAATTCCTAATTCCTATATATTACTTGTTTTTATATATTCATTTGCATGTTGCCTATTCCATTAGATTGTGAACTCTTGAGGCAGGGGCTATCTTCTTTCTTACTCTTTCTTTCTAACTTACTTTTTCCTTTTTCTTCCTTACTTCCTTTCTTTTTCTTCCTTCCTTTCTCTCTCCCTCCTTCCCTATTTCCTTCTTTTCCTTCCTCCCTCCCTTCCTTGCTCCCTCACTTCTTTCTTCTTTTTCTTTCTTTCTTTCTTTCTTTCTTTCTTTCTTTCTTTCCTTCCTTCCTTCCTTTCCCTTCCTTATTTGATTCCTTCCTTCCCCTTCCTTTCTTTCTTCCTTTCTTCCCGTTCCTTCCTTCCTTGCTTGCTTCCTTGTTTCTTTCCTTCTTTCCTTTTCCTTCCTTCCTTCCTTCCTTCCTTCCTTCCTTCCTTCCTTCCTTCCTTCCTTCCTTCCTTCCTTCCTTCCTTCCTTCCTTCCTTCCTTCCTTCCTTCCTTCCTTCCTTCCTTCCTCCCTTTCTTTCTTTCATTTTTTCATCTTCAAAACTTAGCATAGTGCCACAGTGCTAAGCACATAGAAAGAAACAGAGCAAACAGAGAGCAAACAAACATATATTAGAAAGAGGCATATAAATATATATATGTATATAATTATAGAGATCTACAAGTATATATATATATATACATACATATGTGTAAAATATATATGCATATATGTATGTTTATATGGTATGTATTCTGTCTGTCTTTATGTAATGTAAATATAGAGGAATCTCTACCTATCTTTCTCTATATAGTTACATTTAAATCTTTATCCATCTCTTTCTCTGAGCTTAACTAATTTTTTTTGGGGGGGAAAGAGAAAAATGGGATAAAAAATAAAGTAAACAGCATACAGCAGACAACAAAAGAAAACTTCCAAGGAAGTAAAGAAAAGATGGACAGCTTTGAACACAATGTGTAGAATTTATTATATAAGCTTTCTTGAAATGGAAATGTAATTGCTTTATATTTTGAATTCTAAGCACATAGTATTTTTTTTTCTTTTCCTATTTTGTACCTGTTTTAAATAAAGAAGAAAAAAAATAAACCTGAGATTATAGGCAACACCTCTGATTCAATATTCAGTATTCTTCCTGATATATCACATTGACTCTTTTTTCCCCCTGAGGCAATTGGGGTTAAGTGACTTGCCCAGGGTCACACAGCCAGGAAGTGTTAAGTGTCTAAGACGAGAATTTAGTCAGGTCCTCCTGAGTTCAGGACTGGTGCTCTTCCACTGCACCACCTAGCTGCTCCCATCACATTGATCTTTGAAATATTGATGAAGAATTATTTCAAATAGCAATAAGAAGTCATGTTGTTTCAGGAATCAGGTTTCCACAGGCTATTGAATAACTATCCCATACAGCAACTGACTTCTATTGAGACATACTCTGAATACAGCAACTGACTTCTATTGAGACATACTCTGAATACCTCTCTGTATAAGCCAATGTACTATGGCATTATATGACTGAAGTAATGAATGTTAAGAGATTCATTATTTGGGAATGAGAGTTGGGAAAGTGGACAACAATATACATCCCATTTGTTATGATATGTTCCTCAATTCACCTAGGATTAAACATAGAATATAGAATTTTAATGGTGGTAACAATATTCTGGTAAATGTTTAATAGTTGAATTTTCATACGTGTTTGTACATAATACAATATGCACCTATATATTACATGCATATATCACAATATGTGCACACATATAAATACACATTTGTGTATTTACATATACACAGACATTTGCACATATATATATATATATATATATATATATATATATATATATTGTGTGTATATACACATACAGATATGAACAACAAAACAGAAAAAAATTAAGTCCTAATTCATAACATTTGCTGATTTTCAAGATGCAATTCTCATGCTAGAAAATTCAACATTTGGCTGTATCTTCAGAATCAGTTTGATCTGACTCTAGCATACTACTGGTTTATAGAGAAAGAAAAGTTTTTCTTGTCTAGTCCCCTTATTTTTTTCAGATGAGAAAATTGATGGCTAAAATTGATTACTACACAAGTGAAGTCACTAGCCTCAAGACAGAAATGTTTAGTATTAGAGCAAGGGTTATAATCCAAATTTCTGGATTTCTTGTCCAGTATTCCTTCCAAACACCCCACTCAGGGGAGGCCACTTTAAATTCACAAAATGACAGAATCCCAAGTTTATAGCTTCAAGGGCTCAAAAGATCATTGAGCGAGACTTGACCAAGACAATATAACTATTTTTGATATAGTTACTACCAGACTTCCCCCCCCATCTCCTCCTGCCCTGTCTAATCACTTCTATATGTATGACTTAGAGTCTCCCCAAAAAGATTAGGTCTAGACCATCACCTTACCTCCTTCTTTTGTCTTCCTAATGAAGTCAAGATCTAAGCTGACACAACAATAATTTTTCTCTAGTGAGGATAAGAAAATCCACTCTTTGAAAGAGCATGGCCAAATTATAAAGAAAAATAGTTTGAGGGCAAGATAAAACAGGATAGAAAGACATGTTTTTAAACATGTCACAATATTTGCAGTGATTTGGGATGAAAAGAACAGTGAATTACATTAGACTGAGATAACTTTATAGCAGTTGGTTTAAAAAATTTTTTTTATTCCACCAAACCTTAAAAAATTTGTTAGAAAAGGCTATAAATATAAAGATTCTAAAGTGGAAGATTTTTTGTTTGTTTGTTTTGCTTCATGGACACCTTTGACAATTTTATGATGTCTATGGACTTCTTCTCAAGATAATACTGTAAAATTCATGGAATAAAATATATATGATTACAAATGAAACAGGTAGAGAAAAAATATTGATTTTTTTCCCATCCAAATTGTGGGACCCCCTGAAATCTAACTTCAGTTAGGAAAACTCCTATTCTGAGACATCTTTAAGTAGTAATTTATTTAAATAACTGCTCATTTAGGAATTACATGTTGGTTTTCAGTGTTGCTTGCCTCATTGCAATAAGTGGGACTAGAAATACCCTAATGAGCCATCATAAGTCTTAAAACAAAGTTTTCAAAAAGTAACGCTGTAATCTTGCTCAGGGATCTAAATATAGTAAATACAAATGGGGTTCTAGATATTGTATCTTTAAGGTGATTCCTAATTTTCTAGTTCCTCCACTTTGCTCCTGTCTTTATTTATAACAACCTAAGTGTTCCACTTCCAGCCCAGCAAATTTGGCTCACCAACATTCCATAACTCCTGCTTGTTACAAACCCAAAATATGGTATTCTTCCTTTTCCATTTCCTTTATGTCTAACTACAAGCTCCAAGTTTTGTTCTAAACTGCCATTTACCATTCATTAACAAATCTGTTTTGACATATCTGCTGTATATTCATCCAATATTCTCCTTTTCATTCAAAAAGGAGAAACACCTAAGAAGAAAGCATGACTGGAGGCTGCGACTTAGAATGAAGTTGACAGGAGAGTGTTGGCCCTAGACAAATATATGAGGGAGAGGAAATTAAGGAAACATTAAGGGATAAGAGAAGTCACACTGCATTTGGATTCAATGACTCGAGTTTATATCCCAGCTCTTCCATTTAATACCTGGATGATATTAGGGAAATTGGATAGCTTCTGTGAGCCTTGATTTCTTTATATGTAAAAGGGGAAGTTGGATCTGATAGCTATAAATGTACATAGAGCTCTGAAATGATAATGTTAGGTTATATTATTACTCTTTCTTCTCCTTCAAGTAAACAGATATGTCTAATGATTTAATTCTTGCTTTTGCTGGCCATATTTTTCTCCTCTATACAAAGCCTTTCCTTACTCTTCCTGTACACATAACAATTTGACATTTTTTTTTTGTATCTCATCCTCTCTAGGGACCAACAGTTATGTTGCAAATTTCTTCCATGGTTAAAAAAAATCATAGGATTTAGGGTTCAAAGGAACCTGAAAAATTATGTAGTCTAATATTCTTTATTCCGAACACACACACAACACACACACACACACACATATATCTTAACTTGAGTATTAAAAGCCACTCTTCTCTTTCAACATTTGAGCAGGTATACAGTGTTTTAAGGCAGGACAAGCCCTTCTACTATGAGGATTTGCAGAGCCTTTCCCAAGGCTGCTCATCTACCTTTGGCATCCACCAGATTCATCCAACTCTCCCCTGTGACTCCAAGATGCTGAAGCATGCCATACTCTGGTAAAACCATTTTAGCAGACAGGCAAAATCAGGTTAAGGGTAACTAATAAGTCTCAACTTCATCAATTAATTAGGAGGATGTCTGGCCAACCATATAAAAACATCCTCTGCAGAATGGTCTACGAGAACAATTTGTTTCAATGGCCTTGAAGATGGCTGAAGCAGGATTATTTAGAGCTTTGTCAAACCTCAAAGATATCAAAATCATTCAATACATCCTAGGCTATCATCAGTCATCATGACTTTTGTCTTGCCACTAGCCTTTCAATGACTCTGGAATAGATAGTGAAGCTGATGACTTTGAATAATTTTGCCTCACATAAATCCAATTCATGCATGAGTCAAGATATCACCCCATAATATCATTGGTCTTCTTAGAAAACAAAGAATGAACAAAAACAGCACTATGTATCATCATTGGATCCTAAAACGTTGTTTATTACATTAATAAGTTTTTTCAATCTTCCAAAGTAATTTGTAGTTTACAGTGTTATTGTTGTACAAATTTTCTTTGTTTTTCTCACTTTATTCTAAGCTCATATTGACTTTCCCAGGTTTCTCTGAAATTGTCATTTTAATCATCCTTTAAACAGTGTATTATCTATTTACTATATTTTAGCTATTCTTCAATTTATAGGGATCCCCATAGTTTCCACATCATGGCCCCTTTAAAATGTTTCTATAAATATTTTATATAATGCGATTCTTCTCCTCTTTTTTGCTTTCAGAAAATAGGTCTAGTAGTGATATCATTGGGTTACAGGATATTCAAAGTTTAGAAACTTTAGGGGTATAATTACAAATTGCTTTTCAGGAGTGTGTACGAATTCATAATTTTTCCAACAATGCATTATGATACCCTCCCCAACATCCCTTTGTGATATTTCTTTCTTTTCTTTCTTTCTTGTTTTTATTTGTCTTTCAGCCTGATGTGTTTAAGGTAGAACTTCAGGGTTGGTTTAAGAGTTTGTGTATGTCTTTAATTATTAGGGGTTCCGTGCATTTTATATGGATAAAGATAGCTCACATTTCTTCATTTTAATATTTATGTATTTATATTCCTTGACCATTTTTCATTTGAGGAATGCTTCTTATACTTGTACATCTGAATCAATTCCTTAGATATCTTAGAAAAGAGAAAGTAGTGATAATTTCAAACCAAATATAAAGGAGAATATTTTTTCATAGCCAACACTGATAGAAGAAATTTGATGTCATATAAGTTTTTTGGGCACCTGTAAAATAATATACTTAGTTCTCTGCACAAGAATCATTTCTTTTTGTAAAACTTTTGAGTCATGTTATTTATTCATTAAATTTTTGAATAAATTATCTTCTCTATATTTGAATATTTATCTCTTATAGATGGTCATTCTATTATCTACTTCCCATTTCTATTTCTAGGCAGAAATCCCAAACAGATACTTGCTTTTTCATTCTTTACAACAAGAAAACAGAGATGGTAACAAGCAACATGTAATCAAGAATAGGACTGACTGGACATCAAACTAATTCTCTCCTTTGTCTATGTGTTTCAGGCTATCAGAGATAGTATTTAGTTATTTCTCTATTCACATGTGGGGAGAGCTTTAAGGCCAAATAGTTATAGCTTTTTTCACTGAATCTGTGATGTCTGTGATGTAGAGAATTTCTAATAAATGTCTTCCTCCAGCAAGGTAAAACACTTTTCCTATAAGTTTAGTATAACTAGGTGATTAAGTGGATTGAGTACCAAAATTGGAATCAGGAAGATGAATCTTCCTGAACCCAAATCTGACCTCAAACACTTACTAGTTGTGTGACTCTCAGCAAGTCACTTAATCCTGTAAAAGGAACTAGAGAAAGTAGTGGAAAACTATTCCAGTATCCTTGCCAAGAAAATCCTCCATAGCGTCATGGAGAATTGTACATAGTTGAAAAATAACTGAACAAGTGCAAACTATATGGGAAAGATGCCTGAAGCATTAATAGGTTAAGAGACTTGCCTAGATTCATATAACCATTATGTGTCAGAGAATTAAACACTGGTCTCTGTGAGTCTGAAACTCTCTCTCTTCTAACGATGTCACACTATTTTTCATGTAGTACCTACTCAATAAATATTTATTTATTTATTGAATGAATGGAGGAAAAGCAATAATTGAACTTTATAGGATTATTAAATAGGATTTTATTTTATAGGATTATTAAATAGGATGTTCCCCTTGGACAAACTGACAGTTATTCAGGGTTAACAAGTATACAACTAGTCATCAAAATTATATTTTTATTGTGTGACTGTTGGAGTTTGGGATCATAAACAAAAATAAGGAAAATAAATGGCAGTTGATATATAAAGATGAAGATAACACATGAAGAGACCAGGAGTAGAGACTATCTATTATACCACAAAAGGTATTGAATTTAGAATCAAAAAAGAATAAAACCCCAAATATTAAATTTATTAGTTGCATAGTTTTGAACAAGTGATATAAGCATTCTTCAGTTTCACAAATGGGAATTGTATACATGGAATAAATCCAATTGAATGGGAGTTGAGGAGACTGAAGGACTAGAAAGAAGTTCAGGGTATTTGAAGGGGACAGGTATTAGAGTCATATATGTAGAGCCTTTTGGAGAAGAAGAAAAACAAAACCTGGAGGTCAATCAATAAGAGTAGCTATGAACTAAAAAGGATGAGTGAACTTTAAATTAGGAAAAATGGTTCCTAAATGAAGAGGACAAACAGAAGTTTAGAAAAGAATATTTACAAGCAAGTAGTATGGTGATCTCTTCTGGCTTTGTATACCAGAGAAGCATATTAGAAAAGGAAGAAATATCTTTGCATAGTATGGCAAAAGATGCATTACTCTCAGAAGAAAGTCAAATTTCTATGAGACATAGGCAAAGGAAGACACATGGAAAGAAGAAATTGAGGGTGAGGTGAGTTTCCTATAATTAGTTGAGATAGTACCTTCTTCTCCCACTTCCTTTTTAGCTTCCTTTCACATCTTATCTTCTTCCATTTGATTCTAAGCTCTTTGAGGGCAAGAAATCTTTCTTTTTCTTATTTGCCCTTAGATCTTAAAACAGTGGTTGCCATATAGTAGATGCTTAATAAATTCTTCAAATCCTTTCATATCATGTCTTCTGAATGCACTGAGTATTAGATCAAGCAACAGAAACAGTATTACTCAATGGAAATGTAACACAAGAAGAATAATACCCTGCATGGACTATGGAAGATCATAAGATCATAGTTTTAGTACTAGAAAAGAAAGGATCATAGAATTAAAAGATTTTTGAGATGAAAAGGATTTTTGAGATTATCTAGCCCAACATGTTGCTGAAGGTTACACACATTATAAGCATTTACAGTAGAGCTTTTTCCTTACACAAGGCTACTACTATATAGTTCTACCTCTTTTTCAGTTATGAATTGTGATGTTTGGGTGGGCAGCCCTCTCTCTCTTAGCTTAAAAGAAGCACATCCATCTCTCAGATCAATCAGTAACTTAGCAAAAATTCATTAAGCATTAACTGTGTCTCAGTCACTGTGCTAAACACTGAGGGATAAAAAGGAAAAGAAACAAAAGACAGATTCTGTTCTTGAGGGTTCACAATTTAATGAAAAAGATAACATGTAAGGAATTATGTACAAATAAGCTTTTTGAAACAACATAAAACCCTAAAAGAAAGAGGGATTGGGATTGAGAAAAGCTTTACTTGGAGTCTATTTTGTGCCAGATACCATGGGAAGTTCCAGGGACACAAAAGCAAAAATGTCCCTTTGTTTAAGGAACTAACATTCTAAAGGTGGGGGTTAAGAAAGCATACACCCAGATCAGTTCAGTGGCGCAATAGATAGAGCCTGGTCTTGCAGTCAGGAGTACCTAAGTTCAGATCTGGTCTCAGACCCTTAATACTTACTAACAATGTGAGCCTGGGCAAGTCACTTAATTCCAATTGCCTAGCCAAAAAAAAAAAAAAAAAGTCAGCGTGTATTCTTATATAGCATATTCATATATATGAAAACATATATATATTATTAAAACTTTAATAAAAGATAAAGACAAAGACATTGAAATGTCTTGTATCTGAACATCTCCTGCTGAGATGTGTATATCTTAGTATGGATGTTTTTTTAAATATGTACATGTACATATATATACATGTATATTTATATACACATTTATGTTTACATGATATATACATTGTTTCTATGCATATTTAAAGAGAAAGTTATTTTTATCTGTTTTGAATGCATATTGTAATGCACAATTTACTATTTATAATTTACAATACATTATCAAAGCAGAAACAAGATAACCTTGAAGAGCAAAGGGACCAGCAGATATAGGAGCCTGAGAAAAAGTTCTGCCTCTTCAGTGTGCCTTTTTGAGTCTATGACTCGAGTTTCTCATCTGTAATAAAATGAGGATAATCATTGCATAATCCTCTTCATAGACCTTTTGTAAGATTTGTTGTATGTAAGCCATAATGTACTAAAGAAATATAAACTCCTACTGAATTGCCCCTCCAACATAGCAAATACAACAGTACAGGCCTACCAACATAGATGGTAGAACCAGTAGATAAAAGTAAAAGTCAGGCTGAGTAGTATCCTGGGGATGAGGAAAAGTTGTCAGGAAACTTGGAGATATGAAATAAAACTGGAAGCAGAGCCTATCACTGAATGACAGTTTGTCCTGTGTTGATAGGTGTTCGTGTGTCAACTATGTCCTTTTAAAGTCTCTTAAAGGAGTAGCATTGTCAGATGCTCAAACCAGCACATAACTCTCTCTAGTTGTTTGGGCATAAGAGGGTTGTCTTCTCTGTTTTATATCACTTGGGTATACAACTGAGCTAGAATGCTAAGTAAAAAGAAAAAAAATGCATACAGATAGATGGATAGATCTATATTTATGTATAAATACACACATATAAATGTAAGCATATATATATTTATCTGAATGCTTTATATGTATTTATTATATACACAAACATATATAGTATGTATATATAGTATATATATGTATTAGTGTACATATGGGCATGCACATATATATACCCTATAGATACTATAAATTACACACATATAATATGTATATGTAATAATGTGTGTATGTAATAGAGGAACAGTATGGCATTGTCTAGATTTGACCTCATAAAAATGAATCTTCCTGATTTCAAGCCTAATGCTTTATCTACTACAATACCTGCATTAATGAATTATTAGTAAATATTTTCTTACACCAAATCAAGGTCTTCAGTATTCAGAAATATCTTCTTCAATATTTTTATTTGAAATAAATTATGTAAAATAAAATCTAGCTTGAGTTGCAGTAATTTGTTTAGCTTTGAACTTTCTGTTAATTTATTTAACTGCCCTCAAAGTGTAAGGCTTTTGTTGCTGTTTTCCTGGGGTTTTAGGTTTTATTTTGTTTGTAGAGACAGCATTCACTTGTGATAGGACTATTCTCTATAATAGTCTCCTCCTGTCCCTCTAACCTTCATCAATTAGGCTAGCTTATTATTTTTTCCTGAAAGGTAACAATGCTGTCCCCAAGAATAGATTGGGTCTATGACTCAAGTTGGGGCTTTCTTGAAACAGCTTCCCAATAGCCTTTGATAATATTGATGTTATCCCTCATTACTTAAAGGTATAAAAAGACTCACCTTAATGAAATTAGGACCTTCATAACCTTTTGAGTTTCCATATTTGATTGAAGTAATTATGTGAAATATATTTTCTAAATTGTGGCTAAGTAAACCTCTTTTGGCTAATTGTTAAATGACCTACTAATGTCACATTTTATTCTAATATCAAACAAAACTCACACCTAACACCCGTGAACTAGTTTGAACAATATTGAAGTTATATAAATATATATTTTCCTGGAGATTAAGACTGGAATATCAAAGGATTATTTGAAAGAAATAGGAATTGAAATGAAATTATTTTATTCAAGTACTTGTTTAAAACTTTTTAAGAAAGGAAATTCCAGAGCCTCTATTAGTAATCTTGCTACTATTTTATAACTCTGAAATACAATGAATAATTTTGAATGCCCAACCTAAATCCTTCCTGTTGCCATTTGAGGCCATTTCCTCTTGTTCTTTTCTAAAGAACAACTATATATTAATCCCTCCTACACATGACAATAGTCTCTTTTCAGACAGGTTAAATAACCTTGATTCTTTTAGCCTTTTCTCATAAATATTCTTTTCTAACTTTAACTTCCTATCCCACAGGCCACTTTTGAAAAATGTCTTCATATTTCCCTATCATTTGGAGATAACTGAAAATAAAAGAGCTGGGAAGGTGCCAAGATGTATTAATAATATCTGACATTTATATTACACTTCAATGTTTTCAAATCACATTACATACATTATCAGTGTGTTTCTCAAACTAATTTATTTTTGCTCATGGCATAGTATTATTGTTTGCCATATTCACATTGGAAGAGAGTCTAGAGACCTACATGTATACATGGAATTGCAAATGTAAGTTTCATAGAATTAAGGTAAAATGAGCCAAAACTTATGCCATAGCCTTTAAAACTCATTTCATTACTTCCTCACTAGGAAAACTATGAGATGACTATTCCATGTATTATTATTATCTTCATTTTACTGATGAAGAAAGAAAGATACAGAGTTGATGTGTCTTTATCTATAGTCACACATCTATTAAATATAAGACACAGTATACAAATTAGGCAATTCTTGACTCCAAATCCATTTTTCTTTCTTGTATATGAGCAGGTCTCAGTTTTGTTTTGTTTCCATCTACTTTGACCAGCACAACATATCATAGCCAAATGAATGAAGATGCAGATATGATGTAATTTACCATTATTATTCCAGACAATAAATAGATTTATAAAACATGCTAAATAAGCCTTTGTTCACAGATTTTGTTTTGGAAAAATGAAATTATTTTTTCATAAAGTATATTATTTGTATTAACATTTAATAGCTTTATTACTGCTATTTTATCCTCTTTTAGGATCTCCTAAGTGCATCTTAAAAGTTTTAAATGATCTTGAGATCAAAACAAATGAGAGTCATTGCTGTGCAATGCACTGGGGTTTTTTAACTGTAGAATTAAATTAGTTAGTATTTGTTAATTTATCTACCTATTCCTTATGTAATAATAGCTAAAGTGTATAAAGGGCTTTAAAACCAGCAAAGTACTTGGCATGTTTCTGTAGGCTCTTAAAATTCTTTTTAATTATCTCATATAACATTCATAATCATCCCAAGAATTATGTACTAGAGACATTATTACCACAAAGTCTTTTGAAGAAAGTGAGACTGAAAATGGGTGATTTGTACAGTCACACAGCAACTAAGTGTTTTAGTTGACACACAAATAACTGATTGTCCTTACATTTGGTTTAGCACTTTATATTCAATATATTACACCTAAATCTGTCTTTGTGCTTCTTATATTCAAAGCAATCAAAAACTAAAGAAACAAATATGTATCAAGTACTACTATGTATTAGGCACTCAAGATCTCAGGATCACAAAACATTATTCTTTGTCTTCAAATATCTTATATACTAAAGAAAGAGACAGGGTGTACATATATGAGTATCACACACACACACACACACACACACACACACACACACACACACACACACACACAAAACAAACCTTAAAAAGCAGCCTTAAAAGGTAAGGCTCTAATAGCTAAGGCAAAGAAGCAAAGGTTCTCTGCACAAATATAGCATTTGAACTGATCCAGGAAGAAAGCCAGAGATTTCAAGAGACAAAGGTGAAGAAAGAGAGTATTACAGGGAAAGGGCCATAATGTAGAAAAAGGAATTAGAGCACTGAGTGAAGAAAATAATAAAAAAGGTTGTTATGGCTAGACCACTGAGTGTGTGGACTAGAGGAATGTATAATAATAGAATTATTCAAAAGTTGAAGAGGTTGCTTTGAGAATTAATGGCTTCCTCCTAAATAGTCATTTAAACAATTGCTGTATAGCAATTTGATAAGTGTTGTAGTGGGGATTTTTGTTCAGACTTGGGCAGGATTCGATGCTTACTGTGATCCCCTTAAAATCAGAAAGTCTATGATTCTGATGAATCTAAGAGAAACAATGACAATATTGTAATAAACTTGTAAACAGAACTACTGGAAACAAATCCCAGTTTTTCTACAGATGAGGAAAATAAGGTTCAAATGGGCAATGAATCAATCATGAAATGAGTTGAAATTCTTTACTATGATTTCATCCCCTATTTTATGTCACTAAATGATATATACCCCACATCTACTTTAAAGTGACTAAACTAGGACATCACAAGTGATGGCATTTAGGGATGGAAGGGGTAGAAAAAATAGCACATTGAAACATCACCTTATAAGCAACTGCCGACCTAAATTTTTCTCTCCTCCCAGGCCTGTAGAAGGACATTTATGTAATTTCTTCAGCTTTACGATAGAATCACTCCTCTGAGAAATCCCACACTGTGAAAATCTATTCACGTAATTGAGCTGGCAGATGGTCTTAATATAAGAAATATATTGATACAACAGCCACTTACTTTCCTGACCGATGAAGCTGATAAAAGATGAAGCTGAACAGAGCATGGATAAAGGGGAAAGCAGGCAGGCTGCTTAGACACATGCTGTGGGAGTTGGAGTCAAAATAATATAACCTACCTCATTCACTTTGATTAATTTTTTTCTCCAGTGACATTACTTTACTCTTAGCACATTGATAAGTCCTCTATTTCAATAGCTTCCTTCTCAAATGCCGAAACAAAACACTGAGTCCCAGTGGCTCATTCTTGAAGTGAATGAAGCATTCCAAAAGCAGATCTCACCTTCTTGTGAAGAGAAGGAATGAATGAATGATCATTTATTAAGCAATTACTTTGTGGAGAGTGCAAAGTGCTAGGCATGCCAATGAAAGAAAGAGAGAGAAGAGAGAGGAGAGAAAGAGAGAGAGAAGAGAGAGAGAGAGAGAGAGAGAGAGAGAGAGAGAGAGAGAGAGAGAGAGAGAGAGAGAGAGAGAGAGATTTCTTGCTTTCAAAGAGTGCATAGTGTTTTGAGGGCAACACATAGAGGAGGCTTCAGCCACATCAAATGGAACATTCTCATGGTCTTTAGGGTTCAGTGGCAAAGTAGATAGTAGTGCATCTTCTTTAATATTTTTATTTAATATTTCTTATGACAAAGTCATATTAGTTTCTGATGTTGAGCCATTTGAAGTAACAATTGGATTTCAAGAGATTCCTTTTCTGTATTATGGGTAATTGTGGTAATCAACTCTCGGAATGGTCATCTATAGCAACATATGCAAACTGTACTAGAGTCTTTGGTTCATTCAAATATGTCAAAATCAAAATCATAGATCTTTGATTTGAAGGGGATCACAGCATCCATCTGGTCTAATCCATGCCTGATCAAAAATTCCATCTACAACATTTTTACCAAATTGCTGTTTAGGAGTTGCTTAAATAACTCTAATTAAGAGGAAACCATTAATTCTCAAGATAGCCTATTCCATTTTTGGATACCTCTAATTTTTAGGAGGTTATTTTCCCCTTATTTACCAATCTGTTACAGTAAGAGACAATTTTCTTGAAGACTACTATCATTCTCCTTAAACTTCTCTCAGTCCCAAGGTCAAACGTGCATGCACACACACACACACACGTGGCCTATTTGTCTAGATCCCTACAATGTACTACATTTTTATCTCTCTTCAAATTTCCTTTAAAGTAGATCTTTTGGTACAGCTTTGCTGACTGGTCCCTCTCCCTCTAGTTATTTATCTTCTTTCCTTATATTTACTTGTTATGTAGATATAGTACTTTTTCTAGAAGAATATAATTTTTTTGGATACAAGGATTGTTTTACTTTGTTGTTCTTCATATTCCATGCTCCTAATACACTGATTGAAGCATAATAGGCACTTAACAAATTGTTGAGAAGGTAATTATTTATTACTTTTAGTGTACATTGAACAAAATATTAAACATTCTTCATAAAGTTTTACATTCAGCTACTGACATATATGTGCATACACACACATATATATGATGACAAAATTACAACAAAAATATTTACAGACAGATGTGCCTTTTCAGAAGGAGGATGTAAAATCATTAAGTAGAAATGTCTAGTTTTACTTATTTCATTCATAAAAAGTAATGTCCTTTCTTGCTAAATCACCATAGGGCTCAAGTACAGAATATAAACCATGTAAAATGGAGTAACATATGTTAATAATACAGATTAAACCATTAGTTTTAAAATTCCTTTCCTCAATCACCATTAAAGACTTTTTTTTAAAGATGAGATTATAAATATTTTTTAAAAGATGGTTCTATCTCACATTTCTTGATGTTCAGCAGATTGAGGTCTATATGGACAAGGAACTCCAGAGACAAGTTTCTCCTTTATATGACATCTAAAGGTTCCCTGAAGATCAGCTCTGGAGAGTGTCTATGAATGAAGTTTAATTCTGTGTTCATTTATCAAGAGAAGAAGCATCTTATCCCATAAAAGTTCAAATATTAGTTATTTTGGAGAGAATTTGCAATCTGAATTCATGAGTTTGAAAAGATAGCTGAGGCTAGGGTTTGAGTGAACATTTATTGTGTATTTACTATATGCTAGGCATGGTATTAAATCCTTCCTCTCAAGGAACTTGCATTCTTATAAGAGACAAGTTATACAAGGATTTTTGGCTGACCAGAGAAGGGTATTTGGGGCTATGAAATCACTTGACAATCATAAAGTTCAGCTAAAATGTGGTCTGGAAAATGAGGAGGTGGTTGATGGCCTCTGTTGTGCCTTCTCGCTCTAAATCTAAGATTTTTTATCCTATGATCCCTGCCCCAAAAAATGAGCTGACAAATAACAGTTACCTATGCTATCTAGGAAGTGATGGGGAGTTCACACTTTGGGCAGTTAGCTGATGTGCCATTTTCCAAAAATGAGCAAAAATAATATTATTATTGATTTGATTACTTTGATCAGAGCAGAAGATGCAAAAAAGATTGGTGGTAGATAGGTAGAGAGGTCTCAGGATAGATTGCAAGAAAGCTGGGTCTATACCTGAATCTGAGATATTTGATATTCAGAGTGGGGCTAACTAAAACAAGTTCATACATAGTTCAATAAAAAACTTAACACTCCAATTTCTTTAAAGATTTAGTATTTTTATTCTTACTTTGAGATTTATAGTTCTGTTTATTTTAAGACCCTGCTTTGAGGTAAATAGATTATGGGTTTACATGATTTTTAGATGACAATGATTAAGTCTTTTTCAAAGTCAGAGGAGAGAGCTAGCATAGAAGTACAGCTTGATTTATTTTTATCCTCTTTTCCATGATAAATTAAAAAAAAAAAATTCCAAGATTGTGTTCTCTCATACCTTTTTTATATCTAATCTTAAATATTTGTTATAAAAGTATCAGAATACATTAGTTGTTGAAAAAGTTGTCTGTTTATATTGACAGAACCTTAAGAGGTTTAAGCCTTCTTAAAAGGGGCACTGAGGAAATGAATTTACTTACTGCATGTGGGTAATACTGGAAAAAATTATTTGACATCCATAAAGCTCAGTTAAAATGGGGCCTGCAAAATGAGGAGGAGTTCTTTTCAGCTCTAAATATAAAATCTTTGGACCAATGATCTCTGTCCTAGAAGCTGTGCTGGCAAATGTCAGTTACCTGTGCTATCCAGGAAATGTTTATCCTTTCAGTAAAGAACAGAAGAAGTCACACAGGAAGAGGGTCATCTCCCCTCCACGATGGGAGTATGAGAGTAAGATAGAATTTAAAAACAATGTGTAACTTCACAACGTGAGAAATCTGTTCATTTTCTTTTTGCTTTCTTTTATGTTCTTCTTTCCCAAACCATTTTGTTATATTTTAGGGATCATGAGATAAGTGCTTTACTTCCTTTGATCATTTGATAAATGTAGTTACTTTTACCTAGTTTACCTCCACTGGCTCATGGTCTGACTGTTGTTGCTATCATAATTTATAATCCTGGTCTGCTTTGCTTCCATGGTCGTGGAAAGATAGAATGCACTTCTTCCCACATCATTAATGAATTGAAGCCTGCTTCTGAAATTATAAGACATCTCATAAAATTGTAGCCAGTATTTCTCAGGGGAAAATCCAAACAAACAAATGAAAAATATGGGTCATTATTGGAAATCAGCTCAACTGGAGGGGAAGGTTGAACTAAATAATCTACAATGTTCTTTCATAATGGCTAAGAATTTTCTATCAAAATGCTTACTGCTGTAAGACAGCAATTATTTCCTTAAAAAGTTATTTCAGAAGTTTTTAAGCTTCTTAGTAAATAGCAGATTTGAATATAAATTTTAATCTATTTAGTTTATGATGATTACAAATAGAAAATTAAGGGGCAGAAAAGCTGGTAACGAAATGTGAACTTACATGGAGCTGGAAGAGATCTGTTCCACTTTCTGCTCATATGTAAAATTACCAGATATGCTGTTTTCATTGTGACAACAGTGCCACCTAGTGTTTGATATGGATATTTTACAGCATTTTTAAAAACTAGCTAGAAGTATCCAAATTGGAATTTATGTTGAATTAGAACATTTCAAAATTGCATATATAGAATTTCATATTATAATCAGTTATTTATGGGGGAAATTTGTGTTTCTTTTAATTTATATAAGTGGGAGTTTCTATTAAGAAGACTGAACAAAATTTTTATTATTTTTATTTGGACTTGCCTTTACATAAAAACTCTTCTGTTTAGACTTTGTGTGACTTTAGGGAAGTTATTTAGTCTATCTTGGCCTCTGTTTCCTCACTAATAAAAGAATCTTTGGTAATTAAAGCTAATTTGTTCTCTTAGCACTAAATATGACACCTTTAAACATTTATTTAGTCTACTGAAGTAATGTCTCCTTTCTTCCCCCAATAGATAATTCAAAGATATATACCTGGTCCAAATTATAATAAGTTCTAAACTAACATAGTACCAATTAATTAAATTTTACATTGGCCACAATGGTTAGTTTCTATTCTATGACCATTTAACTTTTATGTTAGAGTTATAAATTATATTCCCACGTTGCTTCAAACACCGATATGGTAAATCTTATTTTTGGAAATTAGGAAAAATCCATATTTTAAATTATTCATTTGTTATTGTTTAAATATCATATATATTGACTAGATGCTAAACATTCTAAGAATGAAAACTATAGAAAACTACAATATACTTTATTCATTTGTAAGTACATCACAATTACCCAAGATTTAAGGAGTAATCTGGTCTCAGACACTTAACACTTCCTAGCTGTATGACCTTGGGGGGAAGTCACTTAACCCCAATTGCCTCAGCAAATATATATATATATACACACATATGTATGTATATATGTATGTATGTATGTATATATGTATGTATCATGTATCTCCTGGGGTCACACTGGATTGAAACCGAAGTTTTTGGGTTTGTTTATTTGTTGTTTTCTTGATGTCAGTGACACTATGCTGAGTTGCTTCTACAGTAGAATATGAAATTGAGTTAAATAAAGTTTTGATTAACTAAAACTTTAAACAGTTTTGGTGATTTGCTTAGATCTTTCCTTTGCCTCTCACATTCTACCTTGTGTCACATTTATAAATTTTATGTTTTATCTCTAGCAGAGACTAGCTCCTCAGGGTTAGATCTCTTTAAAAATAAAGCAAAACAAACAAATAAAAAACCCACTTTTGTATTGCCAGCACCCAGCACAATGAGGGTTCTATACATAGTAAATGCTTAATATTTGTTGATTTTTAAAGATTATTCGAACTTAGATACATATAAATTGCACAAAAGATTGAAGACAAATCTATCTACAAAACTTCTATGTGTGAAGTGAAAGTGAACAGAATGATAATTTCTATTATTTTCTTTCCTGTTGAGTTTTATCAAGACTTTTCTTACTTATTATTAAATCAGAATTAATATGGTATTGTAGGGGAAAAAAACCCCTCAGATTTGGAGTTAGAGGACTTGGAATCAAATCTCAGTTCTGATCACTATCTGTTGTTAGGGAAATCTTATTGTCTCTCTGGGCCTCAGATTCCATAAATGTAAAACAAGGAGTCACGACTAAATGTTCTCTAAAGGTTTTATAGCTTTAAGTTCTATTATCTGATAACTGTCTGTATAAATATTTCCAGAAAGTGTTTTCTTTGTAAACCTTGCAGTGCTACAGAAATGTAAACTAGCCTGGCCTATCCACATTACTTCCCCTCATGAATAGCCCAACTATTCCATTTTTTTTTTCCCCTCATACATGTACTATCAGCTCTATGTCTAAGCACAGTATTTGTTCTCCATTCATGAAATGATCTCTCTTCTCATAACATTTCTTGGAATTTTTAGCTCCATTAAAAATTCAGTTCAAATGCTATCTGGACCAGTAGATCTTTTTTGTTCCTTTCTACCCTCCTCCACCCCAAGTTTTTAGAAAGTTGTCAGATTTTTCCTCTTACCTCCAAATTATTTTGCAAATTTTTTAAAATTTACTTCGCTGTTTGCCCAGTAAATTCTTAGGGAATAGTGTATATGTTTATTTTCTCTTTGTAACCTCAGTACCTATTTAGAGACCTTGAGAATTGGCCACAAACGTATTTAACAATATAGGCATAATAGAAGTTTATAAAATGCTTACAGAATTAACATTGTCCCAAAGATCTCAAAAGTAACACATTATTAATATACATTTGTGCCATTCCCCCCTTAAAATTTTGCAGGGATAAAGAAACAAACGTAAACAGGGATTCATTGTCTTCCCCCAGAACATACCACCAGACATGGATGGAAATAGAAAGTTGTATATCATAGCTTAATCTCCAGGCACATACTACACTGTGCTATTATCAGATCTCAAAGATTTCAAAGTGTGTATCCAAACAAGAATTCTTCCTATAATATTTTCAATACATGAACATTTATTCTTCACTGCAGGTCCTACACTGAAGAAGACATAACGACTTCCCAAGCACTTAATTCCATTTTTAGACAACTATAATTTTGTGAATTATTTTACATTAAATATTTTTATTTACAATTTATCCAGTGTTTAATTCGATTTATTTTACTTAACCTTTCAAAGCCACTAATCATGGTAACTACAATGGGTAAAGCCTAATGTTTTCAGAGGACCTGGGTTCTAATACTAACTCTTTCCCTCCTTATCTATATAACCTTGGGAAAACAATAACTTTTAGCCTGTGTCTTCTAATCTGACAATGAAGAGTTTGTACTAGATAGCCAACTCTAGTTTTACAACAAGTGTTTTATAACACTTTTATAACTCATCTTCTTTTCTCTGGGCTAAACGAACTTGTCTTTATATGTTATGATGTCAAGGACATTCTTCTGTTTCCTTTTATTGTGACAAATTATTGTTGTCATCTTTCCTAAAACATGGTTTTCAGGACTTAAGGACTAAAAACATATGGTAAGACCTAGGGAAGAAAATAAATCAATGTATTTTAAACAGCTATTAGACATTTATTACATAATATCACTCAGATTATGTGGCATATACAAAGAAATGCATAGAGAAAAACTGAAAAATGGAGAGAGACAGCAAGCAGGTAAAAAGAATAAGAATTTACATAGTGTCTACTATATGTGGGCACTGTGCTAAACACTTTTACAAATAGTATTTCATTTTATTCACATAATTTCACTGAGAAGCAAATGATATTATTATTCTCATTTTATATTTGAGGAAAAGAAGGCACATAGAAGTTAAATGTCTAGTCCTGGATTATACAACTACTAAGGATCTGAGGTTAGATTTGAATTGGAATCTTAGTCTTAGGACCAGCTTTTCATCCATAGTACCACATAACTCTCTAATAAAAAACTTAGTCAAGTTGGGGAGCTGAGTTATATACATACAATAAGATCCACCATACAAAGTTAGCAATACAAAGAAATTTTGTACATGTGCCAACAGAACAGGGCAGTGTATTTAAAGGACAATAAATACAAGTAAGCTTAATGCAAAGCAAAAATGATACCTAAGGAAATCAGAAAGCATACTTTAAAGAAAAATAATATCTTCTACCTATCTTTTCTATTCCTATTTGACTTTCAGGAAAATATCATTTACATATTATCAGGCTTCATTTCTCATTAGTATTAAATCTTTTTTTTTTTTTTTTCTTTTTTAAGAAAATTAGAAGATAGAGAAAAAAAGAGTTTGGTGTGGAATGAGTGACCATGGTAAGTGAAAAAAGGATCAGTGCAAAGGTCAAATGTGAATTTTGTGAGCTTTATTAAGAAAACTTTCCAAGATGACTTCACTGACTTTGCAGAATGAAGCACTTAAATCTATTCTATAAGCCACTTGCCAAAAAAAGTTCTAATTTTAAAAATTATCTTATTTTATTGTCATATTTTATATTTATTGATAGTTCTAATAGTTTTGTGAGGCTTTATATCTTATTGTAGATAATCTCATTTTATGTACACTACAACTTTCAAGGTAAGTGTTGTAAGACTTCTTGGTCCAAGAGGTGAAATGTGAAGGTGGAGCTTAAAAAGAAGCAGATTTTATATATGTTATAAGAATAAAGATGTTCCTCGCAATTAGAAACCAAAAAGAGGGTGTTTGAACACAACTTCACCACAATAATCATAATCATAACAATAAACAACTACTTTTTATATAATGCTTTAAGTTTTAAGGCACCTTACATATAATACTTCATTCAGTCTTCACAACAACCTCAGGAAGTAAATTGCTATTATCATCACCATTTTATCAATGAGTAAACTGAGGCTGTGGCTGAGGCTGAGAAAGAGTCACAAAAGTAGCAAATGAAACTACATTGACCTACTCCTTATTCCAGGTCTATCACTCAATGCACTGTACTACTTGGCTGCCTCAATTATCAATTATCAACATCCTCAATTAACAGAGTCAGATTGTGAGTATTGGAAGGCATTGTGGCAATATTTGAATAGTATCATATGTTTGGAGTCCAAGTCTAAGAATTTATTTCATAGGGCATTTTCTCCTAAAATGTACTTCATCAAATGAAAGTTCAAAATAATAGAGTTAGCAATAGCTAACGTATATGTGGATAATATTAATTTTTTATTATAGCTTTTTATTTACAAGATATATGTATAGGTAATTTTTTCAGCATTGACAATTGCAAAACTTTTTGTTCCAACTTTTCCCCTTCTTCCCCCCACCCCTTCCCCCAGATGGCAGGTTGACCAATACATGTTAAATATGTTAAAGTATAAATACAATGTATGTATAAATAAAATAAAAATACAATATATGTATACATGGCCAGTTATTTTGCTATACAAAAGAATTGGACTTTGAAATATTGTACAATTAGCTTGTGAAGGAAATAAAAAATGCAGGCAGACAAAAATAGAGGGATTGGGAATTCTATGTAGTGGTTCATAGTCATCTCCCAGAGTTTGATAATGTTAAAATTTACAAAATACTTTACAAACCTTATTTCATTTGATCCTCACAACAACCCTAAAACATATAAGCTATTATTATTGCCATTTTATAGTTGAGGAAACTTTGATCAAGTGAGATTAAATAACCTACCCAGAGGCACAAAGATCTTAGAGAGACAATGAGAACCCAGGTTTTCTCCACTGATCTTAATTGACCTAGGACATTATGGGCTGATGAGATAACCTGATTAATAGTATTATCATTTTGTGATTTCTTTTCTACTCTCTATAAATGTAACCACACAAAGAGGAGAATAATAGTACCTGTGGAATTTTGTGGGATGATTTGATCCTTGATATTTGAAAGTGATGACCTGAGATCAGTATTGCTAGATTAATTTACACTCAGGTATCAGTTAAAAATCAGGTTTTGCAATTGACTATCATATGAAAAGGATTCTATTGCTATAGTTAGAAAGACAGAGATTAAAAGTGAGCAACCTTTAATTTTACCTATGCTGCCCTTTTCCCCCTCACTCTATTAATAATTATTTTTGTTCTATTCAGTTCCATGTTCATATGATCACCTTTTTTCCTGTATCTGGGAAGGAAGGAAAGAAGGAAGGAAGAAAGGAAAAAGAAAAAAGAGAGAGAAGGTGGGAAGAAGGAAGGAAGGAAAGAGGGAAGAGATTGAGGAAGGAGGGAAGGGACGGAGGAAGGAAGGAAGTATCTCTACTTGGAAAGAGCTTATGTCCCACTAAAAGAATTAATTATGTATCAATTATGTATGTAAATAAGTAAAGTATTCAGGAAATAATACAATGTGATTTTGCAGTAGTATGCTAACAATCAAGAAAGGCTATGTGTAGAAGGTTGGAAGTGATTGTATTTAAGGAAGTTAATACTTATACCAAATGGATGAGTAGATACTGTATTCCAGGCATGGAGAATATAAACAAATAGGGAGAGGGTGTATGGGGAAGAGTCAATAGGCCATTTTAATTGAAAAAAGAGACCATATTAAGTTGAATATATAATAATGATGATGAAGAGAAGGATGGGGATCACAGTGGTATTAATATTTCTTTTGTACTTTGAGGTCTGCAATGCAATATAGAGATATTGTCTCATTTGATCTTCATAATGACCTTGTGAATTAGATTCCATTATTATCTTCATTTTATAAGTGAGGAAATTGTGACTCAGAGAAGTTAATTGACTTGTTCAGGGTCATGCAGATAGTAAGAGTTTGATGCAGGATTCAAACTCAAGGGACTCCAGACTATTTTCATTCTGCCAATGCCCCTGTGAAATGAGACTAGAAAGATAAGTAAGTAGAAAAGCAGATTATAAAATGTTTTAATGCTATGCTACAAATTTGTATATAACAAATATTTCATATTATATAGTTCTTCTTGCAACTCACAACTTCCCAAGGAATTTGGATGCTATACTACTTATTGAATATATGTTTAGTATTGATTGATATTATTACTTCATTAGCAAGATGTAGTTTATTTCCTTATCTATTTTAATTATATCTATTTTTACTTTTGCTTGATCTGAGATTCAAATCTGTTGTTTCTTTCTTTCTTTTTTTTTTTTCTTACTTGAAGCATAATAGATTCTGCTCTTTTGGGTTTTTAACCTTTGCTCTGTATATATCTCTCTGATCAAATGTGTTTCTTTTAAACAGCATATTGTAGAATTCTGGTCTTTAATCCATTCTGCTATTTCCTTCCATTTTATGGGATAGTTCATCCCATTCCCATTCACAGTTAAGATTAATGATTTAATATTTCCCACCATCCTATTTTTCCAAAGTTATACTTTACTCTCTTCTTTTAGTCTTTCCCTCCTCACCAGTTTTTTGTCTCTGATCACCACCTCCCTCAATATGCCCTCCTTTTTTTCAGCCCCTTGATTTTATTCCTTTTGCCTTTTATTTTGCCCTCCCTTATATTAGCCTCTTCCTTTTCTTTAACCTTTTCCCACCTACTTCCCTATAGAGTATGACAAATTTTTATACCAAACTAAGCATGTATGTTATTCCCTCTTTAAGCCAAATTTAATGAGATTTAGGTTAAAAATGTTCATTCCCCTCTCTTGTTTCCCTCAACTATAATAGGTCTTTTGTGCTTCTTCATGTTATGTAATATATCTCATTTTACCTCCTTGTTTTTCCTCTCCTAAGACAATCCCTTTTCTACCCTTAATTTCTTTTTTCTATATTGTCACATTAAAGTCAACTTATACTTACAAACTCTAAGTATACCCTTTCTAACTGCCCTGACAAAGATACAGTTCTCATGGATTATACATATCATCTTCCCATGCAGGGATGTAAACATTTTAAACTTTAAAAACATAGTTTTTCTTTTCTTCTATCTTATTTTTTATGCTTGAGTCTTATACTTGGAGATCAAATTTTCTGTTCAGTTCTGGTCTTTTCATCACAAATGTTTGAAAATCCCCTATTTCATTAAGTGTCCATCTTTTCTCCGAAAGATAATGCTTAATTTTTTAGGCAGCTGATTCTTAGTTTTAATCAAAGCTCCTTTGCTTTCCAAAATACCATATTCTAGGCCCTCTGATTCTTTAATGTAGAAGCTACTAGGGCTTGTGTAATTCTGATTGTGGCTCCCCAATAGTTGAATTGTTTCCTTCTGACTTATTTTCTCATTGACCTGATAATTTTGGAATTTACTTATTATATTTTAATGAAGTTTTCATTTTGGAGTCTCGATCAATAGATTCTTTCAATAACTATTTTACCCTCTGATTCTAGAATATCAGGAAAGTAATTTTTTTTTGTTTTTTTTTTTCATAATTTCTTGAAATTTGGAAAAATGTTATCCAAACTTTTTTTTCAATTGGGGTTTTCAAATAATCCAGTAATTCTTAGATTGTCTCGCCTTGTTTTATTTTCCAGATCACTTGCTTTTCCAATGAGGTACTTTACATTTTCTTAATTTTGTCCATTTCTAATTATAATTGAATTATTTTCTTCAATTGAGTTTTTTTTAATACCTCGTTTTGCATTTGGCTAATCATACTTTTAAAGAGTTGTTTTGTTCAATGGATATTTTCCATTTCTCCAATTCTATTTTTAAGGAATTGTACTTTTTTTTTTTCTAGTTCAGAAAAAAAATTTTTTAAGGAGGTGCTTTCTTTAGTCAAGGCTTTTGGCTTTTTCTTGAACCTTTCATAGCTCTCCTGCATAGATCTTATTTATTTTCCTCATTTTTCTTCTAGTTCTCTCTTAAGATCCTTTTTGAATCTTCCAAAACAGTCTTTTGAGTTAGAGACCAATTCATATCTCCTTTAAGGCTTCACTTGAAAGCAATTTGTCTTTGCCTTCCTCTTGGGGATTTGTGTTCTGATCTTCCCTTTCTCCACAGTAGCTCTCTATGGTCAGAGATATTTTGCTCATTTTTAAAGGTTGAGATCTGATCATGGGAAACAGGGTAGATTGTCATGAGCAAAGCAACCTGACTATGATGGGGACTGTGGTGCTGCAGGTGGGTAAACCTCACCAAATCCCACCTGTTATGCTGGGGTTTGGGAGTTCACAGTTTGCCTTCTGTAGTTATATTGGTAATTGGTAGATATAATTGGTAAGCTGGTCTACTGACCCATTGGCCTTCTGAATCAAGACAAAGTAGTAAATACTGCCATATTTAAGAGATAACTGCTAGATTCCCCGCACCAGTCCTCCCACAGTGACCCTGTACTGGGCAGGGTTAGTCCCTGCCCAATTGAGACAAACCTTTCCTGAAGTTTTTTCAAGAAATCTTAGGCTGAAAAATTATTACACTCTGAATATGTGTGGGTTTTGTCACTTCAAAATCCATTCAGAGGCTGGATCTAGCGTTGATTCTGAGAGAAGCTGGGGAGAGCTCAGGCAATGTCTTGTCTACTTTCCACAATCTTGGCTCCACCTCAAATTTGTATATTATTTTTAGGTAATAAAAGCCAATCTATCTTCTTAGAAAAGGATCTTCTTATACAATGTCTGATCTGTGTTTTATAATTACCAATTTGGCATCTGTATGGAACTTGATAAGAGGACATGAAGGCTATGTCAAATGATTAAAGAAGTAAGGAATTGCACTACTTGTAAAATTTGTTGAAACAAAAAAAATAAAATAAAATATTGGACTCTTTATCCACCTTTCCATTCTTTTTATGCATTAAGATCCAATTCATTTGCCATTGTCTCAACTGAATTCCTCTTTAGAGTAATTTCTTCTCCCTCAAACTTCTCATGACATGTTTCTTGAATCTTGCTCTTGTTCTCACACTACAGTTATAACATTCTGGATTTTATTGTTATTTTATTAGATTATAAGTTCCTTGATATCAGACACTGCATCATTTCATTTTTGCATTCCTCCTAACATCTTGTGTGTGTGTTTCTACACAGAGAAATTTCCTTTTCCTTCTCTCCCTCCCCCTTCTACCTCTCCTTTCCCCCTTCTCTCTTTCTTCTTCCCCTTTCCCCCTCCTGCTTTCCTCCTTTTCTTCCTCCTTTTCCTCCTCCCCTTCCCTCTCCCCTCCCTTTCCTCCTTCCCACTTTCCTTCCTTTCTTTCTTTTAATTTTTTAGAATTTAGACTTGTAACTTCATTAACCCATGCTGTTTCTCTCCAAATCAGTGCTTATTTATTTTAATTTAAAAGGAGGGGGGAAAGAAGAAAGAAAAGAAAGAAGAGAGAAAGGGATAAAGGAACAAAGAAGGAATGAAGGGGAGGGAAGGCAGAAAGGAGTGATGAAAGGAAGGAAGAAAGGAAAGAAGCAAGCAAGAAATTTAGGACAAAATATTAATTCAGAAGTCTATGTCCTGGAACTTTTAATAACATCAACAGAAAAAAAGATAAAATGCAGATACCTCAAATTTACCATCACAGAGGTTTAACTTCTCCAAAGAGCATTTGGGATTGTGAGAGTGGACACAACTTCAAATAGGTTTGACTTCTGTTAAACTTCTCTATCAGAAGTATTTGTATTACATGGGAGTTGAAATATAGAATTTAGTTGACTGGTCCTGCAGAAGGTGAACATGCCTGATATTTTATGATGGTTTACAAGAACAAGTAGTATATATCCTGTAGCTTGCCCCCTTACCATTCAAAAGCTTGGGAAAATAGCATTAAAAAACTTGTGGACCTTGTTGTTCTTGAACAAGTGAAATATTGTACTCTGCTCCAGCTGTCATTAGATGTTTGACAGATTTAGGAATGGGATGTAACAAGATGCCCACAGTCATCCAAAGCAGATTCTTCTTCCCCTATAAAATATATAACAGTTGTCCTGCTGATGCTTATCAGACTGCCTACATGTAGTAAAACAAGCTGGAGCAAGTGGCTGGTATGAGCTTCCTATTTCTGTAATTGGGCTGGATTTGCTGCATGTATTTTTTAAAAGTCAGGTCAATTTATAAAACATGGCACCAAATTTTTTTTTTCTGATTCTTCTCTCTCTCTCTCTCTCTCTCTCTCTCTCTCTCTCTCTCTCTTCTTTCTTTCTCAAAAAATATCCCTTACCAGGAAAGTATTTCCTCTGCATTCTGCATAGCTTAGACAGATGCATATAGAGAGATATGCAGCAAAAGATTAATAAACCCTTATTATGTTCCCATCCAATGTAATTTTAAGTAGGAGTTGGTAATGACAAAATGAGATTCTATTTGGATTAAAAAAAAAAGCCAGAACATACTTGAATGTTTGGTTTCTATTAGTCAAAAAGAAAAGTAGGAAAAATGTAGTGTCAAACAATTTTATAGGAGGAGGGCAGATGGTTTACAGCATGATATTGTAATCAGGTAGAGATATGATAGTGAATCAGAAAAGGCTAATGCTATTTGAGGATGCAGATAGAGAGCTCTCATGTCACAGAGCAGGAAGGTGGTAAGATCTCTTTCCAATAAAGGAGCGTTTCCTTTCACTGTACTACATTCACCTACTGATATCTCATTTTAGAAACTAGAGAGAGGAGTTGGGATACAAGCATAAGGAAAATCTTTCCAAGGATGAAAGCAAAACAAAACAAAACAAAACAAAAAAACTAAAAAAAACATGATTCATGGAACAGAAATCCTCACCCTAAATCTGTACATGATAAGCTTAGATAAGTGACAGCAAAGAAACATGACTGTTAAGAGTTCTGAAGATTTTTGCCATTAAAAAATAAAGATTAATCAGTTTGGTGATAGACTAATAGATGAGGAGACCAGCGTTCTAGGCTTGACTTTGCTAGCAACTGGGTAGGTTGCTTCCTAATGTTGTAATCTGATAAATTACCCTTCAGCAAATTATTAGGTCAGCTGTCTTTATTTTTCTTATTCAGTGACCAATACAATTATGCATTTCTCTTCTGAGAGAAAAAATACAATCAAATTAAACAAGCTACTAAAAATATTGGTACATTGGTAATAATTCTGGCTCTGGGATGAGAGAACCTATGTTCAAATCCTACTTTTGATACTTATTAGTTGTGCAGATTTGAACAAATCCTTTAATCATAGTGGGGCTCACTTTTCTCATCTGTAAAAATATAAAACAAACAAATTAAATAAACCATTAAAAAGTATATTAAGTAGAAATAGCATTGACTGAAATAAGGAAACTTTGCTTCAAATTCTACCTCTGGTATTAATTATTTTTGGTTTGGTTTATTTGATTAGTTATTTAATGTCTCTGGGCCTCAATTTCCTCATTTATAAAATGAGGAAATTGGACCAAAGGTTCCTAAGGACTACTCTGCCTTTAGACTTGTGATCCAATGATAATAATAACCATATCAGTTATGTTTCATTTCATATCAGTATGGGAGATATAATTGTGGTTATATGTAAGTTGTCACACAGCAAACCCCAAACTGAAATATTTGTCACAATATCTGGATACTTCCAAATAAGTGGAGATTTGGTAATGGAATGATCATAAAGATAATGAAGTAAATTTTGAATGTTATGCTGTAGCCAATGATAATTGAATTCTTATCTCCATAGACAATCTCCATTCTCTATTTCTTCCCAATACTCAAATCTATCCAAAAAGATCTCAGGGAAAATTTAGTTCAAGTCTCTAATTTAATAAATAAGACAACAAGAACAAACAAAATTAAAGACCTTGTCAAGTGGGAGGGAATGGTAGTAGAGATGGAATCTTTTGAAAACTTAGGAAAGTTTGAAGAGGAAAGAGGTTTATTTTCAAGGGAGTATATAATATATACAATTAAGTTTTTTACATGTAGAGAATGCACACATACATACAAATACATATATAATATGTAACATGTATCTTCAAGATGTCTAGTATGAAATATTTGGTAGCAATTGATGGTTTAGTGCTGAAAATTTCAAGTGCTCTAAATCTAGAGTCAGAAGACATGATTCATATTCATGCTCCTTCTAACTAGCTGCATATCCAATCTAATAATATCCAAAGAGAGGATATTAAACAGAAAAATATACCTGATAGAGAATGCAAAAGAGAAAATGGTGTGGAAACCTAGATGCTGCCCACTGTCAGTTGAAGGATAACCATGAAACTAAATTAAATTAAAGAAAATGCTGAAGAAGCAACAATATAGAAAAGAGAATAGTAAACCCTTCCATAATTCTGTGTTTAAAATGAAAAATTATTGCCTTCAGCAGGATTTTCACAACTATTGACAGTGTCATGTTATCTAAAACTTTCATTTTGAACTCCTTTTATCAAAATCCATAAAAGTCGGTAATATTAGAAATCAAAATTCCTTTAAAATATTGAGATTTGAATGAATTGGGAGAGAAAAACACACATACACACACACACACAAACACAAACTCTCCAAATGTTCCATCTTACAAACATTAGATGAAAAACATCTACTTTAATTTTTATGTATATATGCATCAAATCATATATACATATAGTGATATAGTGCTAAAACTCAGGGGAGACACATAGATATAGATGGATGGATAGATAGTTAAATAGGTTTCCTTCCCTTTTGTCAATGTGTGGTGATTCTATCCTTTTTAAAGTCAGAGATACAGGAATATAACACTTAGATTAGGTACAGAATAGGGAAGCATTACATTTTAAATAAGATAATATGGGACCTTCAGGATTGACAATAAGGTTTTCCATTTGGTCAATGCTAACAATAGGTGAGATTCTGATTTCATCAAGATTGCTGAGCATTTGGTGAAACTGAATTTTAGTAATGTATATTCACTGAATGCAAGATGTAAAAGCACCTATGAGGCATAGAAGATTTGATGTAGATTCAAATGATTTGATATAGGTAGGGGTAGAGAAAAATAAATAAAAGATAAAAGACCTGGTTTTTCTTTTGTCTTTCTTTCTCTTTCTTTTTTTTTTATTTCTTTCTGTCTATCTTCTGTCTCTATTTCTCTCCCTCTTTCTCTCTCTCTCTCTCTTCTCTCTCTCTGTTTCATTCTCTTTCTTTCTCTTTGTTTCATTCTTTCATTCTCTGTCTTTCTTTCTTTTTTCCTTTTTCTCTTTCTTCTTTCCAAGTGGAGAGATGTAATATTGATAGTAATATATTGATCTAATAAATAATCATAAAATCATAAGAGTGCCAAAATGGATCATAGATCTAGAACTGGAAGAGAACTCTGCAATGTCTAATAAAATTTCCTTATTTTTCAGCTGAGCAAGCCAAAACCTGGAGAATGAAGAGGTCATAGTCACATAGGTAGTTCTCATCAGGGGTATGATAATAATGAAAATTTTCTGGAATGAGCACTCTTTTCAAAATTAAACATATACTTAGTAGCAGTTAGGGGCCTAGCTCTCAGTTCTCCAAACTCAGGACTCAGTTAAAGTTTTATTGAAATCCGACATGTTTTTTCTCAAGTTACTCATTGAGCAATGAATACAATTTCTCTCTATGCTCCCATTCCTGATAGCAAGGCTCAATCATCTTATTTAGAATTATGAATCTTAAAGTTCCAAAGTTCCAAAACCATATAACTCAATCTAAACATGAATTTCACCTACCATAATCACTCCCCAAACAATGAATTCTAATCATCCAAACTCTATTTGAATTCCTGAGTTGAAAGAGATTTAAGACAAATCTGAACAAGGATCTCTTCTAGAAATTAACCAACAAGTGATCATCTCATTTTTTGCCTGAAGACTTATTGTGAGGGAGAATTTGCTATCTCTTAAGGAAGCTAATTCCATTTTAAAGGGGCTATATTTGGGATACATATTGGGATATATATTTTATTGGATAGAGGACCACAAATGGAATCTGAAGGAAAATAATCAACACAAACTTAAAGCATGTTGTTAATGAAGTACTTATGTAAGGAATACATATGTCCAAAACAACTCAGGAATTGAATTCAAGTCTTGATGTTCCTTTTTTTGCCCCCAGAAACTTCATGAAATTCACTATGAGGTAGAGATTATCACTATCTGTTATGGACAACTCTTCTCTGTTCACAGAGGGACATCTAATAAACATAGTTTTCAAGTTGAATATGTTGCTCCTAAGTTCTTTTTTTTCTAGAATCAAGCAAAATAAATCTAATTGCTTTTGAAAAGTATAATAATTTTTTTGTCATTAGAGATGGTTTCCCTCCCCCCTTAAAAAAAAACAAACTTTTCTTTTTTTTGGTAAGTAAAATATCCACAGTTCCTTCTGTATATCCCCAATTGGTAATGAAAAAACAATCTTTCATTATCCTGATTCTACAGATACAATCTTCCAGCTATACTATAAGATGAACAGAATATAGCAGATTATCTTCATGTAATCTGAAAGAGCTTTAGCCCATAATTCCATAATTATCATATCATGGTGTGGACTCATGTTGAATTTGCCATCCACTAAGCCCTCTAGGTCTTCCGCAGATAAACTGACTTTTAAATGTAACTTTATTGTCTTGTATCTTTTAAGGAGGTGTGTTGAATCTTAATATTAAATATCAGGTTCATTCTTAATAAATTTTATTTTATTTAATTCACCCCCATTTTCTAGACTTACTAATGAAAGATTCATTCTGCAATCCAATGTATTAAATATTCTTTTGAGCTTTAGATATTAAATATCACAAGGACATTGCATTGGAATTCTCCCTCTGCTCCTACTCAAAAGGAAAGGCATTGATTTTCATTCCTTTGGTCCACCTGGAAGACCTTTCTCCCTTCCTCACATTGTGACTAATATATCCTACCATTCTCAAGTGACAGCATTGTGTGAGGCTTCCAGATGGATCCAGATATGGATCAACTTGCCCTTAGGAAAAATTTATCTGAGGCAGCATCACTACTTCATCTTCTTCAGCCACCACAATCAGTCAGTCCCTTCTTCACTCGGGGAAATTTCATTTAAAAAGATTCTATTATGAAAGGATTTGTTAACCAATGTATCACAGTGTTTGAAAAAAAGCCTTGGATCCTTACTGTGCCAATTAATTTTGAGTCTTCATGTAACTCTGTGGGTCTTCCAATTCATTAGTGTTCTTCTGAAAATTGAGGCATGACAATAAGGGAATTAGTTAAAACAAAAGGCCTTTTAAAGACATCCTTGACAGCATTTTAGAAGTTCTTTACTGACTCCCCATCTCTCTTGAATCTTTCATCACTAAGCATATGAGGTAAAATTCTAGTTTATGTTAAAGAAAACTTAAAAATGTTTCAGTAAGACATATAAAACTCTGAAACTCATATTTAGATGATAACCATGAAACAGATTTCCATGATATAAGATCATTAGGCTGAGTTTTCAGGTTTCATTGGGTTACTACTCTGATCTCTTAGGTATCTAAAATTGAAGGAAAAACAAATAAAAGTGGAAGAAGATGACAGAAGAAGAAAGAAAGAGGAAGGAGGAAGAAGGAAGAAAAAGGAGGAAGAAAGGAGAGGGGAGAGGAGAAGGATGAGGAAGGGGAGGGAAGAGGAGAAGGATGAGGAAGGGGAGGGGAAGAGGGAAGATGAGAAGTAGAAGGAGTAGAAGAATGAAAAAAACCCCAGATC
The DNA here is from genome assembly GCF_048593235.1 of Sminthopsis crassicaudata. Taxonomy (NCBI): domain Eukaryota; kingdom Metazoa; phylum Chordata; class Mammalia; order Dasyuromorphia; family Dasyuridae; genus Sminthopsis; species Sminthopsis crassicaudata. Next base: position 267,227,914 of record NC_133620.1, read on the forward strand.
CTTTGCATACTGAAATATGGTATTCCAGGCCCCTTCTATTCTTTATTGTAGAAGCTGCCAGATCCTAGGTAATCCTGACTCTTAGTCCTTGATATTTGAATTCTTTTTACCTGGTAGCTTGCAGTAATTTTTCCTTGAGGTTATAGTTTTGGAGTTTCACAATAATGTTCCTTGGGGTTTTCCTTGTGGGATCACTTTTCAAAGGTGAGAGATGGATTCTTTCAATGAATATTTCCCCCTCTGTTTCTAGAATATTGAAGCAGTTTTCCTTAATGACCTCTTGTAGAACGCTTTCCAGGTTCTTTTTCTGGTTATTGCTTTCAGGTAGGCCAATACTTTTAAACTGTCTCTTCTGGAACTCTTTTCCAGGTTGACTAATTTTCCAATGAGATATTTCACATTTTCTTCCATTAAAAAATCTTTTTAGGTTGTTTAATTTTGGTGATCTCACAAAATCATTAGCTTCCTTTTGCCCTGTACTATTCTTTAATATGCAATTTTCTTCAGTTATCTTTTATATCTCTTTTCCATTTGGTTTATTCTACTGTATGAGGAATTGTTTTCTTTAGACAATTTTTTCCTTCTTTTTCCAAACTGTTGAGTCTTTCATGCATACCTTTCATTTCTTTTCTCATTTTTTTCTATCTCTCTTATTTGCCTTTTGAAGTCTTTTATGAGGATTTCCAAGATGCCTCTTTGGGCTTGAGATCAGTTTATGTCATTCTTTGAGATTTCTTCTGTGGACATTCTATTTTCATCTAACTTTGTGTTGTAGTCTGTCCTGTCTGTCAACATAGTAGCTCTTTATAGCTAAAGTTCTTTTCTATTTCTTGCTAATTTCTTTTCTTCTGATAATTCCTCTTTTTTTACTTTTTAAGATGTAGCTCTGTCCCTGTGGCAAAGGGGGTACTGTCTGAAGCTTCCTGTGTATATCTGAGCCTTGGTTTTGAGCACAGGGACCCCTTGTGTTTGTAGGGGGTAGCTTTGCCTGCTCTGTTCAGGTAACAGACTGGTTTCTCAGAGTTTGCCTTCTGAGCTAGGACTAGAAGTTGCCACACTGATTTGCTCTTCTACTAAGCCAGGATTGAGCATCTTAGTTGCTGGTTTGCTGTGACTAAGACCCTCTCAAATGGAGAAATACTTACAACAATATAGATTGCCAGATTAACAGAAGAGGAAATAAATTACTTAAATAATCCCATTTTTGAAAAAGAAATAAGCTATTAAGCAACTGCCTTAGAAAAATCTCCAGGGCCAGATGGATTTACTTGTGAATTAAAACAATTAAAGAACAATTAATTCCAATACTATGCACACACTATGTGGAAAAAAACAGGCAAAGAAGGAATCCTAGCAAATTTGTTTTATGACACAGATATGGTACTGATATCTAAACCAAGTAGGGTAAAAACAGAGAAAGAAAATTATAGATCAATTTCCCTAATGAATATTGATACAAAAATCTTAAATAAATAAAATATTAGTAAAAAAGATTATAGCAAGTTATCTTCAGGATAATACACTATGACCAAAATAGGATCTATACCATAAATTCAGGACTGGTTCAAAATTAGGAAAAGCCTTAGCATAACTGACTATATCAATAACCAAACTAACAAAAAATATATGACTATCTGCATTAGATGCAGAAAAAAGCATTTGAAAAAAATCTAACATCCATTCCTACTAAAAACACTAAAGAGTAAAGGGATAAACAGAATTTTACTTAAAATGATCAGTAGCATCTATTTAAAACCATCATCAAGTATCAGATAAAATAGGGATAAACTATAATCATTCCCAGTAAGACCAGGGGTGAAACAAGGTTGTTCACTATCACCATTGCTATTCATTATTGTATTAGAAATGTTAGTTTTGGCAATAAGAGAAGAAGAAAAGGTTAAAGGAATTAGAGTAGGTAATGAGGAAATAAATTATGACTCTTTACAAATGATAAGAAAGTATATTTAGAAAATCCTAAACAACCAACTAAAAAACTACTAAAAACAATTCACAACTTTAGCAAAGTAGCAGGATACAAAACAAATCCCCATACATCATCATTTTTATACATTACCAGCAATATCCAGCAGCAAGAGACAATGCTAACTAAATTAATCTATTTATTTAGTGTCATACCATTCAACATTACCAAGAAATTCCTTTACAGAGTTAGAAAAAAATAACAAAATTCATCTGGAATAACAGAGGTCAAGAATTTCAAGAAAATTAATGAAAGAAATGCAAATGAAAATGGCCTAGCTGTATCAGAGTTAAACTATATTATAAAGTAGCAATCATCAAAACCATTTGTTAATGGCTAAGAAATTGAGTAGTCAATCAGTGTAATAGATTGGTCTCACAAGAAAAGTGATAAATGACTATAGTAATCTAGTCTTTGACAAATCTAAAGACCCCCACTTTTGGGATAAGAACTCACTATTTCACAAAAACTTCTAGAAAAATCAGAAATTAGTGTGGCAGAAATAGGCATTGACCTAGACATTGTATACTAAGATAAAGTTGAAATGAGTTCATGATTTAGACATAGTGATATTATAAGCAAATTAGAAGAATAAAGGATAGTTTATTTTTCACATCTGTGGAGAATGAAGGAATTTCTGGCCAAAGAAGAACTGGAGACATTATAGAATACAAAATGGATAATTTTGATCATATTAATTTAAAAAGGTTTTGTACAAACAAAACCAATGCAGACAAGATTAGAATGGAATTAATAAACTGGGAGGTTTTTTTTTTTTTTTTTTTTTTTTTTTTTGCATTCAAGGATTTTGATCAAGGCCTCATTTCTAAAATATATGGGAAATTGGACTTCCGGTCAAGATGGCGGCGTGGAGGCAGACAACTGCTTGAGCTCTGCATTTTCTCTCAGAACTTACTTCATGACAAGCCTCAGAATTAATGCTTGACCGAGAAAGAAATCCACAAATAATCACCAAGTGAAGACATCCTTGAAATTCACCAGAAAAGGTCTGTGCTTGCTTGGGGGAGGGTCAATCAGAATGGGTGCAGACTGAGGGCAGGCAAGCCAGAGGGAGACAGGTACCTCACACAGCTCAGACCAGAGGGGGAGGGGTACGATCTCTGCCTTTTCTGCAAAAAGCCTTTTACCCCACTGTGGATACTCCATCTTGGCAGCAAGCCAGGATCAGCAGAGAGGGTGTAAACACTGGAGGTGAAGATTAAAACCCCGGAAAGCTAGTGTCTCTCAGAACCTGGCTACCTCCAACCCCCACATGGACTGACTTAGCCCGTTCTCAGAGCCTCAGAGCTCGGACCCAGCACAGCCATCACTGTCCTGTTAGTGCCTTGCTGCTGCCCTTCCCCCCAGTCTGTAGAGGAAGCCCATTAATACCATCCAGCCCCCCAAAAACAGAAAAATTGTTTCTCTTGTCAATTTATTTTCTTCGATTCTCACTCTGACAAAATGAACAAAAAATTCAAAGGGGTTCTAACCATTGACAGCTTCTGTATGGAGAGAGAGCAGACTTCAAACACTGAGGAGATTAAAAACAGACTGTCCCCAAAGGAATCCCCTAAGGGGGATATAAGCTGCTTCTCAATACAAAAGAATCTCATAGAGGAAATCAAAAAGGCTCTCACAAGAGAGCTAGAAGAGAAATGGGAAGCTTGGCAAGAGAGCCTGGAGAAGTAATCCCACAAATTTAAAGACAGAGTGGATAAAGAAATCAAATCATGGAGAAACAAGATTAGTGAGCTGGAAAAGGTAAACAACTCCAAGGAAAACAGGATTAGTGAGCTGGAAAAAGAAAACAGCTCTCTAAAAAATAAAATGGATAAAATGGAAAAAAAAATTCCATAGAAGATAAAAACTCAATTGGACAATTACAAAGAGATGTAAAAAAAGTGAGTGAAGAAAATACATCATTGAAAATTAGACTGGAACAAGTAGAAATGAATGACTCAAGGAGAAACCAAGAGGTAGTCAAGCAAAACCAGAGAAATGAAACAATTGAAAAGAATGTCAAGTACCTTATTAGAAAGACAACAGAACTGGAAAACAGATCCAGGAGAGACAATTTGAGAATAATCAGACTCCCTGAAAAATGTGAGGAAAAAAAGAAATTATCAAAGAGAACTGCCCAGACATTTTGGAAACAGAGGGTAAAATAGACATTGAAAAAATTCATCGATCACCTACTGAAAGGGACCCTAAAATGAAAACGCCAAGAAATATAGTGGCCAAGTTCAAGGACCATCAGACAAAGGATAAAATACTGGAAGCTGCTACAAAAAAGCAATTCAGATATGGAGGAGCCACAATAAGGATAACCCAGGATCTAGCAGTGTGCACATTAAAAGAATGAAGGGCCTGGAACATGATATTCCGAAAGACTAAGGAACTTGGCATGCAGCCAAGAATAACTTACCCAGCAAAAATGAGCATCGTTTTCCAGGGAAGAAGATGGACATTTAATGAAATAAATGAATTCCATCTATTCTTGATGAAAAAAACCAAACCTACATAAAATGTTTGATCTTCAAATACAGAACTCAAGAGATTTCTAAAAAGGTAAAAAGAAATCTTGAGAACAATACTTCTGTTATAAAAATATGTGAAGAACATATGTATAATTTGTCCTGGAAACTAGAGATGGAAAGAAAATTATATCATAAAAAATTGTAAAGTGATGGTACTACATCTCATGAAGAGACAAAGGTAACCTATTATATCTGAGAGAAAGAAAGGAGGGAGATGAACACAGTGTGTATCAATAGACATATTTGATTTATGATGAAATTTCTTCTACTTCATTGAAAAGTGAGAGGGAAGGAGTAAGCTAAGGGGAAGGGAATACAGAAATTGTGAGGAAAAAGGGGTAAAATAAGGGAAGTAACATTAAGGTGGGGAAGGGATACTAAAAAGGGAGGGCTGTGAAAAGCAAGTGGTGTTCACAAGTTTAATACTGGGTAGGGGGGTAAGAGGGAAGGAAAGGGGAAAAGCATAAGCAGGGGTTAATAGGATGGCAAGCAATATAGAATTAGTTCTTCTAACCATAAATGTGAATGGGGCAAACTGCCTCATAAAAAGGAAGCAGTTAGCAGACTGGATTAAAAGTCAGAATCCTACTTTATGTTGTTTACAGGAAACACACCTGAAAGAGGGTGAGACATTCAAACTAAAATTAAAAGGGTGGAGCAGAATCTACTATGCTTCAGGCAAAGCCATAAAAGCAGGGGTAGCCATCCTCATCTCAGATTAAGCAAAAACAAAAATTGATCTAATTAAAAGAGATAAGGAAGGACATTATATCCTGCTAAAGGGTAGCATCAATAATGAAACAGTATCAGTATTAAACATACACTCACCAAGTGGTGCAGCATCTAAATTTTTAAAAGAGAAATTAAGAGAGCTGCAAGAAGAAATAGACAGCAAAAGTATAATAGTGGGAGATCTCAACCTTGCACTCTCAGAATTAGATAAATCAAACCACAAAATAAATAAGAAAGAAGTCAAAGAGGTAAATAGAATACTAGAAAAGTTTGATATGATAGATCTTTGGCGAAAGCTAAATGGAGACAGAAAGGAGTATACTTTCTTCTCAGCAGTTCATGGAACCTATATAAAAATTGACCATATTTTAGGGCATAAAAACCTCAAAATCAAATGCAGTAAGGCAGAAATAGTAAATGGATCCTTTTCAGACCACAATGCAATGAAAATTACATTTAATAAAAAGCCAGGGGAAAATAGACCAAAAAATAATTGGAAACTAAATAATCTTATACTAAAGAATGATTGGGTAAAACAGCAAATCAGAGACATAATTAATAACTTCACCCAAGAAAATGACAATAATGAGACATCATAACAAAATGTGTGGGATACAGCCAAAGCAGTAATAAGGGGAAGCTTTATATCTCTACAAGCCTACTTGCATAAAATAGAGAAAGAGAGGGCCAATGAATTGGGCTTACAACTAAAATTGCTAGAAAAGGAACAAATTAAAAACCCCCAGAGAAACACAAAACTTGAAATTCTAAATTTAAAAGGTGAGATTAATAAAATTGAAAGTAAAAAAAAAACAAACTATTGAATTAATTAATAAAACTAAGAGTTGGTTTTATGAAAAAACCAACAAAATAGACAAACCCTTAGTAAACCTGATTAAAAAAAGGAAAGAGAAAAAGCAAATTGTTAGTCTTGAAAAGGAACAGAGAGAACTCACTAATAATGAAGAGGAAATTAGAACAATAGTTAGGAGCTACTTTGCTCAACTTAATGCCAATCAATTCGATAACTTAAATGAAATAGAAGAATACATTCAAAAATATAGCTTGCCCAGATTAACAGAGGAAGAAGTAAGTAGTCTAAATAAATAGTCCCATCACAGAAAAAGAAATAGAACTAGCTATTAACCAACTCCCTAAGAAAAAAATCACCAGGATCAGATGGATTTGCATGTGAATTCTACCAATCATTTAAAGAACAACTAACTCTAATGCTATATAAACTATTTGAAAAAATAGGGATTGAAGGAGTCCTACCAAATTCCTTTCATGACATAGACATGGTACTGATACCTAAACCAGGTAGATCGAAAACTGAGAAAGAAAACTATAGACCAATTTCCTTAATGAATATTGATGCTAAAATCTTAAATAAGATATTAGCAAAAAGACTTCAGAAAATCATCCCCAGGATAATACACTATGATCAAGTAGGATTTATACCAGGAATGCAGGGCTGGTTTAATATTAGGAAAATTATTAGTATAATTGACCATATTAATAACTAAATTAATAAAAACCATATGATCATCTCAATAGATGCAGAAAAAGCATTTGATAAAATCCAACATCCATTCCTACTAAAAACTCTTGAGAGTATAGGAATAAATGGACTATTCCTTAAAATAATAACGAGCATATATTTAAAACTGTCAGTAAACATCATATGTAATGGCGATAAACTAGAACCTTTCCCTGTAAGATCAGGAGTGAAACAAGGTTGCCCACTATCACCATTACTATTCAATATAGTACTAGAAATGCTAGCCTCGGCAATAAGAGCCGAGAAAGAGATTCAAGGAATTAGAGTAGGAAATGAGGAAGTCAAACTATCATTCTTTGCAGATGACATGATGGTATACTTAGAGAACCCCAAAGACTCTGCTAAAAAGCTATTAGAAATAGTTCAGAATTTTAGCAAAGTTGCAGGATACAAAATAAATCCACATAAATCCTCAGCATTTTTATACATTGCCAACACAATCCAATAGCAAGAGATACAAAGGGAAATTTCATTCAAAATAATGGTCGATAGTATAAAATATTTGGGAATATATCTACCAAAGAAAAGTCAGGAATTATATGAGCAAAACTACAAAACACTTGCCACAAAAATAAAGTCAGATTTAAATAATTGGAAACACATTAAGTGCTCTTGGATAGGCTGAGCGAATATAATCAAGATGACAATACTCCCTAAACTAATCTATTTATTTAGTGCTATACCAATCAGACTCCCAAGAAACTATTTTAATGACCTAGAAAAAATAACAACAGAATTCATATGGAACAATAAAACGTCGAGAATTTCAAGGGAAGTAATGAAAAAAAAAAAAAAAATGAAGGTAGTCTAGCTGTACCTGATCTAGAACTATATTATAAAGCAACAGTCAACCAAACCATTTGGTATTGGCTAAGAAATAGACTAGTTGATCAGTGGAATAGGTTAGGTTCACAGGGCAAGATAATGAATAAAAATAGAAATCTAGTGTTTGACAAACCCAAACATCCCAACTTTTGGGATAAGAAATCATTATTTGACAAAAACTGCTAGGAAAACTGGCAGAAACTAGGCATGGACCCACATTTAACACCACATACTAAGATAGGATCAAAATGGGTCCAAGATTTAGCCATAAAGAATGAAATCATAAATAAATTGGAGGAACATGGGATAGTCTACCTCTCAGACTTGTGGAGGAGGAAGGAGTTTGTGTCCAAGGGAGAACTAGAAACCATTATTGTTCACAAAATAGAACAATTTGATTACACCAAATTAAAAAGTTTCTGCACAAATAAAACTAATGCAAATAAGACTAGAAGGGAAGTAGCAAATTGGGAAAACATTTTTACAGTTAAAGGTTCTGATAAAGGCCTCCTCTCCAAAATATACAGAGAATTTACTTTAATTTATAAGAAATCAAGCCATTCTCCAATTGATAAATGGTCAAAGGATATGAACAGACAATTTTCAGATGATGAAATTAAAACTATTTCCACTCTTATGAAAGATTGTTCCAAATCACTATTGATCAGAGAAATGCTAATTAGGATAACTCTGAGATATCATTACACACCTGTCAGATTGGCTAAGATGACAGGAACAAATAATGATGAATGTTGGAGGGGATGTGGGAAAACTGGGACACCAATACATTGTTGGTGGAGTTGTGAAAGAATCCAACCATTCTGGAGAGCAATCTGGAATTATGCCCAAAAAGTTATCACAATATGCATCCCCTTTGACTCAGCAGTGCTACTGCTGAGCTTATATCCCAAGGAAATACTAAAGAAGGGAAAGGGACCTGTATGTGCCAAAATGTTTGTGGCAGCCCTTTTTGTAGTGGCTAGAAACTGGAAAATGAAGGGATGCCCATCAATTGGAGAATGGTTGGGTAAATTATGATATATGAATGTTATGGAATATTATTGTTCTGTAAGAAATGACCAACAGGAGGAATACACAGAGGCTTGGAGAGACTTACATCAACTGATGCTAAGTGAAACGAGCAGAACCAGAAGATCATTATACACTTCAACAATGATACTGTATGAGGATGTATTCTGATGGAAGTGGATATCTTCAACATTGAGAAGAGCTAATCCAATTCCAATTGATCAATGATGGACAGAATCAGCTACATCCAGAAAAGGAACACTGGGAAATGAATATAAACTGTGAGCACTGTTTTGTTTTATTTTGTTTTGTTTTTCTTCCCAGATTATTTTTAAACTTACGAATACAATTCTTCCTTTGCAACAACAACAATAACAAAATTCAGTTCTGCACATATATATTGTACCTAGGATATACTATAAAATATTTAATATGTATGGGAATGCCTGCCATCTAGGGGAGGGGGTGGAGGGAAGGAGGGGAAAAATTTGGAACAGAAGGGAGTACAATGGATAATGTTGTAAAAAAAAATTACCTATGAATATATACTGTCAAAGAAAATGTTATTATTATAAAATTAATTTAAAAAATTAAAAAAAACAAATAAATTGCCCAAAATACAATTTAAAAAAATTTAAAAATAAAATAAAATATATGGGGAATTGACTCAGATTTATAAGAACTTAAGCCATTTTCCAATTGATAAATGGTCAATGGATCTGAGAAGACAATTTTCAGCTTAAGAAATTAAAACATGTCTTAAATTAATTAATTAAATTGATTTTTACAAAAAATTTATTCATAGGTAATTTTCTAGCATTGACAATTGCAAAACCTTTTGTTTCAACTTTTCCCCTTCTTCCCCTCCACCCCTTCCCCCAGATGGCAGATTGACCAATACATGTTAAATATGCTAAAGTATAAGTTAAATACAATATATGTATACATGTACAAACAGTTATTTTGCTGTACAAAAAGAATCGTACTTTGAAACAGTGTACAATTATCATGTGAAGGAAATCAAAAATGTAGGCAAACAAAAATAAAGGGATTGGGAATTCTATGTAGTGGTTCATAGTCAACTCCCAGAGCTCTTTTCCTGGGAGTAGCTGGTTCAGTTCATTACTGCTCTATTGGAACTGATTTGTAAAACAATTTTTAGTAATATGAAATGGTGGCCTAATTCACTACTGATCAGAGGAATGCAAATTAAGACAACTCAGAAGTATCATTGCATATCTCTCAGATTGGCTAAGATGATAGGAAAATATAATGACAAATGTTGGAGGGGATATGGAAAACTGGGACACTAATACATTATTGGTGGAGTTGTGAACTGATTCAACCATTCTGGAAAGCAATTTGGAACTATGCCAAAGGGTCTATTAAACTGTGTATAACCTTTGATCCAGCAGTGTTTCTACTGGGATTATATCCCAAAAAGATCATAAAGACAGGAAAGGAACTCATATGCAGAATAATGTTTGTGGAAGACATTTTTGTAGTGGCAAGAAACTGGAAACTGATTGAATATCCTTAAATTGGAAAATGGCTGGGTACGTTATGTTATATGAATGTTATGGAATATTATTATTATATAAGAAATGGTCAGCAGGATGATTTCATAAACACCTCGAGAAACTCACATTCACTAATGCTTAGTGATATCATTAAACTTAAGAGATGGCAACAAGAAGATTAAATGATGATCAATTCTAATAGATGTGGTTCTTTTCAATGAGATAATTCTGGCTAGTTCCCATGGTCTTTTGATGAAGAGAGCTATCTGCACCTAGAGAAAGGACTATGGGAACTGAGTGTGGATCACAACTTAGTATTTTTACTTTTTTGTTGTTTGCTTGTATTATCATTTCTTTCTCATTTTTTTTTCCTTTTTGATCTAGTTTTTCTGGTGCAGCATGATATTTGTGAAAATATGTATAGAAGAATTGCACATGTTTAGCATATATTGGATTACTTATGAAATAAGGGAGGGGATGAGGGGAAAGGAAGGAAAAATTTGAAACACAAGATTTTGTAAGGATGAATGTTGAAAATTATCCATGTATTTTGAAAATAAAATGCTTTAATTAAAAAATAAATTAAAAAAAAATAAAGATCTCACTGGCTTTCCTAGAGTCCAGTTTGAATACCCCTTTAACCTCACTGAGACTGACCTTTCTTGAAGTGTTTTAGGTCTATCTTGATCTGGAGACTGCTTTTATTCAGTCACACTCTGTTCAGAGGCTTGGTTTCATGTGGATTTTGAGGGAAATTGGGAGAGCTGTAGCAGCTTCTTGACTTTACTCCAGCATCTTTGCTCCATCCCCTATATATGTTATCTAAATTTTTTTTTAGAATGCAAACTTATTGAGGTCATTTTTGTCTTGTATTCTAATAATCATCCACAAAACTAAGACATAATTTCTTAATAAATGTTTTTTTTATTTGTAGTAAAATAATTTATAAAAAGAAAATGAATTGGTTTAAAATTATGAGAAAAATAAACCATGAAGTAGATATTTTTTAATTGCAGGATTAAAATCAATACAGTTAGACTTAGAAGAAAATAAATTGGTGGGTGGGGTTGAATCTCAGTATTAAACTTCATTGTTAAAAATCTGACATTCAAAATCTATAGAGGATTGGCTCAAATCTATACATTTAAAAAGCCATTCACCAAATGTTGAAAGCATGTGAACAGTTTTCAAGAGATGAAAATTTCCAGCAGCCTGAAAAATTTCTCCAAATCACTTGCAGTCAGAGAAGTGAAACTTACAACAGCCTAAAGCTGTCAATTTATACTAATCAAATTAGCAACCATTAAAAAATGGGAAAATACAGTGTTAACAACATCCATGTTAATTTATTATCAGTGAAGCTGTGAAGTGATAAAACTATCTCACTTAGAATATATTATTATTATCTACAATAATAACAAAATTATTTATATACTTTGACTCAGAGATACTACCACAAAATTATATTCCTACAAAGCCACTAATAGAATATAATGCTCTATATATGTATGATATATTTATATATAGCATTAAATATTTTGACATAAAAATGGAAATACAATTTTGACTAATGATTTGGGTATAACTATAAATTATGATATATTAGAACATATTTTTGATAAAGGGTGTGATAAAGATGAAGATATTTAGACATTCAGAGACATAATGTGATTATAAAATAAACTATTATCAAAAGATGGCAGTAAATGATAATATCAAATCCAGAGACTATATTCTTCATCAGTCACTAAACTATATAAACAGAAGGCCACATGAACTATTGTAGTGACACTGTTTGGCAATTTTGTTTAACTCTTTTGAAGAATTTCTACTCTTTGGAAATTGGTGAGATCCCTATGGAAAACAGGATAATATACCATGACCAAGTAGGATTTATACCAGCAATGCATGGCTGGTTCAATATTAGCAAAACCATTAGCATAATTGACTATATGAATAACCAAATTAACAAAAAAAATTATCTCAATAGATGCAGAAAAAGCATCTGATAAAATCCAACATCCATTCCTATTCAAACAACTAAATGGACTTTTCCTTAAAATGGTCAGTAACATCTATTTAAAACCATCAGCAAGCATCATATGAAATGGGGATAAACTGGAACCATTCCTAATGAGATTAGGGGTGAAACAAGGTTACCTATTATCACCATTGCTATTCAAAATGTTATTATAAATGCTTGCCTTGGCAATAAGAAAAGAAAAAGAGATTAAAGGAATTAGAGTGGGTAATGAGGAAATGAAATTATTACTCTTTGCAAATGATATGATGGTATACTTACAGAACCCCAGAGAATCAACTAAGAAGCTATTAGAAATAATCCACATCTTTAGCAAAGTTCCAGGATACAAAATAAAATCCACATATATCATCAGCATTCTTATATATCACTAACAAAATTCAACAGCTTGAGCTTAGAAAAGTACTTTTCTCACTTTGGTGATCAATTTTGGGTCAGAGTTTGTGAACAATCTATTGATTTTTATTGTATAACACCAAGTTATTTACTAGATTGATTAGATCAATTCAATGCTCTATCAACAATGAATCAATATGGATGACTTCCAATATTGTATTTCTCCATCTTTTAAAATATTACTTAATTCAATATCTATAGGTTGAGATTTTAATCTTCATTTGAATAATTTTCTAACTAGTTGTGGATAGTTTTTCTTTCTTCCTAAGAAAACTTATAGTTCATTTGCTTTGACCATTTGAAGACTATCTTTCAATGTTATATACTTGTTTCCATTATCTATAGAATTTAGATATTAATAAGGTAGACAGTTAGCAAGCTAACTCTTGATCTCTATGAGTGAGATTTAAAGTTCTAGAAGTAATCTCTTTGATTCACTCAAACTTTGTAGAGCTTGCTCATTTCCCTCCTTCTCAAAGTCATCTCTACCTTCTTTATTATAGAGACAGTCTAAATTGAAGTCCTGTGGACAACTGACTCTTTTCCATCTCCACAAAAGACAAACAAAAAGGGTGGAGCCAAGATGGTGGAAAGGATACACACATTTTTCTGAGTTCTCCTTTACTCTCAAACTATTTTTTGAAACTCAGCCTCAGAATTAGTACTTGACTGTCAAAACCCACAAACATTGGGAGTACAACACATTACCAACAGAAGATAATCTGGAAATTTGCCAGAAAAAGTCTGTTTTTGCTTGCACGTGGGGAACCAAGTAGGACTAGGTCGGGGCAGACTCAGGCAGGTAAGCAGTGAAAGTATGGAAAACAGCTTATGCTGAACAGACTAAGGGGGAGAGGAGTGTGGTCTTTGCCAGCTGAAAGTTTTGGGAGAGAACTTTACCACAGGGTTGGCCACTTTGCCCTTGTAGCAAGCCAGTAAATAAGCAGAGAAGCTATAAACACAAAGAGTAAATATAAACCCAAAATGTCAGAGTCTCTCAGGACCTGGCCACATCCACCCAGAACTTAGCATAATCTTAGCACACAACTTCTAATCCCAACAGAGATGCTAATCCCAGTGCAGAGACTGATCTCAGCACAGCCATTGCTGTCCCTCTACTGTTTCACTGCTACTTCCTTCTGTCTGTTGAGGAAGCTTGGTAACCTCACATTGCCCCAAAAGCAGACTGCAGCTTTTTTATTTGTTTATTTGTTAAAATGAGTGAAAAGGCAAAATGGGCTCTAACTATCGATAGCATTTATACTGAAAGAGATCAGATTTCAAACCAAAAGGAGACTAAAAACAGTTGGTCTCTAGATGAAAACCCAAAGATAGATATGATCAGGTTCTCATAACATAAGGATCTCATAGAAGAAATGTAAAAGGCTCTTAAAAGAGATCTAAAAGAAAAATGGGAAAAGGAAAGGGAAGCTTTGAAAGAGGGTCTGGATAAGACATGTAACTCATTAAAAGATAGAATGGGAAAAGAAATCAACTCCCTGAAAAATAGAATTGGTGAATTGGAAAAAGAAAATAACTCCTTAAAAAATGGCAAAAAGGAAAAAAAATTTCCCAAAGGACAAAACAGCACATTTTAAAACTCAATTGGACAATTACAAAAATAAATAAAAAAAAAAATAAATGAAGAAAATAATTCATTAAAAATCAGAATTGAACAAATGGAAATGAATGACTCTAGGAAACACCAATAATCACTCAAGCAAAACCAAAAAAATGAAAAAAAACAGAAAAAAACATTAATACCTACTTGGGAAAACAAAAGACTTGGAAAATAGTTCTATGAGAGATAATCTAAGGATCATTGGATTCCCTGAAAATCAGTATGAAAAAGGAGCCTATATACTATTTTTCAGGAAATCATCAAAGATAACTGCCCTGATGTTATAGAAACAGAAGGTAAAATAGACATTGAAAGAAATCATCAATCATCCACTGAAAGAGATCATAAAATCAAAACTCCAAGAAATATTGTGGCTAAATTCCAGAACTATGAGATCAAGGAAAACTACTACAAGAAGTCAGAAAAAAATTAAATACAGAGAAGCCACAATAAAGATTACTCAGGATCTAGCAGTGTCTACATTAAAAGATCAAAGAGCTTTGAATCCGATATTCTGAAAGGCAAAAGGAACTTGGTATGCAGCCATGAATATCTTACCCAGCCAAAATGAGCATTTTCTTCCAGGGAAGAAGCTAGATATTCAATAAAATAGGTGAAATCCATTTATTTCTGATGAAAACAACAGAGCTAAATAAAAAGTTTGACCTCCAAATGTAGGACTCAAGAGAGGCATCAAAAGGTAAAAAGAACTCTTGAAAACTGTATTTCTGTTAGGAGTATACATAAAGAGTACATGTATAATTTAGTTTTACTGCTATAATATAAAAAGGATCTAGAGGTAGAAAGGAAATTATAACAGAAAAAGGGAAAAGTACAGGTACTACATCTCACAAAGAGGCAAAGGAAACTTATATTTGAGGGAAAGAAGGGAGGGGAGATGAATAGAATGTGAATCTCACTCCCATAACAATTGACTCAAAGAGAAAATATTAGACATATTTGATTTATAGAGAAAATTCTCCCACCTCATTGAAAAGTGGGAGGGAAAAAGTGAAAAGGGAAGGAGTAGGCTAAATAGAAGGGAATACAGAAATAGTAAGGAAAAGGTTTAAGAAAATGGGAGGGATTCTAAAGGGGGGAGTGATCCTAAAGAAAGAGGACTGTGGAAGGCAAGTGATGCTCATAAGTTTAATACTGGGGAGGGAAGTAAGGGGGAAAGGAAAGAGAAAAGCATAATCTGGGGTAAATAAGATGACAGGAAATATAGAATTAGTAATTTTAATCATAAATGTGAATGGGGTAAACCCCCATAAAGTAGAGGCAGATAATAGATTGAATTAAAAGCCAGAATCCTATAATATGTTGTTTACAGGAAACACACTTGAGGCAGGGCAATACATACAGACTAAAGGTAAAAGGTTGGAAAAGAACCTGCTATGCTTCAGGTGAAGTCAAAAAAGCAGGATAGCCATCTTGATAGCCCTAGCAAAACCAAAAATTGATCTAATTAAAAGAGATAAGGAAGATCATTATATCTTGCTAAAGGTAGCATGTATAATGAAGCAACATCAGTACTAAACATATATGCACCAAATCTAAATCTATAGAATCTAAAGTCATACAGAAGTTAAGAGAGCAGCAAGAAGAAATAAACAGCAAAACTATAATAGTAGGAGATTTCAACCTTGCATTCTCAGAACTAAATAAATCAAACCACAAAATAAATAAGAAAGATGTTAATGGGGTAAATAGAACACTAGAAAAGTTAGGTATGATAGATCTTTGGAGAAAACTAAATGGAGACAGGAAAAAGTATATTTTCTTCTTGGTATTTCATGGAACCTATACAAAAATTGACCATATATTAGAACATAAAGATCTCAAATTCAAATGCAGAAAGGCAGAAATAATAAACACATCATTTTCAGATCACTATGCAATAAAAATTACATTCAATAAAAAGCCATGAGAAAATATACCAAAAAGAAATTGGAAACTAAATAATCTTATCCTAAGAATGATTGGGTGAAACAGCAAATCATACACACAATTAGTAATTTCAGCCAAGAGAATGGCAATAATGAGACAACATAGCAAAATGTGTGGGATACAGTCAAAGTGGTAATAAGGGGAAATTTTATACCTCTAGAGGCCTACTTGCATAAAATAAAGAAAGAGAAAATCAATGGATTAGGTTTGCAATTAAAAAACTAGAAAAAGAGCAAATTAAAAACCCCCAATCAAACACTAAACTTGAAATTCTAAAAATAAAAGGAGAAATTGATAAAATTGAAAGTAAAAAGATATTGAAATAATAAATAAAACTAAGAGTTGGTTCTATGAAAAAACCAACAAAATAGATAAGCCCTTGGTAAATTTGATTAGAAAAAAGAAAGAGGAAAATCAAATTGTTAGTCTTAAAAATAAAAAAGGAGAACTTGTTACTAATGAAGAGGAAATTGAAAGCAATAATTAGGAGTTACTTTGCCCAACTTTATGCCAATAAATTTAATAACATAAATGATATGGATGAATGCCTTCAAAATATAGGTTGCCCAGATTAACAGAGGAAGAAGTAAATTGCTTAAATAGTCCAATTTTAGAAAAAGAAATAGAACAAGCTTTTAATCAACCTCCTAAGAAAAAAATCACCAGGATCAGATGGATTTACATGTGAATTCTACCAAACATTTAAAGAACAATTAACTCCAAAGCTATATAAACTATTTGAAAAAAATAGGGATTGAAGGAGTCCTATCAAATTCCTTTTATGACACAGACATGGTACTGATACCTAAACCAGATAGGTCAAAAACAGAGAAAGAAAATTATAGACCAATCTCACTTACACACACTGATGCAAAAATCTTAAATAAAATATTTGCAAAATGATTACAGAAAATCATCCCCAGGATAATAAAATATGACCAAGTAGAATTTATGCCAGGAATGCAGGGCTGGTTCAATACGAGGAAAACTACTACATTAATTGACTATATCATTAACCATATTAACAAAAAACATATGATTGTCTCAATAGATGCAGAAAAAGCATCTGATAAATTTCAACACCCATTCCTATGAAAAATACCATAAAGAATAGGGATAAATTGACTTTTCCTTAAAATAGTCAGTAGCATCTATTTAAAACCATCAGTAAACATCATATATAATAGGGATAAACTAGAACTATTCCCAATAAGATCAGAAGTGAAACAAGGTTGCCCATTATCACCATTACTATTGGAAATGCTAGCTTCAGCAATACGAGATGAAAAAGAGATTTAAGGAATTAGAGTAGATAATGAGGAAACCAAATTATTCCTCTTTGCAGATGATATGATGATGTACCTAGAGAACCACAGAGGTTCTACTAAAAAGCTGTTAGAAATAATCCACAACTTCAATAAATTTGTAGGATACAAAATAAATCCACATAAATCCTCAGCATTCTTATATGTCACTAAAAAATTCAAAGAGAAATTCCATTCAAAATAACTGTTGATAGTATGAAATATCTGGGAATCTATCTGCCAAAGGAAAGTCAGGAATTATATGAGCAAAACTATAAAACACTTTCTACACAAAAATGTCAGATCTAAACAATTGGAAAAATATCAAGTACTCTTGGATAGGTTGAGTGAATACAATAAAGATGATAATACTACCAAACTAATTTATTTATTTAGTGCTATATTAGTCAGACTCCCAAGAAACTATTTTAATGACCTAGAAAAAAATCACAACAAAATTCATCTGTAAGAACCAAAGGTCAAAAATTTCAAGAGAACTATTGAAAAAAAAAAATCAAGTAAAGGTGGCCTAGGTATACCTGATTTAAAACTATATTATAAAGCAGTGGTCACCAAAACCATTTGGTATTGACTAAGAAATAGATTGGTTGATCAGTGGAATATGTTAGGTTAACAAGACAAAACAGTCAATGACTATAACAATCTAGTGTTTGACAAACCCAAAGACCTCAACATTTAGGATAAGAATTCACTCTTTGACAAAAACTGCTGGGAAAATTGGAAATTAGTAGGCCAAAAACTACACATTGACCTACATTTAACACCATACACCAAGATAAGATGAAAATAGGCTCATGATTAAGGTATAAAGAATGAGATTATAAATACATTAGAAGAACATAAGACAGTTTACCTCTCACACCCATGGAGAAGGAAAGAATTTGTGGCCAAAGAAGAACTAGAGATCATTATTGATCACAAAATAGAAAATTTTGATTTTATCAAATTAAAAATATTTTGTATAAACAAAACTAATGCAGACAAGATTAGAAGGGAAACAATAAAGTGGGAAAACATTTTTACAGTTAAAGGTTCTGATAAAGGCCTCATTTTGAAGATATATAGACTCTATATTTGTAAGAAATCAAACCATTCTCCAATTGATAAATGGTCAAAGGATATGAACAAACAATTTATGGAGGATGATATTGAAACTTTTTCTACTCATATGAAAAGGTGTTCCAAATCATTATTGATCAGAGAAATGCAAATTAAGACAACTCCATGATACCACTACGCACCTGTCAGATTGGCTAAGATGATAGGAAAAGATAATGACAAATGTTGGAGGGGATGTGGGAAACTGGGACACTGATACATTGTTGGTGGAGTTGTGAATGGATCCAATCATTCTGAAGAGCAATTTGGAACTATACTAAAATTTTTATCAAACTGTGCATACCCTTTGATCTAGAAGTGTTACTATTGGGCTTATATTCCAAAGAGATATCAAAGAAGGAAAAGGGACCTGTATGTGCCAAAATGTTTGTTGGCAGCCCTTTTTGTAGTGGCTAGAAAATGGAAATTGAGTAGATGCCCATCAGTTGGATAGGCTGAGTAAATTGTGGTATATGAATCTTATGAAATATTATTGTTCTGTAAGAAATGACCAGCAGGTTGAATACAGAGAGGCTTGGAGAGACTTATATGAACTAATAGTAAGTGAAATGAGCAGAAGCAGGAAATCATTATACACTTTAAGAACAATACTATGAGGATCAATTCTGAAGGAAGTGGCTATTTTTGGCAATGAGAGGTTCCAAATCAGTTCTAATTGATCAGTAATGAACAAAACCAGCTACCCCCAGCGAAAGAATACTGGGAAATTAATGTGGACCATAACAACACATTTGCACTATTTCTGTTGCTGTTTGCTTGCATTTTTGTTTTTCTTCCAAGGTTATTTTTACCTTCTTTCTAAATCCAGTTTTTCTTGTGCAGCAAGATAACTGTGTAAATATGTATACATATATTATATTTAACATATACTTTAACATCTTTAACATGTATGGGACTGCCTGCCTTCTAGGGGAGGAGGTGGAAGGAAGGAGGGAAAATTTGGAACAGAAGTTTTTGAAAGGGTCAATATTGAAAAATTACCCATGCATATGTTTTGTCAATAAAAAGCTATTAAAAAGACAAACAAAAATAAATTATGCTTAAACTTAGGTTAGATTATAAACTTATTAAATTTTCCAACTTCAGCTTATGTAATTCTGAATTGATTTAAACACATAATACTATCAATTTTTTTTTACCTGATCCCATAGAATCACAAAATATTAGTGTCAGAAGGGCTATTCCAACCTTCTTATTTTAATAGAGGAAAAAAATGAGGGTTAGAAATTCAAACTAAGTATCCCAAGGATTAGCTAGAAAAGTGGAAATAGAATTAATATTCACTTATTTCCTGTTCAGTATTTAACAGAGATTTACAAAATGCTGCCTATGTGCTAAGTACCTGAGATGCATAGAAAAGCAAACAGGAGGCTCTTTTCTCAATAAGTTTATAACCTAATGGAGAAAACAAACAAACAACTATGTACAATCATAGTGTGTGGTGTGTGTGTGTCTCTCTGTGTGTATATATATAAATATATATAATTGGAGATATTTATGGGGGAGATAATCACTATAATTTTTTAGTATACAATAATACCTTCTATTGCCATAGATATGATTAACTTCAGACATTGGGATATGGGGGAAAAGGCTTTCTTTTAATCTAGATATTTTAATTGTGGTTCTGAAGTGTCAATCTCTACCTCAAAGTGTTAGCCCCATATATACTGATTGAAGAAACCAAAAACAAACAAACAAAAAACAGAAAAACAAGGAAATTTGGATATAGATAGATAATCTATTAGCCACAAATATACAATGTATCTAGTGTCATAACTTGTCTTTATAAGATGGGCCATTTTACAACTTTGGAGATGAAGTAAAATTGAGGAACCCCAATATAATTTTTACATCAAATATATTTACATCAAGTCATAACTTAAAGGAAAACTATGAGAAAACAAAAGCAAATAAAAAACAAATAAAAGGTGAAAATAGTATATGCTTCAATTCACATTCATTCTATCCCAAGTCTTTTGGAATTTTCTTGTATTACCATATTGCTGAGAAGATCAGAGTGGATCACATATAATCTTGCTTTTACTATGAACTGTGTTCTTCTGGTTTTGCTCACATCATTCAGCATCAGTTCATGTAAGTCTTTATAGGCTTTTTTGAAATCAGCCAGTTCATTATTTCATGAAGAATAATATTGCATTACTTTCACATATCATAACTTATTCAACCATTCCACAATTAATTTGGGAATCCAAGAATTGCTACACACATTTTTTCATATATAAGATTTTTCCTCTCTTTGGGATCTTTATGATTTCTTTGGGCTATAGAACCAATAGTGACACCGATGGATCACAAGTTATGTAAAGTTTTACAACTCTTTGGGCATAGTTCCAAATGGAAGCCCCGATATCTTAGAGTACCATTTTTCATACATACAAGCTTGGTGACTCTTAACAAATTAATTTTTATTCTCTGTATTCTAGACACTTCTCTAAGACTATGAGTGTCAGAGAAGATGTCAGCCTACATTAGTAGAGGAAGTTTCCTTATACATGAACCTTTTTTACAACTCTGGAGATGAAAAAAAAATTGAGGAACCTAAAAATCTTTTTTTTTAATCAAACATATTTCCATATTAGTCATTTTGTGAAGTCATTACTCATGAGAAAACAAAAGTAAAACAAACAAACAAAAGGTGAAAATAGTTTGCTTCAATATGCTTTCAGTCTTTATAATTATCTCCTATCTCATTGATAAGAGATTCCTCATACAATCTCTTTATATACCCTGGATTTTGCAATATTATAGAGAGTATATAATCAGGAATGATTTTTTCAACAAATGATTTCCTCAACAGGCTTACATTCTATTAGAGGAGATAATATTAAGTAAATAATTGAATCTCTTCCATTCATCAAAATCGAGGGACAATATAGCATAGTGGATATAAAATTGGAGCTGATATAAAAAAAGACAAGCATTAAAATCCTGTTTGGGTTCAGACTAGTGGCAGGACTAGAAAAAAGTCATTTTAACTTTCTGAACATAATTTCCTTATCTGAAAAAGGTAATAATAAAACTTGTAGCATCAATATCACACAACTTCTCTAAGTATTACTATGATATCTATAAGGTCTTATATAAATTTCAGCTACGACTGTTATAATGAAAATACCAGAAGACTATATATGACTGATATAATTCAAATGCTACTCTGTCTAAGGCAAGCAAATTGAATAGTTGATTGGTTTTAATTCATTCAGTGAGCCTATGAAAATAAACAAATGACAGTTACAGAGAAATAAGAATGTTTTAAATTGACATAATAGAATTGATAGGTGCAAAGTAGTAGCGTTAAAAGGTTGTGCTTTTAGTCTAAAATGCTGGATTGGGGGCATTTTTTGAACCAGGTGAAAAATGAATTTACCTCATTACATTTATAGCACATCTCATTCTGTTGGGTTGGTTTGTTTAGGTTTGGACTAGAATTGCCCCAGAATATTATTATACATGTGGTTCACCAGACTTGGAAAAAAACAAACAAAAAATTGGTTGTCAAAATCAAATAACCATTCATTAAACAGTGATGTTTTTCATCTTTTAGGTTTATTTAAGGTAGGTGGGAGGGGATTTCTATCAGTGTAACTTGAAGTCTGAACATGTTCCAATGGGAATAATAAGTACTTTGGTATATTTACATCTCATTGCTTTATTGTCAGTCTTGTTAACTTTATAATCATATGCATGTCTAGCTTTTACATGTTAAATTCAGCTTTTCCCAAGCAATAGAAAAAGTGGACAAAAGTTCTCTAGAAAAGTAAGAGAGGAAACCTTCATGGCTTTTGGAGATATCTTTCAATCACAGTTTGATTTTGCTTAGAAGGAAATAATCCACTTGCATGGTACTTACATCACAACTTTTTCCATGGCTTTGAATCAGCCATAGAGAGATATTGTTTCCCCTCAATCACTAAGAAAACAATTCTCTAGTCTAAGATTTCTTAACCAGGGGTTCTGTGACCTTTCTATTTATTTAATTTTTAACATATTTTATATATGTATATATTTTAATGTTTTATGAATTGTAAAATCTTATTTGCAAAACCAATTGACTTCACTAGGCTATCAAAGGGTTCCATAATATACAAAAGGTCCTACTATATTGTGCTGCCTCTCCTTCTTTCTTTGAATGTTTCTTATAATGAAATATTTTTTCCTCACAACTTCTGTTCCTTTGAGTAGTGACTTGAGTATTGAAAATAATGTAATCTTCTACCCTGATGAGGAGTTCAGGGTACTATTGGAGCCACCAAATCCACAGTCATTGTTCAAGAAAATACTGACCTATTGCAGGATGGACAACTGCAACCATTTTATGTTTCTCGGGTTCAGGCTAACACTCAACAAAGAATTTTCAGGGCATATATTAAAATTAGCATGTGCCTATGGAATTGTTTCACTGACAGAAAACCACTTACTTCTGTGGCTTCTCTTATACATGATTATTAAGATTCCCTCTATGCATGCCTCCCTTGAGCTTTAATTACAGGATTGCAACATGTTCAAAACAGGCCTGCCAGAGTTTTCACTTGTACTGTAGACAGAGCGCATATTTTTCCTACCCTGCAAGTCCTTTATCCTTCTATTGATTTTCCAGGCAATTCTGTATTGATTTTATCTTCATATTTCAATGCCTCCTTGGTCTTATTCTCTTATTTTTTCTGCTCTTAGAACTTTGGATTTCTTCTTAAATAAGATGGGTCAGACAATTAGGATTTATCTGTGATCCTCAGTTGCCATCATGAAAATTCCTGGTGATCAAAGCTAGTGTAGATTTTTTTTTTTCTCAAAGACATAAGTTCAGGTTAAGTTGGAGAATCAGAAAATACCAAGTAATCTTACCAAGGATAGACCTGATAAGATTTGAAGGATTTTTGGGAAAAGTTCTGTTTTTAAAAAGCTTCCTTCCCTCCTGCTCTTGCATTACAAGCTTCCAAACTATTTTCATGAACTTTATGAAACAACCATACTAGACTATCCACCATCCATGTTTCCTCACTTCTTATGCTCTCATGATCCATATAGTTCCCTTCATCCATGTAGTTCAAATATTTTCCCTTTTTTATTGCTTATTAAAATCTTTTCTGGACATGGAAGATGTTTGATAAATATAGTTTAATTGGTGGATTGAACCATTTTAAGGAGTCTAAAGTGTCTTCTCCATGAAGTCTTCTTAAATCAGAAACTTTTGCTTTCTTATCTATATAAGATTTATAATCTAGCATAGTGCCTGCCTCCTAGTATACTCATGATAAATTTTTCTCAATTGATTGATTTTCCTATATAGAATTATCATTGCACTATGGAAGTCAAATATTAATATCAAATATTAAATATGTTTTTTAAAACTAATATTTGTGTACACTGTTATTTGTTTTTTTGAATATTGCCATCTCCCCTACTTGAGTAGTATTCATTGGAAGCATCTCACAATTAATTTGATTTATAGTGTAATACCAGAAAAACTGAGGCAAGATAGAGCTTAGAGAGCTTTTAATATTTAATTTGAGAGGGGGAGATTGTGCTGGGGGCATGATGTCCCCAAGGCTGATGTCCAAAGCAACCAGCAGTGAAAGTAAGTTCTCAATGACATATATATACATATATATGTATATACATACATATATATGTATATATATATATATATACATATATATATATATATATAATATATAAATGTTTATATATATATATATATGTATATATATAATGTATAAATGTTTATATATGTATATATATAATATATAAATGTTTATATATGTATATATATAATATATAAATGTTTATATATATATATATATATAAAGTTCTGACAGGTTGGGGAATTAAAGTTGCCCAGCTAGAGACAGGAAGTCTGAAACTTAGAGATATATACAATGCCAGTTAGGTATCTGAGATAGAACATCTGAAGTCTTATCTTCCAGAATGTCAGATCTCCAAAGCCCTAATTATCTCAGTTCTGATGGGCAGAAAAGGGGCTTGCAACCAGAGAAACTGAGACAGAACAATTCAGGGAAACTGAGGCAGGGCAATTTAGGGAAACTGAGGCAGAACAATTAGGGAAGCAGAGGTAGGACAATTCAGGATATTGAGTCAGGACAATAAAAGAGCACAACAATAGCACATATATTTGCAGAATTTAATTTAATTCAATAAGCATTTATTGAGTATCTAGTATGTTCTGATCATTGGGCTATAATCAGTGAAGATTTTGGAGGATCTAGATTTGAAATTTCACAGGTGTAGGGAGTTCCTTGGTAAAGAAATTTCTTCCATTGAAGCAGAATATCAACTGATACCCAAGTTGGAGATTTTAACAGATGCCTGGGGGCACTGAAAGGCTGTGTAACTTCCCCAGGGTAATATAACCTGTATAGGTCAGAGATGAGATTTGTACACACAAAGAACACTTTATGGTTCTCACAAATAATGTTAGCATCCCTCACGGAACTTATAATTTCATGATACTATATATACCCAAATGACCATGATTCCAATAATACAAAGTAGAATAAATAGGAGCTATACACAATGATATGTAATGTTTAAGAAAGAGAAGAAAATTTCTGATTGATGAAGGATGTGGATGCATGGAGTAGAGCATGACATGATAAAACAAAGAAAATCACCATCAGAACTTATCCAGGAGTAAAATCCAGAATACTTATGTTGAGGAGATCGAATTTTAAGGAGAAATGGAACAATATGGAGTATGAAAGCAAAGTTGGAATTAACTGAATAGTGAGAAACATGGCTAAATTTGCCACCAAAGTGGAAAGATGATGTAGTGAAATGGTGAATGAAGAGGATGATCAAATAGAACAAGTGTTTATAGGGGAAAATACAATCATTTATCAAGGGATCAGGATGTGTTTTAGATATAGTTTTCTTTAATGTAATAATTAACATTACATAAAAGGATCACAGTTAGGACTTATCCCCTCATTTTATAGAAGAGGATTTAGGGTTAAGAGAGATTAAGAAAATTAGCTGATATATACAAATTTATTTTTATCATCATCTTGTTCTTATCCTAATTTAAAGTTGTTCAGTGTTCTGTGACAAGTTGCTTTTTTTAATAGTTAATGTTCTATGGGCTATTGCATAGTGGGTAAAATAAATGGTATTTTCTAGTAGTTCAATAAAATTATTAGATAAGTTGATATAACATCTTCATTATCATCATTCCTTCTGCTATTGCTTAAAAAGGCTCATAAGTATAAATTAGAAGTTATAAGAAATTGATTTGAATCAAATAAGATAAAACATGTAAAGTGTTATGCAGATTTGAATACTATACAAATGTAAGATATAAGAATTGTTTCTTTTGGTGTTTTTTTTAAACAAAATAAAATTTTTGACATTAAAATTTAAGAGTAAATGCTAGCTCTTTTTATGTTTCATCTTTTATTATTTTCAATGATGGAATAAGAAAGGAGACATTGGAATAATAGATCTTAAATATCATTCATCAATCAACAAGGTTATTTTTTAAACTAACTACTATGTTCCAAGCACTGTTAGTTTTATGGAATATGAAGACAGAAATGAAGTTTTTTGTTTTCAAAGAGAAATCTTAGAAGATATGTATACACAATGATATTTATAAAAAGTACACAAGATACAATGTGAATTGGAGGAAAAGGAATTAGTAGCTTGGGAATTAAGAAAGGTTTCCTATATATGATAAAACAAAATGAGTTTTGAAGGAAAACTAGGGATTCTAAGGTATGGAAGTAAGAGTAAAGTGTGCTCTTAGATTGAAGGTAGTCAGGACAGAGGTATGAAGATGAGAAATAGAGTACTATGTATGAGAAACTACAATAAAGCTAATTTGATTAGAATAGAGTTTAAAAAAGGGGGGAGGATAATGTCTAATAAGCCTATAATCAGAGGTGGAGGCCAAGTAAAGGTATTAAAGTCAAAATGTTGTAGATTAGATGCATTTCTAGAGGTAGTAGGGAGCTATTGGAATTTGTTAAATAGAAGGATAATATGTTCAGAGTAAACTTTTGCTTTGATATCTTTGTGAAGGATGGAGTAGAGTATAATAATACTTGAGGCAAGATAATCAATTAGAAGGCTATATAGCATTGTCTGGATGAGAAGTAAGAAAGGCAAAATAAAGTTGAGACATGGCAGAAATAGTTGTAGAACTCAGGCTTTCCCCTCTAGATTTCACTACAGATCAAATTAAGCACATATTTATACATGAAATTAAATTTTAAAGGGATTATTTTCCTAAACTTTTCAAGAAAGTAACATTTTTATTATGGCAAATCCCATTCCAGAATTCCAAGATGGCTATCTAAATTTCAGTAGTTATATTGAGTATTGAATGAATGTATAAGATTCTTTTTTTTTTGTCATCAGCTGAGGCTTGAAAATTCTTTTGTTTTGTTGTTGTTACATAGAGATTTTTATTATAATGGGGTTTGTTCTAACAGGCATTGACTTGTACTACTGGCAGTTAATCCTAGCATTAAGAGAATTTGTTTCAGTATCTCTGCAGGTGTACAATAGAGATTGAGTACAAATCCCCCAAACCACTCTAGCTAGTCAAAATATATTACAGGTTCTTTGGCATCCCAAGGACTAGGAACAGAATGGAAAGTGATTCAATACTGCAAGTTTTTGACACTGGGGAGAAAATTGGAAAAGGAGGCAACGCTGGTTTTCTATTGTCCTTTGCCCTCCTCTCCATGGGCTACGTTATTCATTATAATATCCTGATTTGAATAATGATTGCA
This sequence comes from Sminthopsis crassicaudata, assembly GCF_048593235.1. NCBI lineage: Eukaryota > Metazoa > Chordata > Mammalia > Dasyuromorphia > Dasyuridae > Sminthopsis > Sminthopsis crassicaudata. Next base: position 267,255,331 of record NC_133620.1, read on the forward strand.
TTGTAATTCCTACATCTCTCAGTAGATAGTCTCCATATTCTCAGTTTCTTTATCAATTTTCAACCAGCATTTATAATAAATATTCCAAATTACTTTCTGTGAATAAAGAGAAGCTTTCATAAAGCAAATTAGTGTCTTCATGTCCATTTGGCATCTGGATCTGATCATAGTAATATATACATAACATTATGCTAAATAAATCAATTAGAACTACAAAGATTATTTTTAAATTGGATTTTTCCCACAAAGAAACAATTAGCTATTGTTATTATTTTGCTTTGCTAATCTTACCCTTTCTGCATAAAACATATCTCCATTGATTATGACTTTTAAGAGAGATAGGGTGATTTTATTTACTAGCAACTCATCTATCACTTAAAGTCTTAGAGTTACCTGGGCCTTTAGCAGTAATTTGATTTGTCAAAGATCACACAACTAGTAGGAATTAGAGACAGAAAACTCATGTCTTACTTTCTCCAAGACTGGCCCATTCTATTGCTCTGTCTCAGTCTACCAGCAAAGAATTTACTCCTACTATAAATAGATAAGTTGTCTTTCATTGACTTGATGGTCTAAATGAATCAAGACAATAGCTGTGGTTTTCAGTTTTTAACAATTAGATGAGAAGAGTGAGCATCAGGCTTAAATTAATAAACAAGTTCCATTCTATTATATACCCAGACCTGCTACAAGCTAGTTTGTATTCATTAAAGCCTCAGCTGATTTGCTCAGATACTATTAGATCTTTATAAGTTGCAAATTCACTCTGAAGGAGAAGTTGAAGATAAAAATGTTGCACTGATTTATTTAGCAATAGAGTAGGCAACCAACAAAAGCATATCAATAAAAAATTTGCATACCATATATTAATAGACACTTTTTAAAAATTCAATGATAGAGATGGATCTTCAAAAAAATTGTACTTAGAATTATGGTTTGAATACCAGCTCTACCATTTATGCTTTGATTCACACATTTTTAGATTATCAATGTAATGTTGGCAAAACTGAGGCAAGATAGAGAGTAGAGACTTTTTAATAGTTTATTTGAGAGGGAGAAATTGTGCTAGGGGCATGTTGTCCTCAGGGCTGATATCTCAAAACATTCAGCAGGAAATGTGAGTTCTCAATGATACATATAGCTCAGGTAGCTAAACAAAGGTGGGTGGGTGTGTGTATGTAGATTTCAAAGGCTGGTGAATGAGAATCTCCAGGCTGGGACCATCAATCCAGTTCTGATAATTGGGGGTAGTATCATAAATTCTTGATGACTTAGGAGGAATTAGGAGCCCAGAAGTATGAACTCCCCCTTATCTTGAGTTTATACATTTACAATTTATAACCTTAAAGTAACTAGCCTTAAGTTATATCAGTCCTACTGATCAGGAGGCGGATTGCAACCAGGGAGATTAAGGTAGAACAATTCAGGGAAACTGAGGCAGGACCATTAGGGAAACAGGCAGAACAATAAAAGGGAACTGTGGCACAACATATTATCTAAGTAGTTTGGTATTATAGGATAGAGTCAAGGATAAAAATCTTGGTTCAAATTCTAGCTCAGTCGCAGATTAGTTATGTGGCTCAGGGTAAATTATTTGATCTTTCTGAAGCCTCAAATTTCTTTTCTGGATTTTGAAAAAAAAGTAATAGCAACTACATCGCATGGCAATGGTGAATCTCAAATGAATATGGAGTGTTTACAAGTTTTAAACCTTATGCATTTAAACATAATTATCAACCATCATTATGATTATTATGATCATTTCTAAAATTATGACAACTACCTAACAAAAAATTTGTGAATTTTAAAATAGTATTGAACTATCCACATGCCATCATGACTGATGCAACTGTTGGTCAAATTCCTGATTTTAGCATCTACCCTTCTCTAATCAAGAGAAATAAAATGGTCCAGCCAAATTGGATTTTTCATTATCCTATATTCTTCCCTAATTGTCTCTGTTTTTAATTTTTCCCTTTTGTCCATGAAATGAAATGGTATGATGAAAAAAAAGATTGAGTGGAGTTGAGAATAACTTGATTCTGCCATTTAGGAGCTGAGTGATCCTAGAAAAAATATCTCTCTGGAGTTGTTTACTCATTTGTAAAATGAGATGATTTGATAAAATAAACTCTGAGATTCTTCTCCACACTAAATTCATCATCCTATAATCAAATTCAATTCATTTGCCCCTTCTCATTCCCATGATTCAAACTGTAATGAATGTTCTTCCTTTCCAAAACATATCATTGAACTTTCTCCAAACCCATCTTGCTTATACTATAATTTATCTTGCATTACACTTAGTTATTCACATGCCATTTTTTCTTGATTAGCCTGGAAGTGCCTTCAAGGTAATGGTGAGGTGGGAGTGGAAGACATACTTTATTTCACCTTTGTTTTAGCACAGTTTATTGTATATGGTCTTTGTTTAACGAGTGGTTGTTGGGCTTAATCAAATGAGCAGTTGCAGACTCAAGAAAAGTTTAAGACAAAATCAGGTGGTACTTCCACATGTTTTCTTGAAATCCAAAGGTTTTTCCTAAGCTTGAGAGCTGAAAACCTTTTATATGCAATCCAGAATTAATAGTCTGATAGACTTCTAATTAACTAATGAAGTACAAAATTGAGCCAAGTTGTTTTTCTCATGGAATTTTTCTCAAATAAACAAACAAATAAATAAATAAATAGATAAAATCCCATTCCCAGTGTATCATACATATAGTTAAAGCAGACTGAATACTCACTATTTATGATTACTAATCAATCAAAAATTATTTTCAATACAGTTATAAAAGAGGAGAAGTGTTTTTCACATGCGCTTTTATCTACTAAATCACTATGTGGTATATTGTTATTTGATGGTGATGGAGTTAAGAAAATTTGAATAGTAACTAAAGGATGATATGATGTCAAAGGAAATATATATTTATGGACTTTTTTTTCTTTAGAGAGAACATCAGATACCAGAAAAAACTCACTTATATTTGTTATATAACATTTACATACTGGATCCACAATGCTTTGTTTCTATGGGCCATCTGTTGGGGCATGGGGAGAGCTTTTTATTCTGAACTTTCTTAAGTAATGCATTTTATATAAATGTATTTGCTTGACATGATTCACTGTCTCTTATTAGTGTACAAAATATAAAACTTTTTGTATTTACTTTATTATCTCATTTACCATCTCCACTCTTTCCCCCATCTATACCTGAGACAGATCCAGAATAATTTCATTTCAGCTTCTTACTAAATAAAAACTCTGTCCCTCCTTCTCTCTCTCTCTCTCTCTCTCTCTCTCTCTCTCTCTCTCTCTCTCTCTCTCTCTCTCTCTCTCTCTCTCTTTCTCTCTCTCTCTCTCTCTCTCTCTCTCTCTCTCTCTTTTTCTCTCTCTTTCTTGCTCTCTCTTTTCACATATGAAAGGTCATAGCTATAAATACAATTCTAAACTCAGGGCTACAGACTGGATATTTTCCTTTTCAGACCTTGTTATTTCTCTCAACATCAGACTTCCTTGAAAACTTAGAATCATACCTAGAATTTCAGTGTTGAGATGAATACCATTTATAAGATGACTGTCTTTGAATTTTGAGTCTGATATTCTCATTTTTTAGCAAGTGTTCCTGGCCACAAAGCAATAGACATATTTTCATAAATAATAATGCCAGGATGCTCTTCTTTCTAAAAATCCACTGCTTGCAAAGGAGTACTTTTTTAAAAAAAGAAAAATTCAATTAAATTCAACAAAAGAACAATTTTTATAAAGAAAGGGATGTTTATAATTAAAAAAACTCAACAGGAATAACTTTTGTAATTTCCCTTATACTTCCATAAGAGAGAGTTTTTAAGAATATACAAAACTTCCTTCACTGCTGAAATGAAATATGAAAACGCTGTACCTTAAGAATTCAAAAGTCAACTAAAATTTAAGAAAACAATGTAGACCATTCAAAAGGAATGAAATATAAAGTCCTAAAAAATATCCAGAGAATTTTAGTACATGATTTTAATAATGATAGGGGGTAGATTGATTGATTAAAAATGACCCTTTCTCTAGAGCTTATATCCATTATTAGAAAGTAGTTGTGATATAATATATATGTTGATAAATAAAAGTGTCCTTTTATTTTATAAGGATGCACCCAACATGTACTCTATTCTTTTTGCAAAACACAACGAGGAAAAATCTCTTCAAGATATACTGCTGCTCTATTTGTATGCTATGGCACATTAACAGATAAATCTTGCAGTTTCTAATGTCCAATCTACAGAATTGAAAATATTTTCCTGACAGATATTGAAAGTTCCATGTCCATTTATATAAGAAGTACCCACGATAGTAATGGTGAGTATGGCAATTATATCTTAGCCTTGCTCTCAAATCATTTAGGGAAAACATAAATAATTATTTTAAGGCCAAAAAATCTCACAAAACAATAACTCCCAAATCTAAGCCAGTGTATTATTTTTTAAAATGGATAAAAAGAAAGAAAAAGGCTGAAAGAATCATGAAAAAGAAAAGAATAGACCAATTAAAGAAAAATGAGAAAGCAATGAAAGAATAAAACCAGAAAAGAAGAAAGACAGAGGAAGAAAAAAAAAATGAACAAGTTGAAGCATACAACAAGCATTAAGTCATTTAGGGATGTGATTTATAGTTTTGCACATTTTGACATTAACTATAAATCAGAAAACAAACATGAAATATGTACTTTTAAATCTATTCATCAGTCTCTTCCTCTCCTACCCCCCCCCAGGTTTAATGTTCAATTTCAGTTTGTAGATGATTCTCTATAGACAAGAAGAAAATAAGCATCACAACCCTAGTTTGGGTTAATGTTCCTTGCTGAAACATCCATTTATCAAAAAATAATTGCCTGCCCTCCCTAGCTTTGAATCCCAAGTAAAGCTGAGGGATCTTTTGACTTAGAAAGAGAATCCTCCCATTGCAAACTACAGATGGAGAAGTGTCATTGCTATACCAAATAGTCTGCTTAAAAATGAAATAAAATACGAACCCAAAGCAAACAGAAAACATGTTTAGTGCTCCAGTTCTATGGCGGTATACAAAGCGCTTGGACAACACTAGGAGAGGAAAAGATTCCGATTGGCTAGGAGCTATTGAAATATCATGGCCAAACTGGAAGGCAAAGACTAACAGTTTATTGTATATTCCTAAATTAGCTAGAATAACTTTTAAAAAAAGCAAGCATATTTTATACCTTAAAAGTAAAAGCCAAAATAAGAAAATGTATGTCTGTGTAGTCTAGGGGCTGGAGGGAGGGGGGGCAAGTTTAGGGTTTAAGTTCTTATTTTTCAAAACAAGATAATGCACATTTCAAAGTTTAAAAAGACATATTTGCACAGACACTAATCATCAACTTACTTTATCTTTGCTGGCCCAATGTGGTTCTCAGTTTTTTAATCACTTCTCCACTGGCGCAGCTAATGTGCCTACAAGTTGTCTAGAATTTTAATATTGCTAAAATTCAGTGACGCAACTTGTGATTAAATTGTGAAAACTTGTTTAATGCAAACTCTGATTGAAAAGAATACATGCTTATTTAAGGAAAATGTACAACTTTGCAAAAAATTATTTAGCTCTATATATAGCCCCACATTTAACAGCTTTACCAACCTGCAAAAAAGTTGGTTCTTGTAGAAAACTGCCAGGCTATGTAGTCTGAAATCTGGAGTAGTATTACCAGAGAGCTGTCAGTCAGCCATCCATCCATCTAATTGGCTTCTTACCATCTTTCCATCATGTTTTTTTTATAACTGGTCGCCTCTGGCTAAAATGCAAATCATGAGGAAGAGCCGTCTAGAAAAAGCTGCTGCTTTCTTAATTATCTGTCAGAGTATGGACCAGTGGACCCAGGGCCGCACTGTGGAGTTATGCTAAGCAGCAAGGCATCATGGGAATTGGAGTGACAGCTCATTTTCCTCCTGTGTTTTCTGTGTTCGAATGACAATGCAGAAATATGGGTTTTCCCACACTTTCTCTGAACACCTGGGCTATTGCTCAGGGGAGCACAAAGCCAAAACTGTCACATTTCCAGACATGGTCTTATTGCTGTCACTATGACAGGATTGTTGACAAATGCCAGCAGTCATCTCAGCATCTTGGGAAACGTCTGCCATGATTGTGTCAACAGCCTGACAGAAATTGTTAATGTTTAAACTTCTTCCCCTGACAGAATCCTGTCTTGCTGACAATATTTGTCATATGAAACTCAATCTTTGTCAAACTTGCTTAAAAATTAACACTTCCCCCATTTCTTTTTTTTTTTTTTTCAGCTAACTGCCTAGCAAGGCATTTTTTTAAGCAAGAAGATTTCAACAAGGTAATGCAAGACAGTTAAGACCACACTGAGTACAGATCCAGCACCCCATTACAAACTTATGTCCAACTTGTCCTTTTGACCTTTGCTACAAGTATAGTGTTTTTCATTCTATATCCTCCCTCTTTTATTGGCCTTAGGAATAAAATTTCTGAATTATTCAAAAGCATCAAAAATCTTATTTCTCAGTGTCCTACTCAGAAAATCAATTAAACATAGTTTAACACATATGAATATCAGTTTAAGTTTGGAGACATACATTAACTGCTTTTCCAATTTTGATTTTGAAAGCTAATTTGAATAAAACATAAAAGTTTTGCAATAGCTTAGCCCAAGTGTCTTGTGTTTAAAAACATTTTGCCAAATCTCGACCACATGCATAGTCCAAGAATCCTCATTTTGGCAATGTCTGTTGTGAAATGTTTATGTGATAAGTCTCAGATCAGATTTTTTAAAAAAGAAAGAAAGAAAAAGAAAAAAAAAATAAACATGTTATTGGAAATCTACAGAGTGGCTGATTTTTGGAAATAAAATTAGCAAAATATGATGTTGAGATTACTAGAAGGTTGTTGAATTGTTTTCAGTGGTTCCAGAAACAGCCAAAATCCCATCGAGGGGATGATTAACATCCCAGAAATTGTACAGGGTAAGCTGATTGGTTAGCCAAATAAAACACTTAGCTGTCCTTTAGAGAATACCCCAACTCAGAATGGGAGAAGAAATAATTATTAGTAGTTACTTTATAATAATTAAGCCAAATATGGTATAAACTTATAATAAGATAGGGTACTTCGGCCAAGCACACTTCAGTGATTTATTATTGGAACAGAAATCTCCTCACAGCATGGCAGGAATCCAGAAATACCACCTGCTGAATTGTTACCAAATCTAATTTCCAGTTACAATATATCTAACTAATAATAATGTGTTATCACTCCAGTTGCTGTGATGATAATCAACTTTTTTCTTTCTTTCTTTTTTTCTTAGTGTACACATTTGGTTTAGTTTTTCTGTCAGATTTGCAAACTCGTCTTTCAGAGACACTTTTAAAATTAGTATTGATGTTCTAATTCATATGGATAGAATAATAATATTAATAAAAACAGTTAAAAATATAAGCATACATATAGTAGGTAAAGTTATTTATTTGGAAATTTTAAGAACTCAATCTCATTACTGTCTGAAATTTGGGACATAATTTCTTCTTTGAATTTCATCATTTAGAAAATGGAATGATTACAGTAGATAATCTCTAGGAATCTTCCAACTCTTTAATTCTATAATTCTACTGTTGTATTTTGGACATGTGCTCTATATATGGCAGATAATGTAGGAGAGCCTAACATATTTCTTGGGTTAGGTGTCAAATAATTTTAAACCTGGAACAAAGCAGAAAACTGACAAAAATGAGACAAAAATAACCTTTGTCTGAGTTTTCAGTTGAAAAGAAAAATAAAATGAAATAATGCATCCTGGAAAATAAATGATAAAATATATTTCTCTCCTCTCAGCAGCAGATGGGGTATTACTAGTGCATAATATTTTGTGTATTTATGTGAGTAGGTATAGTCAAGCAATGTTTCTGAATTGGGTGTCAATAGGAAAGTGGGGATGGACTTGAGAGAGGAAGAGGGTGGAGTTTTTAACATTTCAAGAAATACCTGGGATAGTGAAAATAAAAGACATGAATCAAACTGATTAAAAAAAAAAAAAGTAAATGACCTACTTCAACATATATGTATAAATAGAAATGAAGATGATAGATATATACAAAATATGCAAAGTATTTTTAGTGAGATCTATAAGGACTAACAAGGAAGATTTAGGAGAGAAATTCTATAGTAGCTGGGATTGGAGCTGCTCTTTGAAGGAAGCTAATTATTCCAAGACATGGAAGAAAGGAGGCAGTGCATTCCAGACATTCTCCATATGCAATTAAAAGAGCTTGCAAACACATCAAGAATAGCTACCAGAATGAAAACTATGGATTTGGTGACCATTTCTTCTGCTCCTGATGAAGTTTCTTACATCCTTCAGTAAAATTGTTTTCTAGATACTTCTTCATTGCAAATCCTTCTTCTCCCCCTCTTTTTTATATTAGCATTATGAATGCATTCTTCACAATATTTTTTTCAGACTATCACTATGTAAAATTTTTTGGATCCAAATTATACATTATTATATAATTATATCAACATTACCTTCAAGTCTTAGACAATCAGCTACAGAAAGTGTAGCACTCCTACATATCCACCTAAATCTTTCTCATATTTCAAATAAACACAGAAAATTAAATATTTCAAGGATTTTTCTTCTGTTGATCATGATATTCCTTTTGTCAACACTGATTGTAATTATTTTTTTATAACTTAACAGATAATCTTCCTTAGTTGAGTCTGAAACATTCTTCTTTCTATGAAGAAACTATTGACTATCTCTTTGGAAACTAGGTGGAGTTTACATAGCATTATAGTTTCAGAGCTGGAAGCATGCAAGAGGCCACCTTGGTGAGGTAAGACAATTGAGACCTCTCAACATTTAGTGCTTTGCTCCTGGCTATTTTCTCCTGTAATAAGTAACATAATCAGCATAAACACATCAGCATTTTAATCCAATACCACTCATTCCAGAAGTAAAATAAAATCTGGTCTATCATGGAAAGATCCAAGCAAAAGTGACCCAGGGAAATTAACCAGAAAGAAAACAGAATCAGGGAGAACTTTATTGAGGATATATGGCATCTAGTTTGAGCCTTGAAGAAAATAATTTTAAAAGATAATTTAAAATCAAATTAAGGTGTGCCTTCTAGATATTGAGAATGGGCAGAATATAAATATATTGCTATTAAGAAGCAGTTGGTGGTACAGTTTAATTGGCAAAAAAGAAAATATAAAGGCGAAGAAGGTATGAGAAAAAACTAGTTGTAGGGTAGAGCCCCTCATAGTGAATTTCAAATACCAGGACAATCTATCTATCAACAAACCATTCATTAAACTCCTAATGTGTGCCAGACTGTGGGGCTAGTAGAAGAGAGATTACCCAAAATCCTGCAAGATTTAAGTTTAAATTTTTCTTCCAATTGATGATGGCTGTTTGATCCTGTGCAAGGCACGTAAGCAACTCTTTAAGACCATAAGGTGCATTCCTTAGCATTCCTTTGCTGAAGATGTTTTCTTATCTACATCAATGAAATCACAGGCCAAAGCCCTATATCCTTTGTTCCAGCAGCTGTAGTAGGTTTGGATACAAAGACAAAAAGCAGCAGGGAGGGTACAGGACATTCTTCATGGAGAAGGACATACTTAAAGTGAACTTTGAAGGAAACTGAGTATTCCAAGAAACAGAGGTATAGAGGGATTAAATTCTAATGTAGAAGACCACTAGTGTAAAAGTTTAGAGATTATTCTAATTTCCATTAGAATGTTGTGTGAAAGGAATAGTAAAAAGCCCAGTTTAGCTGAACCAAAATGTACTTGAAAGGAAGTAATTTAAATAGTGTATAATAAAGTTAAAGTGTTTTCATTTTATCCCAAAGACAACAGGAAGCCACTGGCAGTTTTGAATAGGGGAGGGATGTGGCCCTTACTGTGCATTGAGAAGAATTATTTTAGTAGCTTTGTAAAGAATATAATTGAGAAACAGGAAAGACAAATATTACAGATAATAAGAACATGAACAAGGTCATAGTCTAAGTAAAGAGAAAGGAAGAACAAGGCATTTATTTAGCAACTATTACGGATCAGGTATTGTTCCAAATATTTAAAAAATATTATCTCATTTAAACTTCAGAAATTAGCAACTGAAATGTAGATAATAATATTACTCATTTCATAGTTAAGGAAACCAAGTAAAAGTAAAGTGACTTGTCCAAGTTCAAACACTTAGTAAGTGCCTGAAGTCACATTTGAACAAAGGTCTTCCTAACTCTCATCTCAGCACTCTATCCACTATACACCCTATAAGTCTCTAAGAAAAGGTACATTTTTCTAGCTTGTCTCAAGCATGATCCTTATAAATACTCAGCAGTCAAGTTTATATTTTGTTTGTATGTTTTGTTTTTAGTGAATTAAGGTTTAGGATAACACTTTTTTTTCTGCTCATGAACTTTTTTTTACCCAAAAATTTTTTATGCACCCCAAGCTATCTGCATATATTAAACTTGTATAAAATCAAAATTTTTACTGATAATCAATTACAAAAAACTTAATTTTAAAACAATTCTTTGATATGAAAATAATTTTACCATTTATTAAAGACAAAAACAAATTTGCTAACTAATGATGAGATGAGTGTGGTTATTAGTTTTACATCAAAAATTAAATATTGAGGGAATATTTGATACCTTTATTTGTTTGTTGCCAATTTTTTTTTGTAACATCCACATTCAGTTATATGATACGATATGTGATCACAAGCCACAGTTTAAGAAGCTTTGGTTAGGAAACCTGGGAGGTCTAGAAGCAGCAAGGTGGCAATGGTACTTATTCTATCTTAGTATTGATCTTGATCATCATTCTTTAATATTAACTTGGAGTTCTGGAGAAAAATATTTACATAACAGTATAATTTTTAAAAAAATGATTATACATGAAACTTCAAATACATTATTTACAACTTGCTATTCCTTTAAAATGTATAATAAAATTACCATGCTAATTTGTTTTTTCCCCTTTTTTTCCCTCTTCACCACCCTAGAGATGGCTACCATTAGGCACAAATAAACATATATATATATATAAATCATCCTATACATATTTCTCTTTAGCAGTTCTTTCTCTGGATGCAGATTGTTGTTGTTGTTGTTTGTCCTTCCTTCTCTAAGAGGATCATAACATCAGGGAGGTGATGCCACAACTTACAAGTGAATTGGATTTAAGTGAGGCAAGGCTGTGCAAAGTCACCAGCCTCACTTTCTCTTCCAAAGCCATAGGCATTCAATGGCAAGACATAGATCAGGCCTATTGTTGAAGTGGAAGATCTGAGAGTTTTTAAGCTAATTTCCCCCCCAAGTTTCTGTTTGCCTGAGTCAAGTCCATTCATTGATTAAGGGCAAAGAACGGCCTCTTTTATCTAATCAAAAAAAAAAAATATTCTGGGAGGGGAAGACCCTCAGAGTTTCTGGGCAAAACAGAAAAAAAAATGCAATTTATACTCACTCTAAACTATCAAGATCCCAAACAATGACTAAATGATGCATGGACTTTTGTTGGTCAATCAAAGAATGTTAGAGTGTGATGGGCAAAAGAATAAATCTAGCCTCTAAACCCCAAGATATCTTTTAAAGTTTCAAAAATCAAAAGTTATATTCTTTGGATAGAGCACCTATAGGGTATGATTCTCTTTTTTGAACAGAAAGAGTGGAGGGAGGGAGAGAAGGAGAGGAGTGAGGAAGAAAAGCCCATACTGATAGCATCCTTTGTATGTTCTTTGTAATTAATGAAGTCTTAGATTGTGTTGCCTCTTAATTATGGAGAAGCAAGCAGGTAAGGAAGGAAGTTTCATCTGAACCTTTGCCATATCTCCTACAGCCTCATGGGGATGTGAAGAATAAATATATTTTTAGCACTGACCTTGTATTAAATGCAAGGCTTCAACATTGGGATATAGCTCAGGATGTATAATCTCAAGTATACTTAATTCAATTTAATTAAATTGCCAACTTTGAAAATTCTGTACCAAATACTGAATATATTACTATATCTGCAACAGAGATCCTGCCTTCAAGAAACTTATATTCTAATGGGAGAAAGGGGGGATTAAAGAAGATATGGACACATATAATCATGATATAAATAATAAATACAAAGGAGACTTCTAGATAGAGTATTATATGAAAGAATGCTCATCTTTGAAATTCAAGGAAAGCTTTGAAGAGGAATTAACACAAGATGAATTATGAAGGAAGTAAGATACCACTAGTAAGAAATGGACAGAAATTTTATTTCAGGCAAGTGGAGTGGAGTGATTAAAACCATGGAGACAGACAAGAGCAGAACAAGAATGATGAGGGGAAAGCAGTGGAGTTTTGTTGTAATCTAGAGTAGATAGGGAGGGGATTATTGTCTGAAAAGGCCATATTTATGACAGTAGGGTAAATTTATGCCAGCATGACATTAAATACACTTACTATTGTATGCATCATTTGCTTTCCTTGGAAATGGAGGTATGTCATATTAATAGGAGGGGGAAAGGAGACATTGGCTTTGGACAAAGCAGAGTGTATAGAAATTGCTGGAAGACATACATAGATGACCTATGTAGAAAAATACCAATTAATGATAGTTAGCATTTATATAGTGCTTTAGAGTCTGCAAAACACTATGTAATTATTATCTTATTTGATCCTTAAAAGAAACCTGAAAGGTAGATACTATTAATGCCTTTAATTTACATATGAGGAAAATGAGGCAAGCAGAGGTTAAATGACTGGCCCAGGATCGCAAAGCTAATAGGTGCTTGAGACTAGATTTAGACACAGGTCTTCCAAAATCCAGGCCCAGCCACATTTAATAAGTGGCTTAATGAGCCACTTATACTGAGCTATTTTAATATATAGATACAAATATAGATAATATATTATATATTAGATTTATATAGATAGATACAGATATAAAATACAGATTTAATATAAATATAAATTTAGCATTATATTATTATAATTAATATAAGTACTGAGCTATTTTAATATATAGAAGACAAACTGAGATACCAGTAAGGTAGGCAAGATGATACTTAAACCAGAAGTTTATATTAGCTAGACTGGATCTCAGAGGAACATTTCTATGTTCTACATTCATTTGGATAATTTTGCAGCCTACAAGTATATTTTATTTTTTTATCTTCAGTTTAAGTCATAATCTGCAGTATAAATGTTATATATTATGAAATATTAGTAATATGAAATATTATTATTATTATTAAAATGAAAGTTATAAAGAATACAAGAAAATGTCATATTGTTATGAAATAATGGGAGGTGGAATAATCAAGACCAGATGAACAATGTACCTAATGAAAATATAAATGAAAAAAAGTCACTTAAAAAATTGAAGTCTGAATAGATTTTTTTAAAACAGTGATTGCTGACTATAGATAATGAAACACACTTCCCTTCTAGCATTGAAGTGGAGATAATGACAACTACTTAGCTGGAATGTTGAATACATTTTTGAGTGGTCACTGAGTTGAATGTTATTTAATTGCTTTTGTTTGTGTTAAGAAATTCAAGACCCTGATGGTCAGAGTGGAAAGAAAAATGTTTTCTTAAAATCTGGGAATGAGTGAATGTAATATTAAAGCAAGAGGCAATAAGGCAATAATAGTATTTATTTATTTATTAAGAAAACAAGTGATCATGTTGGGAAGAATGATATTTCTCTGCTCTTTTTTCCCTTTCCTAGATTCCTGTTCCTTTAGTATTGAAAAGAGTTGGAATACAACTTCCTAATTTTCTTAAACTAAAACCAAAAACTCCAGATGTTTCTTCTTACATCTTGGGGAAATAGTAGAGATTCCATGTCTTTCCATCATCTCTAGGGGATAGTTAGGTGGCAGAGTGGATACAGCACTGATCTTTAATTCTCATATCTTGATCAATCTATTGCTTTCTATGATTTCTATAATTCATTACTCTTATTCTTTTTTGACAATTCCTTGTTGGTTTTATACTGTAACCTATTTCCATCTTTCAGATACTTTTTAAATGCCTTATTTTTGATGTTTATATTTAGTTTTTTAGAGGCAGTCTGTTCCAGGTCTACTAATAGTTATTCAGATAGATGACAATCACCATCACCACTTACATGAAAATAGAACCTTGTACATATAGTAAAAAGTTGCTTGAATAGTGGAAATGAATATACAGTAACTAATGCTAGAAGATTTCTCTTCAGGATTATTCAGCTATACCATCTTGGGGACCTGAATATTCTCAGTAATACCAGCCTTTTTTCTGTCCCACCATCATGCCATTCACCTATTTCTAAGGAAATACATGTTATCCTTATTGGAAAACATTCTTTTGTCACACTTCTTGATGTAGCAAAAATTATTTTAACTCATTATTCACAAAACACTATGAAATTCTTAGAAGAGAGACTATACGAATACAAAACATTGTTATTTTGTAGACCAAAGCTAGATTGGAAGGGAGGAAAGAGCTTGTTAGAAATATGGTCTGAAAGAGCTCCATCCTAAAAAGCAGGAACCCTGAATTGAAAAGTAAGAGCCCCAGGTCTTTCCTGCCCATAGACAAAGCCAGCAAGCCTTATGTATTAATTCAATTTTGGTAAAGAACTAAGAAGGAAATAAATAGCTCCTTAAGAAGGAGGAATAAAGAAGGAAAGAAACAAAATTAAAGTTGAAAATGTCCATAGATTCATAATGGAATCCAGACAACAACTATAAGTTAGTCATGTTAATTATCTTAATGGGATATAATATTTACATAATAACAAAGGTATTTTTCAACTAAATTTCAAATTGCAGTACTGATAATACTAAGCAGGGGAGTGGAAAGCAAGGAAAGTAGAGGACTGAGTTAATAGGTTAGGAAGGAAAGGTTAATGAATTATTATTCAGATGGCAAAGTTCCTATGTGGCTTGTGTTGACACCTAACCATTACTGAGTGAGAAACAGTAGGGCAGATTGCAAAAAGAAAGAAAGAAAAATGAACTAACAGAGTAACTAGAATGATAAGATAATTTAGCATTATCAGGTGACTGAGATTAGTTGTTTTGTAAAACACCCTAATCTCTTTAGAGAAAAGGTGCTGTATAATTGTTAAAGAAGTGCGATTATAATTAATGTAAAGTAAAAAACACTTTTGAAGTCAATCTGAATTCACTGGGGTCTATTTTAAATTAACTTATTACACTGGGATTCAGAAGGAACAAAAAAGTACCAATAAAAATATAAAATATAAAACCTAGCCAATACCATTGGATTTCTTTTTTTTTTTTTTTTAACTTTTTTTGTTGTTGTTTGTTTTACCATTGCATTTCTTTGAAGGAAGTGTCTGTTTTACCTGTTTTATTATTTTTAGAAGTTCCTTTGGAAAGTGTTGCCATGAATAAATCCCACCCCTTTTAATCTAAACATATTGAGGGAAATATATATATGTATTCAAAAATAAATGCTTATAATTCTTCCTCAGCCCTGTAGATTCATATACATAATGATGTTCCAGGATCCAGACATCTTCCCTCCCCACAGAAAGAAGCAAAACCTCTTCATACACAGACAAGATCAGTTAACTTTCCTCTCAGTATTCCTCCCAGCAACCAGACTAACCTAAATTCCCCAGGGAGTTAGTTAGACCTCTGTCTTCCCCCCCTTTCTCCCACCCCCAGCTCATCAGTCATGTCAGACCTAACTGGGAGAGCAGCAAAAAGGTAAAATTTAAAAGTTTGTGTTTTACTCCTTTTGTCATGAAAGCATTTTCTTATATTACTTTCTAAAATTATTTTTGCCATGATAAAGAGTAAAATCTGGGACAAGATTATGGCCCATGTTTTATGCATTTGAGTTATTTTTTTTAATTGCTGAGTGTTAATTTTATATATGGAACAAAGAAAAATAATACTTTTAGAGGCATACTTAATGGGACAATAAAATGAGAGTGATAGTGAATTGATAAACTAAAGACAACTTAATGTCACCATTCTTATCACCAGAAGTTCCTTGTCATCAATGTAGTTATATCACAATCATATTTGGATTTGGAAGAGGGTTGTTCTACAGTATGAAAGTACCCCATAAAATGAGTCTGGAAATCACAATAGTTTTGCCTACTTCTTACATTAATTTAGCTAAAGATACTTAGGAAATAATCTCAGGTACAGCACCCTGGAAAAAGTGCTGAATTTGGAATTTGCTGCCTCTTTCACTACCCATGTAACCTCAGCAGTGGTGTGCTAATAAATGTTTAACAACTATTTCTGTACTCTAAATTATTAAAATTGTCTTCATCAATTTCTTAAACCTAGAAATCAAGAAAATAATTTTTAAAAGGCCCTGATTTGTAGAGTTTGGCAATTTCTGAGGCACAGTGAATAGAGCACCTGACCTAGAGTCAGGAAAAACTGAGTTCAAATATGGCTTCAAGCATTTGTTAGTTGTATGGTCCTGGGCAGGTTATTTAGCCTATTTGCCTCAATTTCCTTATTCATAAAATAAGCATTATAACAGCACCTACCTCCTAGGGTTGTTTAGAGGATCTAATGAGATAATAACTGTAAAGTGCTGAACATAGTGCTTGACACATAGTTTAAGTACTATGTGTCTGCTATTACTCTTATTAGCAAATATTTATATTGGACATTTAACAATAAAATCTTCTGAACTGAATCATAAGCTCTAGCATTCAGTTTCTTTTTTTTTTAATTTATTTTTTATTTTTTAATAGTTTTTATTTACCAGATATATGCCTGGATAATTTTATAACATTGACAATTGACAAACCTTTTGTTCTAATTTTTCCCCTTCTCCCCCACCCCACACCCCAGATGGCAGGTTGACAATACATGTTAAATATGTTAAAGTATAAATTAAATACAATATATGTATACATGTCCAAACAGTTGTTTTGATGTACAAAAAGAATCAGATTTTGAAATAGTGTACAATTAGCCTATGAAGGAAATCCAAAATGCAGGCGGACAAAATTAGAGGAATTGGGAATTCTATATAGTGGTTCATAGTTATCTCCTAGAGTTCTTTTGCTGGGTGTAACTGGTTCAGTTCACTACATTCAGTTCAGCTCTATTGGAACTAATTTGGTTCATCTCATTGTTGAAAATGGCCACGTCCATCAGAATTGATCACCATATAGTATTGTTGAAGTATATAATGATCTCCTGATCCTGCTCATTTCACTCAGCATCAGTTCATGTAAGTCTCTCCAGGCCTTTCTGAAATCATCCTGTTGGTCATTTCTTACAGAACAATAATATTCCATAATATTCATATACCACAATTTATTCAGACATTCTCCAATTGATGGGCATCCATGTAGTTTCCAGTTTCTGGCCACCACAAAGAGGGCTGCCACAAACATTCTTGCACATACAGGTCCCTTTCCCTTCTTTAAGATCTCTTAGGGATATAAGCCCAGTAGTAACACTTCTGGGTCAAAGTTTGATAACTTTTTGGGTATAGTTCCAAATTGCTCTCCAGAATGGCTGGACATATTCAACAATTCCACAAACAATGTATCAGTGTCTCTGTTTTCCTACATCCCCTCCAACATTCTGCATTATCGTTCCCTGTCATTCTAGCCAATCTGACAGGTAGCACTCAGTTTCTTAATTCTACAATGAACTAGTTCTATTAGGTAACCTCTAAGATCCCTGCTTATTCTATTCATCATTCTTTGTCTAATGTCCACAAAATGCTGTATTTTCATGTAAATTCACTTTATGATTGTTTAGTCATTTTAGTGATGTGAAACTTTTTGTGACCCCATTTGGGGTTTTCTTGGCAAATATATTAGAGAAGTTTGCTTCTACATTTGATTCTTTAGCTCATTTTACAGATGAGGAAACTGTAGCAAATTGGAGTAAGTGGCTTGCCCACTTATAAATGCTTGAGGCTGGCTTTGAACCCACAAAGGTGAGCTTCCTTAACTCCAGACCCACATTGTATCCTTTGTGTCATCTAGCTGCCCTGAGGTTCACTATATCACAGATTTAAAAAATATATTCTTAATAAGTCATTGTTGGAAGTGCTGAAGATTACAAAAAAAGAAAAGTTACATGGTCCCAGCTTTTAAGAAGATGGCAGAGTTGAAGCAGATGTAAATGGTGTGTATACATAATCATGACATAACAGAGAATAAAAGAAAAGAAAAGTACAGATAGAGAACCATAAGAAAATTTGGGAGTGAGGTGAGAGCTATTACATGCAAATTCCCCAGGTCAGAGAAATTAGGCTGTGGAGGAAGAGAAAATATTCAACAACCAAAATGAAAAGAGAGTACTTTCTAATCATGTGAATGAATGAATGAATGAATGAATGAAGGCAGGAGAGTCCTGTATCACTGACTGGCTCAATAAACATTCAAACTTTGAGTGATTGAGGTGTGTCAGTGGTAGGGTTAAAGAAAGAGGGTATTTATGAAATTGTTATAGACTAAAATAAATGTTATTTCTTCAAAAATGTTGTTAACTGTCATAACTAGATAAATGGTGTTCTGATCAGATTCACAAAAGGGAAAAGGGAATTCTGTAAAGATTTCCCACTTTTCTCTACTCCACAAATGTACCTTTCTTATAAGTTCAGTGCCATCTCTCTACCAAATTAGAACTGAATCTTCTCCATACTGCCTTTCTATTCAGCAGATCTTAAAAGAGTGTTGTAGTTTTTTTTCCCTGGTGGTCTTTTTTATATGATTTTATAGTAAAAACAAAACAAAACAAAAACAAAACAAAGCAAAAACACTATAGCTGGAACTTAATTGCTATAAAACATTTATCAAAATTAAGGATTACATTTAATCTATGTGATGCCAAGAAAAGAACTAAATCAGTGGGTAGAAGTTAAATGCAAATAAATTTTGGCTTAATACTAGGAAGAACTTCTTAATAAATATGATTTTGTTTTTCAGTCATTTAAGTCATGACTATCACTTTGTCGTTTTATTTGGGGTTTTCTTGACAAAGATGACCTCTTTGCAAAGATATTGGAATGGTTTGTCATTTCCTTCTCCAACTCACTTTACAGATGGGGGAATTGAGGCAACCACTGTTAAGTCATTTGTCTAGAATCACACAGCTAGTAAGTGTCTGAGGTCAGATTTGAACTCATGAGATGACTTCATTCCCAGTCTTCTATTCAATATACCTAATTGCAAGAGTGATTTATTTACTATCAATTTGTTAATAATCATTAATGAATAGTAATCACTTATTCTTAATAAATAAAGGAGTCTAATAATGGGATGGACTGCCTCTAGAAGTAGACAGTTCTCTACTACCAGAAGTATTCAAGTTCGTGTTGTATCACTACTTGTCAGCAATATTTTATAACATCATCCTTGGGACTAGGTAATCTCAGAAATCATTTCTAATTCATGAATTTTTCAAGTATTCTAGGATTCTATGGACTTCTGCATCAATATGAGGCACTAATCTTATCCTATAAACTATTTTGACTTTTAAACTTCTTAGGAATTTCATGAATGAGTGTAAGAGCTCTAATGAAAATACAAATGTGGACAAAAAAATGGAATACAGCTGTCCTGGTGGAAATGCCTACATACAGCATCCCTTTAAATAAATCCCTTTCGATTCATTTAGTAAAACTAGCACTCCCACATAGACATGACACTTTTTAGAGTAATGTGTCCCATTCTGGCCACTCTATTACAGGAATGACTTTAAAATGTGCAGCAGATGGTAATTGGCAAATGACTGTAGGCTTTGGAAGATGAATGTTATGATTAGCCTGACGTGGACTGCACTACTCAGAGATTAAGGAATATATAGACTTCTTGAAGAGGAATCCAATGACAATTCAGATTCAGGGATCAAGAAGCAATCTGATTCATTTCCCAAACTGCCTGATATGCTACAAGATGTATGTTTGGGGTGCTGAAAATGGTTACCAAAGTTGCATGTGAGTGACACTTCCTGTCTCGTCACATAAACTGTGTGACATATTAAACCAAATCTAAAATAGCATAACATCTGAATATATATTGGAGACAGCTAGCAAACACATGTACAAGTGAAGGATGCCTGCAGCTTGTAAGTGTGTGTGTGTGTGTGTGTGTGTGTGTTCAGGAAGGGAAAAAAGGGTACATTTAACCCTACACTACCCCATATGGCTTGCATAATTGCACTAGTTATGATCAGTATTTAAATTAGTATCATCCACCTTGCACTCAAATCTTGAAAAGCTCAGATAACAATTGATCACCAATTGCTCATTAAGCCTAATTCAATATTTTATCCTTTATCATAATTCTTCTTTTACTGATCTTTCTGAAGCTTTAGGTAGAGTCAAAAAGAGAAAACTCTCTGAAAATGTATGGGGGTCAATGAATCCTCCTCATTAGTTTCTTTATAACTCCACATCTTGAAATTCCAACCAGAAAAATCACAGAAAGGAGTACTTTGGAAAATATTTCAATGACATTTTTCTGTTCCTACAAAATCATAGGCTCACAGAGCATAAGAGCTGGAAGGGACATTAGAGATCATCTATTTCAACCGTTTATTTTATAAATGACAAAATTAGAGCCTAGAGACTTGTCTAAGGTCAGGGTGGAAATATTTTGAGACTTGCCTCTATTTAAGGATTCAAAGATAAAATTTTAAATCATGCTTTTTCAGTAAGTTCATGAGTGTGAACCCATCCTTCATTGAAAGTCATGTGAAAAATGGGAATGAGGTACAATTCTTATAAATAATTATACTAGTCTAAAACCTTCCCTCTCACCCTCTCTCTGAGGACTGAGGAGGGTAGATGGAAACAAACAAAAACAACTGAAATTGTTAATCATTTACCACTAACCTAGATTATACTATAGTTTTACTGAAAATCTAGAATTCTCAGTACAGTGCATGGTACATAGTCAGATACTCAGCATATGGCAAGAAAGGCAAGGATTATGATCTGTGAAGCTTCTAGCTTCTAATGGAAACTTCTCGGTTGTCCATGAGAAGAACTAATTGGGGAATGATTATGAGGTGAAAGTTTGATTGTGGTTCTTGTATCAATCTAGAATAAGAACTATAGGAATGGGCATTGAAGGCTATTAGTAATGAGACTTCTAGTCCTTACTCAGAAATTCTCTTTATGCCTGGCTCATATAATTCCAAGAAATAAGAAAAAAAAAAAGAAAAAGGAAAAAAAATACACAAAAATCCTGTGTTAAAGCTTGGACAGAGGGCAGATTCTCTTATAATAAAAAAGACCTTAAAGATTATATTTATTTGGCAAATTCCAGATAGATGATGAATACTGTTTTCTTGAGGGTTGGAATAGACTATAGGATAAATATTTTATATTTATGTCATTTGTATTATTTAAACATAAATATTAAATAAATATAGGATAAATAGGAATACAGGATAAATCATAGGTCTTCACATTTTATTTTATTTTGCAGATGGAAAAAAAAACCTTTTTGTTGTTGCAGAAATGAAATTCCTATATGAAATAGAGTATGAAGTTCTAATATTATGAAAGGGCTGGGGATTTAGGTACAAACAAAATGAAGCCTATGTTAGAAAATATATATGTGGGGAAACAAGGTTATTGTAATTAGTATAAATGTGAAGGCATCAGCCACTTCTGTGGGATCAAATTATAACTTCTTTCAAGGTCTTTTTTCTTATATTAGAGGATGATATAAGTGTGAAAAGAGAGGACTAGGAGATCAAGCCGCTCTGTTATGGGTACAGATGTGAGTATATACAAAACCAGTCTTTTCTTCTGGATGATTTTCCTTGTTTAAGGCATCTCTGTAGCTTCATAGCCAACTAGAGTCCTAGGGCATGGGATACAGACCTGCTGTAGTAAGGATGGATTATGGAGAATCCTAGTGATTGGAATTATTCATAAACATTCCTGAAGTACTGAAATTTATTGAATACTTGTGGCATAGTCATGCCTGCAGTTTTGGAAGAGCAATTTGACAGCTGAGTGAAAGATGGATCTGAGATTTAAGGCAGAGAGATCAACCACTTGATTACTATAATACTCTAGATGTAAGGCATTACATCTGCCACCAAGATCGTGATTGTGCCTAAAATGAGAATGGGTCACATCCATGAAACTTTATGAATTTAAAAGAAATAGGAATTGACAACTGATTGGATAGAGTGGATGAGAGTAAGAAGTAGGTGGTAATACCTAAATGGAATTGCCTAAGTGGAAGGTGTATCCTGTGATTGTGGGAACAAAGGAGTACTGTCTGAGTTTCAAAACCAAAGCCAATTTTTGGGAGAGAGTCTCAGGCATTTTAGTTTCTTAGAGTTTTCTTGTTGAGCTGATGGGTTGCACCATTCACTTACAATCGTGTCTCCAGAGTCAAATTCCCCTAGATCAGTGAGGATCAGTTCTGGCACCTGAAACTAAGATGGATGAATAATAAAAAAAGAAAAACAAACACCAATTTACCCATTTCTCAAAAATTTTGTTAAAAAAATGAGGGAAAATCTTTTCTTTCTTTCTGGTTCAGGGTATGGTGTACTCACAGCAGTAAATTGTTCAAACATAAAAGATAGTGGAGGAAAAAATCAGCACCTAAAAGGAAGAAATGTCTCAATCTCACCAGTTTTAAAAGTGCAGATAATCAATAAAAGGGAGTTATCACCACTGTCTTAGGGAAGGAACAAGTTGTGCCACTTTGCAATTTAAACTAGGGAAAATCTGTGAGAAATGCAAAGATGGAAAACTCCCTAACAATTAGAAGTTTTCCAAAGTGGAATGAATATATATATATATATATATATATATATATATATATATATATATATATATATATATATATATATATATATATATATATATATATAAAGAGAGAGAGAGAGAGAGAGAGAGAGAGAGAGAGAGAGAGAGAGAGAGAGAGAGAGAGAGAGAGAGAGAATATAGAGAGAGATACATAGAGAGATTCCTGCTTAAGGAAAGAATGCATGACAACTGCCTGGGTGTGTTATAATGGTGATTCTTTTTTTTTTTTTATTGAAATAGGCACTCATATATTCACTGAACTTGGCACTCTTATCCCCCAATTATGTCAAACATATAATGCAACATGCTTTGTTAGATAGATAGCCTGAAATGATCTTGATTTCTAGGAATACAGAAATGGTTGCTGTTATGGAGCCTGATGATGGTTACCAATCACCAGAATATAATAAAGACAGTAAAGATGGAAATTATAGTAGTATTGCTGCTGTAACTCCTATTGCTGCTATTACTACTATTATATCAACAACAATTAATTTAAACGACAGTTTGAAGTTTCCACAGAACTTTGAATATATTATGCAACTGGATGTGGGTTCTGAGTTCTGTGTTATCATTTAGAAATAAGTAGGAAACACTATGTGTGCCAAGGTTAGACCCACAACTGAAGGAAATATGCTTTAAAACAAATAAATACAACACAAGCAAATAATCTTTTAGTAGCAAAAGGGATGACACATGAACTTAGATATTCTTTAATTTTAAGTCATTAACACATCTGGGATATGTTTGATATGGTTGACTGTCATCTCCTTTGGCATCTTCCTTTTACTGTATTTAGTTAAAGTCTTTCAATTTTCCTCAGGTAGAGGCATTTCTTTGTAACATTTGTGGGTTCATGGTGACATAAAACAAAAAAAGCATGTATGGGGAAAATAGTATATCTACTAGCCCAGTGTTTGTGCCTTTATGTCTCAGTGTTTTGAGATTTGGGCTGTTATCTCTATTTCTACAATTCCCAGGCTTTACTTGGGACTTTTCTGTATATTAATTAGTGAAAAAAATATGATACTATCTTTGCAAATAATCAAATAAGTGTAAAGAGTTTGTCTGGTAAGTTAGTCTTGGATATTATCATATACACAAAACAGAAGAGAAATTTATATAATCTTTAAGATTACTATTTTTATTTTACTATGTGTCATAATATTGTGTTTGGGGATAGATGGAAAGAAAACCCATTTAAGGAATAAAATAAGCAATCAAACTTATCATGATACATTCATAACCACAAGAAGAAGGATAGAGATATGGTGTTATATGCATGGCATTTATCATAAGCATTATTTTTTCTTTAGTCTCGTGTATTATGATTGCTTTTATGGTAATACTGTATACATAAAAATAATTTAATAATCATATAATTGTGTTATATAACATCAAATCCAACTTATAAGTAGGAAAGAGAAATTGTCTCAGCAGTTTAAAGGGAAGTACCTTAGAACTCAAAATATTAGAGTAGATTATTTTTGTTCTCACATCATCAGTTAGTAATATAGTCAGGTTTTGAAACTAATTGTGATTCCAAAATCAGTGTAATTTAAATTTGATATCCAGATAGCATATTACTACTACTACTATTGTGGTTGTTGCTATTGCTGCTATTCTACTTGTAAGCACAATGAAATTATTTCACTGTCAAAATTGATACCAGACATTTTAAAATCAGTTCATTGCAATTTTTATTTAAATAATACTGGCTTAGTAACCCACAAATTTCACATCCTGGTATAACTCAAAATTTATGATTGATTGTTATATGTAGTTTATAGAACTAGTGTTGACTTTGAGATTCCCCCTACTCCAATAGATACAAGTTTTTATATATGTGGTTACATAAAATAAAGCAAGAAAGAATGGAAAGGAAGGAAAGAAGGGAAGAATGAGGAAAAAGACCAAAATAAAAATAAATTTTGCCTGTACTGTCACTTTTGCCTATGTTCTTCCATAAATTTGCTACAAGGATTTCCTCTTCCTTCTGTGCCTTCCCTGAGTTATCTTGAGAACCCTAGTAAGCTAATGGAGTTTTTCTCCCTTTCTTTACTTTTTTATTTTCTTTTCATCTCTCTCTCCCTTTTTCCTTCTTTTCTTCCTTCCATCTTTCCTTCCTTCCTTTTTCCCTTCCTTCCTTCCTTCCTCCCTCCCTCACTTCCTTCCTCTCTTCCTCTCTCCTCTCTCACTCCCTTCCTTCATTCCTCTCTTCCTCCTTTCCTTCATTCTTTTCTTTCTCCCTTCTTCCCTTCCTTCCATCCTTCCTTCTTGCTTACTTCTCTTCCTATATTTCTCTCTCTCTTTTCCTTATGTCCTTCCTTACAAAAAATGTATTAATTATATTTTTGTTAAGTATGAAGTGATTATTGTCCTTGGGGGACAGATTAATAGCAATTCCTGAGTACTAAGTTATTGAGAGAATGAATTACAAATCAATAGCATTAAGAGAATAATAATCAAGCAAAATACAGATAGCAAATAATAAGAATAACTTATAATGCAATGGCCTTATAAAATAAATTTATCAGAGCAATAATACTATTTCTGATGTCCCTCCTTCATAGTGCCCAGTATTCCACAGGAAGTGGGATCTCAATCCTTGTTGTTGGCAGCCTGACTTGGCTGTGAGTTCATTAATGTGCATTTATGACATTTTAAATGCTGGTCTTATCAGGAGTATGACTCTTTCTTATTCTGTGACAGATAACTAGGTTGACCTTTAGCTGCCTGAAAACCTCAAAAGAATGACAGAAATTCTATTATTAGGATTCCAAATTCATAAGGGAACACAGGAGATTGGGAAGGGATTTTTGAATAAGAAGCTGTGTGTAAAGAACAGTAGATTTAATAATCAATAGAGCACCTAATTGGAAGAATCCAGAGATTGAGGAGGTGGGAAAGAAATATACAACCATTTTGAAAAGGTGACAATAGAAAGAAAGAAATATGCTATTTGATAATTTTAATGGGTTGGAGAGTATGAGGAACTTGAAGAGGGAAATAATAAAAAATACAACATATTGAATTAAGTAAACTCCTCACAGAGTTGCAACTAAAACCTAAATTTGCACTTAGTGCTTGTGGGAATTTGAAACTGAACAAGAATACAATTTTAATTTCTTTTCACTTTGCAATCATTATCAGGAAATGGTATGATTTGATTTTTTCCCAAGGTTAATCATAAAGTAAACAAAATAAATGGTCACACAGAAAAATAAAATTAATATGGAATTGTATTTAAAAATGCAAAAACAAAAACAAAATTGGCAGGAACAGAAATTGAACATTTTTTCCCACAACCTTGCTTGATATAATACACAATTCTTCAATAGCAAATTAAATGCAAAATAAGTTGAATTTCTTATTTAAGTTTTGCGTCATTTGTATTTTAAAACATTGTTTGTTGATGAATGCTAAGCTCACAATAAAAAAAATTAATTGAAAAGAAATTAAAATTCAACAGGCATTTGTTAAATATCTCCTCTTTTCAAAATTGTATGCTGGGCCTTTCAGGCAGGATGAAAAGAACAAAAAAAAAAAAATAATGAGATATAACTCTTCCTCTTAAAAATAATCTAATTTGATAGTTGAGATTAAACATATACAGAAGTAACCAAAATATGGAATAGTATATGATAACTGCATAGAGGGGTACAAACAAAGAATTATGGGACCTCTGTGAAAGGAGAGAACACTTTTGTTAAAGGGATCAGGGAGAGTTGAAAGAAGAGGTGATAACTGCTTTGAATCTTAAAGGATGTGTAGAATTTCATGAAGTAGGGATACATTTGAAGTAAAGAGAGAACAATGCACATGTTCAAAGAATTTTCATGAACAAAGACACAAAAAAAGGAAAACTGAACTGAATGAACTTGGAGTGTAGAGTCTATATTGAAGGATACTATGAGAATGAACAACAATCGATGTTTAGCTTGAAAGCTGCTGTGGTGTAATAGAAAAAGCCTTGGATTTAGACTTATAGGACTTCATTTTGAGTCTTAGTTCTATCACTGCTTGACCTTGATCAAATCCTTACTTCTCTGTGCCTCAGAATCATTGTCAGCATATTAAAAGGGTGGCAATACGTGAATTAATGGATAAAGATAACTTCAAGAAATTAATCTATCAGTCATAATTTCTCATTGTAGAGAGTAAATCTAAATATTTGATCACATAATTATTAGAGTAATAATAAAGCTCAGATTCTGGAAATCAAGTACCAACAACAACATTTCCAGTATAAACTAAAAAGGAGTCATTAAGTCATTGTTCTGAAAGAAATAATCAAAACAAGGAATCGAAGTGGTGGCAAAATGACTTTTTCATCAATTTCTTCTTAAACAATGCTTTTGCAACTTCTCAAATTGGGAGGACACTGAAAGTCAAAGTCAGTTAAGTCACTGGACAACATTTAGAATCACTGTTTTGTTTATAACTTAGAATTTTGTGAGGATTTTCCTGTCAGACCATCCATCACAAATAGACATTAGATGGATGGATCTTGTTCTTTTATTTTCTTAAATTAAAATCTGTTTATTGCTCTAGGCATATTTTACTCTCTGTTGCTGTTCTTCTCTTTGTGGAGGTTCAATTTTAGTGGTTCCGTTAGTCAAACTTATGACTAAAAATAATGATGAGTCTTAAAAAAAAGTTATCTTACATATTAGTATATCCTAAAATTTAGGAAGTGATTCTTAGTTTTTTATTTCAACTTATTTGGAATTTGGTTTGCAAAGGAAGACTTTTAATGCCTATGTTCCCTTTGTTTTATTTCCTGTTGAGACTTAAAAGAGAGATTTGTAACCAGGATCAGTTTTATTAAAAGGCAAATATAATATAAAACAAAACTCATCTTTTCCCTGCCAAACCCATTCTTCTTCCAAACTTTCCTGATTCTTCTTATAGTTACTTGGGTTAACAAAGTCAGTCATCTTTGATGTTTATCTCTCCCTTATCCTACATATCAAATTAATTGCTAAAGTTTTGTCAGTTTTGTCTTCACACAACTTCTTATATCACATTTTCAAGGCCTTAATTTATGCCCTCATCTGTTCCTACATAGATTGCTGTAATTGTCTCCTATTGGTCTCCCATTTTTGATTTTCTCTTTTCTCCAATTCATTTGCCACATGGGTGCCAAAGTGAAATTCCTAATACTCAATACTTCCCTGATTAATAAACTCCTTTGGTTCCCTATTATCCTCAGTATCAATTCTAAACTGACTCCATCATATGTTTATATTCCTATTGCAAATTACTCCCCTTAATTTAATCCATGATTCAGCCAAATTTTCTTTCTTACTTCAAATACAATAGTGTATGTCACTTCTCCATAGTTTTCTACTGGCTATCCTCTACTGCTGGAATGCATTTTTTCCTTCTTCCTCTTATCTTCCATAGTTTTCTTCAAACCTAAGCAATTACTACCTTTTGTATGACAACATTTCTGATCCTCTCAGATGTCATTCCCTTTACCAAAATACTATTTATGTATTTTGTATATAAAAACTGAGATACTACCCAGAATTGTAGTTGCATTCATGGATCAGTCTAAATTTTTAGGTCTTTATGTATCTAAGCTCAAGAGAGTTCAAGAGTTAGTTATAATTAGCGTATACTCGGTGTGGAACATATAAGGAGGAGCTGTCATGGCCAAAGAGAAGAAATCCATTAGAAGCTCTCTGAGCCTCAACCAGGATTCAGTCGAGGAGATTCAGAAGCTAGAGAAGTCAGCTTAAGCTCTTGGAACCAAGACTACAGAAGGCCTCTAAGAAAAACTAGCCAAGGCTCCAAGTAAAGGAGATAAGACTTTGAAGGAGACAATAAAGGATATGGACTTTAACTCCTGGCTGCATTTAGGGGGATTATTGAACTGAAACTAAAGCTGCCATCAGAAGCCTCCCAAGAAACCTGCTCCCAGAGAACATCATATTTTAGAGGAGAATATTACAAATTGTTTTTTTTGTTTTTTTGGTTTTTTTTGAGTAATCCAATGGAGAAGATCCAAGTGAAAGAGGGGATAGAATTAAGGAGAGGTAATTTCTCCTTCCTATCAATTATTTTTTGGTTTGAAGGAAAATTGTTCACTAGTTGAGACACACCATCCCTCTAGAACTACTCTTCTTTTCCAATGAAAGTTGGAGAAGTATCACAGAGGAAATACTAAAGTTATTTTATGTACATGTTGTCTCCTCCTATACAATTCAAACTACTTACACATAGTGACTTTTTGTTTTGACTTCATTCTTAATACCTAACAGTGTCTGTGGCATAATTGGCACATACTGTTTATTGATAAATTAGGCAAAATTGATGCCCATCTCTATCAGATGATTTAAAGTTCTACTTTCCCAATGTTTATCATGTCACATAGGGAAGAACTGGTATGGTGTCTGACATTTCAAAATAAGAAATTCTTTCTTTTATATTCTTATCTCATATGTCACACCTTAAAATATTTAGGTCTAAGAAGGGAAAGACATTGAATTAATTCTTATTGAGGTATCCTGATTGGGAGAGAGTAGCAATCAAAGATTAAATTTATCACAACACAATGATTATTTACAATGGACAAAGAGAAGATTGTGAAGCCCTAAAGACAAACTTCGGAAATAGTTATTGGGTTAGATCTTTTATGGAAATCAGTGCTTTGATTGTAGCGAAGTACCAGTAGGGAAGAAAAAAATTAAAATTTAGATATTGTTTATTAAGTGCCAGGCACTCTGCTAAACCTCTTACAAATACACTTTCTTCACAAAAACCCTGATACATAGGGGCTATTATTATCCCCATTTTACAGAGGAAGCTGAGCAAAACAGGTTAAACTGTCCCCTGTTTGAATACCTAGGAAGTGTTTAAAATCAGATTTGAATCAGGTCCTCTTGATTCTAGGCTCAGTGCACTATTTACTATGCCACCAGATACCTCTAATGAAAGCTTTGGTCCCCTTCACAATATATTAAGAATTTGGTGTGGCAGGAGTTTGGGATTAGGAATTATAGGATCTAAATTTAAACCATAGAGATAGTATAATATAGTGAAAAACAAATTGGCTATGTATTTGGAAGACATGGGTTCAAATCCTGTCTCTGAACTTGCTAAGGGTAGCTTCAGGCAAATAACTTAAATTCCTGGAGCTTCAGTTTTTATCCACAAAAAAATTAGAGCATTAGACTCAATGGCCTTTGAGGATCTTTTCAGCTTCAGATCAATGATCCTATAAACAAATATCAGTGTTATTTAGGGTAAATATTTAATCTGTTATCCATCCCTTTTCTTATTTGTAAAACAGGAGAATTAACTTTCATCTCTTAAGTATCTTTTTTGCCATCTTTAATGGAAATTCAAGTCTCCAACATGTATAGCATGGAACTCTAAATCCTATGTCTTTTTTCCCAAACACTCCTTGTATGAATATAGTAAAAGTTTATTTATATATATGTATATATATATATATATATATATATATATACATGTGTGTGTGTATATATATATATATATATATTATATATAACTTTAAGTTTTGTTCACATATTTGCCTCATGATGACTTTGTCAGATTGTGTTTCATTTATTTTATACTCATTTTAAAAGATAAAGAAGCTGAGATCAAAAGTGGAACAGTTTTTCCAAATGGAAATAAATCTTGTAAATTTCAGAGCCAGACAGTAAACCCAAGTCCATCATGATTTCTATTATTTGTGCTATATTTCTGAAAGGACAAGGGTTGGTGGAATAAAAATAATACTTAATCAAATTTCAACTTCACATAAACTGACAAGCTGGTAAAAACAACCACCATTGCCACCAATTAAGATCAATCAATTAATCATCTTTTACAAAAGGCCCCTTGAGTTACATAAAACTATCATGTCATTGTCATCTTTTCTTTTTTTTCTTACTAATATTTTCACTTGAAATTTTGTTCTACCTTTGCACTGATATTTAATTGCTGCTGCCATTGAATTTCAGTATTTTTTCTTCAACAACACTTATTTTTCAGAAGTTGGATAGTCCTTTGCAGGCATCCTTAATTAGAATCTTGATTTCTCAACATGTTGGTTTTTTTTTTTTTTTTTTGGTCCTAGGATTAGGGCAAAAAGCAAAAACAACAGCAAATGGTATTAGTACTCTGGATATATAAGATCAAGGACTTTTTAGCAGATTTTTATGGCTAGCTTTATTGCTTCTAGGGTATAGTTTAGGGTGGACAATGTAATTAATCTAGTTAGCAATGAGGAAATAGAGTTTGATTACTAAATTAGGGTAAACATTATGGAAATTGAGACTGAAAGTGAACCACAAACATCAAGCAGGAAGTAAAGTCCAAAATATGAGTAGTGGAGTCAACTGGTTGAAACAAGATAAGGAGCAGAAACAGAAGTAAGAGTCTAGAGAGACCTTGAGTATTAACTCATCCCTTAGCCTTAGAATTCTCCATGACTACAACCATTTTTCATGAGTCAGATTTTCTGTCTCTATTGTCTGATCATGGAAAAATTCTTTGGATACAGACATTTTACCGACGATTTCAATTCAGAAGAATCATTTTCCTTTTTAATTGCACTAAGTCTGAAAAGAATCAAGCCTCTAACATCAAAATTTCCAGTTATATGTTCTTTTGCAGATTGCTTAAACTCTAAGGGCAGTCATCTCTAAAATATAGCAATATCAATACACATGATAACTATTTTGAAAGCGTGGGAAAATGTGTCATCCTATAAATCATTAATATAATTATAAAGTATTATTATTTCTATATTAATGATATCCTTACCATTGTCTGGTTGAGACAATATTAGTCTTGGATAATCATTAAAAGACCTCCAAAATCTTCCAACACCAAATCTATGATTATATTCTATGATTTTATTTTTCCCTTTTTCCCTTTCTTTCTCTTTCTCCCTCATCTCTAATTCCTTTTCTCTCTCTCTTAACATTTTCCTCTTTCTCTTTTTTCCCCCCCTTCACTTCCTTCTCTTCTGATTTCTTTACCCCTTTCTCCATTCTTTTCCCTTTGTCTGTGTCTGTCTGGCTCTCTCTGTGTCTTTGTTGCTATTTTTCTGTCTCTGTCTCTTTCTCTGTCTTTGTCTCTTTCTGTCTCTATTTTTATCTGTCTGCCTCTCTCTGTTTCTACCTGTATCTCTTTCCATCTCTGTCTCTGTCTCCCTCCATCTTTCTCTGTGTGTATTTTTTTCTGTCTCTGTTTCTGTCTCTCTGTCTCTGTCTGTCTGTCTGTCTGTCTCTCTCTCTCTCTCTCTCACACACACACACACACACACACACACACACATTTTCTTTCTCTCTGCATTCTCTATTAGCCTTACACTTCTATGATTTCAATAATGTAAAGAACTTCTAGGGAAGAATTTCCCAGGGAAGAATCTCTCTCTTCCAATGTACCTCAGCAACTGTTCAGAAGCATATCATCTTAGTTTCCTTGAATGTTTTTTGCCTAGAGCAAAAGTGTCAAACAGGTGAATTGCTAGTTTCATGAGGTCCCCAACATTGTATGTACCTCCAAACCAGATCAAAATGTAATTTGGGAATTTTGTAAAAAAAAATACAAATTATAAAAGTAATTTGAAAATATTTTGTAAAATAAAAATACAAATTATAAATGTAATTTGGAAATATTTTGTAAAATAAAAATACAAATAAAAATACTAAAATGCAATTAAAATAGATAACAATTCACTTTTGAAACAATTCAACATGTAGTACTTATATTCTATTTAGATAAATGGCCTACATTTCTTTTTGACTTTCATATCACTGGTCTAGAACATTAAAGGTTAAGTGACTAACCCAGATTCATCCATCTAGTGTGGATTTGAGGCAGGCCTTAAATACAGATCTTTCTGACTCCCATGCTAGCTTTGCATTACATTTTGCCTTAGTGATACCTCATTTATGTAGACATACATATGTGAGTTTCTGTTTCAGGGAGAATTGTTTCAGAGATATTTAAAATTATCTTCTCATAATGGAAATGAGTAATGTATGAAGGAAAACATATATGGAAATAAAGATAGAACTTTTCTGGTTCATGTACAGGTTGCATTTGTCAGTTCTAAACACTGGTTTTACCCCCTAAAGGTAACATCATATAATGAAAGCATTGACAAACTTAACCTGAACTAATTCATGTGTTCATAATTCTTTACATATAGACAAAACATCAATAGACTTTGACTGAGGCAGTGACCTTCATCCAGGACAATTGCCCTTAGCAAAGTTGTCAAATAGGTAAAGATTGCCTTTGGCAGCCTCCCTTCAACTTGTCTTCTCCTACATTAATCAAATATTTGGTGTCCTCATGATGCTATCTGACTGTTGAAAGTACCTCCCCTCATAACTATGGAATTTCCCAAAGGTCTATTCTCCCTGCAATTCTATTTGTATGGGTATTCATGTTCACCCTTCTTTCTCATCCAGCTGAAAGAAAACTCCTACCTCTGGTTCTTAGTCAGGTAGTTAGAATAAAATAAGCTGATTCTCTGACACTAAGGAAAGATGCTGCCTAACATGTATTTATCTATATATTAATCTCTTTATTCATTTATTTATTTACTTGCTTATTTTAAAAGCAATTTCTACATTTTTGCTTTGTTTTAAAATTTATTTTGATATCTTTTATTTTGCTATATTACCTATTTTTCCCATTATTCAGCAAGAGGGAGAGGGAGAGAGGAAGAGGGAAAGAATGTTGAACAAAACTAAGAAACATATCAACCATGGCTGACATTAGATGTAGCAATCCACAGGCAAAGTTCTTCATCTTTCAAATTAAGGGAGAAGCTGCACTGGTATTTGGGATAACATTAATCATCCTACAGTGGCAGCATTTACTTTCTTTGTTGCTGTTCTTTCTTTCATTTAAACTGATATTTGGTTGTTTCAAAGAGAAAACCCAAAGGATCTCTAATTTAACAGAATTATTCTGAGAGAAGATTTTGGGGAAAAAGAGAGAATTAGTTCTTCTTATCCTTTCCCATTTGCCTTACAACTCCACACTATTAAATCACCATTTATCATCTTTTCCTATCCAGAACTTAAGTTCTGCCCCTGGAACCATCCTGGGGTCTAAAAGAAGAGTTTTTACCTCATTTCCTAACTGTCTCAATGCTAAGATACTAGGAAAGCACCCTGCCTCCTTTCTTTTCCCCTTTATGTATTGTCTTCTCTCATAATGATCTAAGCTTTCTGAGGCTAAGGAATATCTCACTTGTTTATAACTGAAACTCCCAACTGGCCATAGTCCCTGGCACATAGTAGGTTCTTTAATTAGTACTTTGTCTGTCTATTTTGCTTACTTCAGAATGATTCAATTTATATATACAAAGATGAAAATTTAACAGCTACCTATTTTTCAAAGGCTATCTGATGTGGGCACTGGACATTAAATTAAAAATATGTTTTTAATTGCACAGTTTCTGAGGTCTTTTAAAATTCTAGCTTATGATTTTATCCAATGATTTTAGCTAATACCAGGAAATATAGAAGCAATTCAGATATAAATGGGGGGATTTGAAGGGGGTGCAGTGGAGGCAAGGAGATTGACAGGACTTTTTAAGCTTCCCAAATTATTCTAATACATTCAATTTTCATTCAGGGTGAAGATTCAGGTCAGTTCCTCATTACTCCAATCTGGTTCTCCCTTCTAGGGTACTATTATTATCTTTCTTATTCAGATGTTATTCAAATTAGTCTCTCTATTAAAAGCAGCAAACGGATACAGGCAAAACATATTGTTAGTAAATCTTCACCAGTTTGGCAACACATTAATGATAGATCTGGCACTCTCAATGTCAAAAACTCCATCAGCATCTGTTACAACAGAATCAAGATAAAAGGAGAGAAATAAAAACAGAGCAATGAAGGGGTGGGTGAAGAGCATATTACATTTTTGAAATTGTACTGTATCAGAGTCTTTGTCTCTAAAGAATTCTTTACTCTTCCTTAATCTGCTTAGTTAAGGAACTAGATATTCAGTTAAATTAAACCTACATTTATGTAATCACCTACTTAGTTCAAGTGACCCACTAAATGTTGTCCACTACCAAGATAGATATGACAAAAGCCTTACTCTCTAGAAACTCAAAATACATTGTAAAGCCAGAGAGAAAAGAATATATATGTTCTACCACGGGTGTGCTGAAGTCAGCTCACACCCTGGTCCTGTTTGTTAAATTGTCACAGTAAGCATTTTATACCTCAAAAATCAGCAAATGCTACAAATTAGACCTTATTTTTTGTTGCTGATTGACTTGACCTAAAACAGTGATGGAAAAAATCTTAACAATTAAGATTCAACTTCAATACATATTCTTTGTGTTTTAAGAAAAGACAACATTTTTTTTCCCAGAACACTTCTCAGTAATTATGATACATGATAAAGAGTGACAGAAGCACAAATGAGAAAAATCAAAAGAAGATGAGATGCAGATCTGAACTAGAGACGAGAGCCAGGAAGTATAGTGTTTGAACATAAGCTCTCTTTACTTTTCCTTTGTTGGACACTGGGACTACCAAGTTAAAGCTTGTCTGGCCATAATTGAACCTACTCTGAAAGAAAAGTGATATGAATAATATCATTTGGTTTCTCCTATTCTACTTTAATTTTAGTAGTTCTTTTCCCATTGCTATTATTTGTTTTTATATCATCTTTATTGCACCTTGTATCTCTTCTCTTCCCTAATCCTGCTGAGTCATCCTTCACAGATAATTTTTGAAAAAAGTAAAAATAAGAAGAGAAAAAAAAATCACTGACAATTAGAATATGAGAAAACCAACTCTCCACCCAAAAAAAAACCCTTATGTTATATGCAATGTTCTATATCCACAGCTGACTTCTGCAAAGGGAGGTTGGAAATAAAGGGAATCTTTTCATAGCTTTTTGTTCCTTCTTCCTTCATTTTTTCCATTGAAATATTATATGGTAAATCCAAAGCTTATTTGTCCTTTTATATTGCTTTTTTGCTTATTTACACAGTATTTTAAAGTTTTCTATTTCCAGATAAAAATAACATCAATCTTAATTACTTTTAATCCATACATGTCTCTAATTGTGAAGTGTTGCAACAAAACAAAACAGTGTTGGCTGTTTGCAAATAAAGGCAAAAAGTGCTAAGGTTCAAGCTGAAGAGCAAAAGTCCCTGACTAGAGCTGAGCTAATTCATAAGGCAATTTAAAAATTAATATTTTATAAACTTTTTAAAAAGTAGAACAGAACCAGAAAATTCATGTTACTCTAATAGCAAGTCAGAGTACTATTTTATTGGTAAGGGAAAAAGTAATCACTTTTCCTCATTTGGTCTCCTCTATCCCCTTAGAGAAAGCTCTTTGGGGACTCTAGTTCATAATAGTAATTATAAAATTGGAATTGCCCAGTAAAGGGAGAAATTATGACTGGATTCAGTTAATAATACTTGCATTCTAAAGGTGGAAATCAGGTATGGTGAGGAGAAGCTAGTTCTTCATAAATTTGAATCTACAGTTCTTAACATTGTGTGTGTGTGTGTGTGTGTGTGTGTGTGTGTGTGTGTATGTGTGTGCATATGATTTGTCCATATGTGTGTCATTCCTTTTTTGGAATCTGATAAAATTTAGAGATGTGTTTAAAGATATATACACACAATGTTAAGAAATCTAGCTACATGCACACATATATGTATGTGTATACATATGCATATATATATATATATATATATATATATATATATTATATCCTAGATGATATATATTATATTTAATTTGTAACTGAAAGAAATGTTAAATTCATTTTAAAGGTTAGTGAAAATACTATTGCCTTTTTCTCCATCTCTGTTAAAGGACTCTTCAAGATATATCTACAACCTTTTAAGATTAGACCTTCAGGATTAGAATTCATGACTTAAAAATTAAGAAAATGCGTTTCAGGGAATTGAAATTATTTACTTATAATCACACAGTTAATAAGTAGCAGAAAAAGATTAACATTTATATCCTCCAACTTCAATCCAAATTTCTTCCCATTATGCCATATTGCTTGTTTCAAGCAAGTCCAACTCTTTTTTTTTTTTTTTTTTTTTTTTTTTTTTGATGCTAAAGGAGAGGCAGAAGGAGGGAATACATGAAACCATTAAAGACTAATATAGATGAAAATATGAGTTAATAGTGTATAGAGATTCCTATGACTGACTGCATGAAAGATGGCTATAGGGCCAATAAAAGAAAAGGTAATTAAGGAAATAGAATTTCTCTTGAGTGCTCGCTTAATTTATTCACTACCACTCTTTTCTATGATCTCTATATCATCTGTACAATGAATCCAGGCTTCTCACCTCACCCTCTAACTTCCCGTACTTTAATGCCTGATAAAAGAGTTAGGATTTAATAATAGAAAGGATGCTAGATTTGGAATTAGAGAATTTCCAAATATTAGAGATGTAAGACATCAGGGAGTCCTCATACTGCAAATTGTTGCTGAACAAGATTGCCTCCTATAGCATCACATGAAAGTTATTCATTTGGAGTCAACAGATTGGGGTTTAAATTCTTCAATTATGTCCCATGTGAGCTAGGTTCAATCACTTCCCATTCGGAATATAGTTTTATCATCTGTAAAATGTGCAAGTTGATTTAACTCAATCTATAAAATCTCATTTAACTCCAAGTTCTATGATCCTATCACCTATACTTCAGCAGTGTCACAGACACTTTCCATACTTTTTCTCTACCCTATCAACATTTACCTGGAGCAGGAAGGTGATGAAAGCAAAGCAAGTTTTTGAATCCTAATAGAGGCGTTAATGATTAATAATCACATTATGTAAAAGGGAAATTTATTTAGATGCAGAGTATCAAATAATGGAGATAATCTCTAATGGCTGAATTCTAAGAGGCCATTGGGAAACTTTGGTAAGACATTCTTTAAGTAATGATTAGAATGGGACAATGGAAGACTACACATTAAAATCCACTTCTGAAACTTAAATTCTGTACATCTTTTGGGGAAATTATCTCACTTCTCAGTATGCAAGCATCTGTATTTTGTTTTTGTTTTAATTAATTAATTTATTTCAATATGCATTGCCTTATGAATCATGTTGAGAGAGAAAAATCAGAACAAAAGGGAAGGAGAAAAAAAGAGGAAAAAAAGTGAACATAGCATATCCATAGTTCTTTTTTCTGGATATATATGGCATTTTCTGTCCATTTATTGGTATTTCTTTGGATCACTGAGCCACTGAGAAGAACCAAATCTTCCTTAGTTGATCATCACACATTCCTGCTGTTATATTATTATTATACATAATTGATGTATTTCTGGTTCATCTTGTTTCACTCAGCATCAGTTCATGTAAATTTCTCCAGGCTTTTCTAAAATCAGTTTGTTCATCATTTTTATAGAACAATAATTTTCCATTACCACATCTTATTCAGCCATTCCCCAATTGATGGATTCTACTAATTTTTCACTTCCTTGTTAGCCAAAAAGAGCTGTTACAAACATTGTTGCACATATGGATCCTTTCCCCTCCATTATGATTTCCTTGGGACACAGACTCAGTTGTAGTACTGCTTCTACTTTTACAAATGAGGCAAAAAAGGGGCAATTGCTAAAGACAACATACTGAATTGATGAAATCAAAGCATGAACTGCAGTTATTTGACTCCAAGTTTAGTGCTCATAAAAATTGAATAAATATATGAATGAAAAAATGCATTAAGGATCTATTGTGTATCAGACACTGACAGCTCAGTGCCAGAAACAGAAAGCAGTACATAGCTGCAGAAGGGAGTATTGTCCTATGGAGTCATAAGGGTAATTGATAGAGTTAAATAATCAAAGTAGTAGTTGAATTTAATTATTATTCCCAGAGGAAGAGGTAGAAGATAGGGATGAGAGTGAAGGCTTCCAGGGACAACTGGACAAAAAGAATAATTTGGAGAAAGATAAATTATAAAGAGTAGGTTAAATGTGTTTACAATCACAAATCTGAACAGTTGTATCCCAGAGTGGAATTCCAAAAGTAAGAGAATTAAGTGTTCTAGAAAGGTGAAATATAGTTTAAAGACTGCTGTTATAGGTGTGGAGAAGGAAAGCAACAGAAGTACAGAAGCATATAATCTTTAGAGATATTGCAAAATGTTACTATTATCTTAATTCCACAAGGCTCTTATTTAAAGACATTTCAACCCAGAGTTCATAGCCCACTCCCAAGGTCCTAAAATACTTGATGCTCCCTCAAATTAGCATCTGATGAATTCCATCCATCCCCTAAACTTGTTCTCTTTCCTCTTTCTGCTAGGCATTGAATTTTAATGGCATACATATACTAGAAAGTAAAAAGGGATAAAAAAGACAGTTTAATCTGACATAGATGTAGATCAGCACACACTATAACTTTAAGTATTTCAGAAGAACAGTGATAATTAGCAGCCAGAGGCAAAATAATCAGTATTAATTTGGTTTAATGTTAAAGCCAAACTAGTAAATTTTCCATTGACCAGAATGTCATTGCTCCTATGTTAATTTGTTACCAGACAGAAAGAAGGCCCCAAGTAATCAGTTACCTTTAATAAAACTTTTTTTTTTCCTTTTATAAAATCATTAATTAAAAAAAATGATGTTTACTTGCATTATTTATTTGTTTTACTATTTTTTCCCTCCTCTCCCCTCTTTTCCACTCCAAGCCTCATTACCAAAATAAAGCAGAGAATAACATGATGATAATTAGGAAACATTAACATTTTGGGGGCATTCATCTTAAAAGGGAATATTAAAGTAGAGTAATTTATATGGAGCAACTAAATTATAAGCAATAGCAGTCTGATCGCCCCTTTAGAATAGAGTCTAAAATGATTACATATCAATGAAGGAGACAATCAAGACAAATCAGGCAGTGATTCTAAGTCATTAAGATTCATTTTCTCATCAAAGCTTCCATTCCATATACTTCTAGACTGTAGAAATGTATAAACCCAAATCAAAGCAGGACTGTTTTCAGCCTACCTTCTGTATAGGCTATCCCAGAAACTGAGAAACTACTAGGTGGTTGATGAGAGCTTCATTTCTTTTCAATGAATAAAGCTAAGCACTGTATTGAATGCTGAAAATGCATATAAGAAAAGTTAAAATTTCCCTGTTATCATTGAGTTCACATTTGAAGAAATAACACATGGATGATTTTTAGTTAAATTCATATGGGAAAGTTCAATGGTTCCAAGGATGTAACCATGATGTAGATGCTTTTTAAAACTTTTATATCCATTATAATGATGTCATAATAACATTATATCTTCTGAATACCTTCAGGAAAGCCTGGAGATCCTGGTCCAAATTTCCTTCCTCCCCTTTTGGGAGAGAGAGAGAGGGGGGGGGGGAAGCAGGGCAAAACAGATATAAAATTAAACAGACAAAAACAGAGACAGAGACAAAGAGACAGAGATGGAGATATAGAGCTAGAAGCAGAGACAGTGATACAGAGATAGACACAGGGAGACACAAAGTTATTAAAAGAGATACTAAAGGAGAAACAAAGAGGCAAAACAAAGAAAATATAGACAGAAACAGAAAGAGAACATATCATGGCTAGTAGGATCTTTAGACTCACTCTTGTTCAAATCTCCAGTTCCTGATCATAGATCTGATTTGACAGAGAACACAGAATATCTTGGGAAAAGGTTCAAACTCCTAAACTTAGTAGACTGGCAAATTTCTACGAAATTAGGCTTTGGATCTTTTGTCCCCTTGTTAAATCTAAGTAAGATTTCTAAGTGATTGTTAGGAGAAATATCGATCATATCAGAGATGTTGACTTTTCTGCTTCTCTCCCAAGGATTGGATATGGATAATGAGTGTTTTAAATGTTGTTCAATTTGATTGAATTGAATTTCTTACTAAGAAATTCCTCATCCCAATGGGTAAAATTATGGAGTTAATCATTTCTTCAATCACAAAATACTCTGTTTTCTTAGAGAGTGTATGTATGTGCCAGTAAGTGTTAGAGGTACAACACAAACCCACATTTTTTCCTATCAAAAGATACATAATTTCACACACCTCTCTCAGACTATATTGTACAGAACTGTATTGTTAAAGAAAGACTCTTAATTTTCAAATACCTATACTAATGTAACCACAAGTCAGTTTCTGTATTTATTCTATTTGTACAACTCTAAATTAGAAATTATTAGCAAGAAAGAAGAACTATGCATGACATACTATTTAAGAAATATTCAGTCAAGCCAAATCTCAAAGATTTAGAAATAAAAGTGATCTTCAAAATCATTTATTTTCTGATGCATTGTACAGATAATGAAACTGAGGCTCAGAGATAATCAATTTGAACAAAGTTACATTGTCTTGTAACTGTTCTGCTGCCCTGGCATAGAACTTCAATTCATATCTTAGACTCTGGCATATATGACTAGGGAAAATTCACTAAATCCAGTCAGCATCAGATGATACAGTGAATAAAGTGCTTGATCTACACTCAGGAAGATTTGAATTATGTTCCAGTTATTATTAGTATGACAATGGGTAAAATCTGCTACTTAATTTTACTCATTTTTAAAGTGAATTTGTAAAGTGAACGTCAACTTCCCAGGGTTGTTGTAAGGATAAAATGTGATAATATTGTAAAGTGTATTGCAAATCTTAAATCACAATATATGCTAGCTATTATCATTATTATTAATATTATCAATATTGAACTCTGACCACCCTTCTTTTATACTGAAGAGCTCCAATCTACTTTGTTCTCCCTATGTTCTCTACCTTGCGTCTCTTACTCTGTGAAAAATAATCTAATCAAAATCATTCCTGTTAAGAATATAACCATAATTGGCCCAGTAGTTCCATTCATCATTCCTATGATTTCCCAGATCAATATACTCTTTCCTGGCCACAAATCTCCCAAACAACTTCTCTTTTCTTTTCCTTTTAGAATATATGTTTTTTGAGGATTATCTTTTTCTTTGTAGTTATGTCCTGGGCATTTAGTATGGTGTTTGAAACACAACAAACAATTAAAATCCTTCTTTCCTTCCTTCCTTCCTTCCTTCCTTCTTCCCTCTTTCTTTCCTTTCCTTCCTTCCTTCCTTCCCTCTTTCTTTCCTTCCCTTCCTTCCTTCCGTCCTTCTTTCCTTTCCTTCCTTCCTTCCTTCCTTCCTTCCTTCCTTCCTTCCTTCCTTCCTTCCTTCCTTCCTTCCTTCCTTCCTTCCTTCCTTCCTTCCTTCCTTCCTTCCTTCCTTCCTTCCTTCTTTCCTTCCTTTCTTCCTTCCTTTCTCCATTCCTTCTTTTCTTCTTTTTTCCTTCCTTCCTTCTCTCTGTCTCTCTCTGTGTGTCTGTCTGTCTCTCCTTCTTTCCCATCAAAGCTTCTAGTTTAATTGTTGTGTCATTCCCTGTCTCCTCAGTAGGTGAACTAGGCTCCCTGATATTTATGTACCCTCAACTCTTATATGCATACACCTCAGATTCTATTTTTGCCTTTAGGCAACACATTTTTAACCAGTTTGTGAATAGGAAGTTTAAAAAAATACCAATAATATAAACATGAATCATGTATGGGACATTTTATTTTATTTCTACATAGAAAGAAAACATGAAGAAAAATCACAGAATAACTAATTTATACTAAGTTGAGAGGCTAGTATAAAAGTTTCATCAGGACAGGTAGTATAAGGATTATGATTGGCTATTTTATATTTTGTGTCCATTGAATAGAGTGAAGAAGATCAATGGGATTCTTCTTACTTGTTAATTTCTCTCTTTCTGGCTAAATCTCTTCTATCTTTATTATTGTCATTATTATTTTCATCACTGCTATAGTAACCTAAATTCCATGCAGTAGTCCCTGGAAAGAGTGAAAATTCTAGCTGCCTTTTGAAATCTCACAATGCTTTGTACTGAAGGAAAGAAGACACCAACATAGTACTTACTATAATGGGTTTTTAATAAATGTTAGCTGATTGATTGGCTGACTGAAAAAGAGGAAATATCCTCATAACAGATAGAAGCTTGACTAGGAAGCCATTCACTCAGAGATTAATTTAACTGGGAAAAAGTCTCTCCCACTGTCCATCCTGAATTTGGAGAATTGTCCTTACACCTTGTGGCTAACAGGAAAGAAAACTGAGGTTATGGTGGTGGTGGTGATGGTGGTGGTAGTAGTGGTGGTGGTAATAGTAGTAGTAGTAGTAGTAGTAGTAGTAGTAGTAGTAGTAGTAGTAGAAATAGTATACAGTGAGTCTTCTGGCTAACAGATAAAGCCTTTCTATCATGCAGACTCAAGGCTTTGCTATATATTCATTCTCACAGGCAGAGAATAATAATTAGTATTCAAACTTCAAAGTTTTTTCTATATTTAGCAGTTGGAGACAGTGTGCGATATGTCTTTGGACGGTAAAAGCTTTTTGCAAAGCAATGTACTTGTATTACCTTATTTAATTCTAAAACAACTTTGTGAAATAGGTTTTCTAAAAATATTTTCCTCCATCTAATTTTATTAATATAAGAAACTTCAAGTGAGGAATTTTATCGATAGCTATTATGAGGTGCTATTATTATTTCTATTTTACAATGAGAGGTTTGTGACTTGGAGAAGACAAGAGACTTATTCATTGTCATTCAGTCAACAAGTAGGAGAGATATACCTGGGTCTTACTGAGTTATTATCCTGTACACTATTGATGATAGCCTCATTGCTGCCCTAACTATCCAAAGCATATTCATATAATTTGTTTAATCCTCGAAACAACCTTGTAGTATAAAAGTATTATTATTTCTATTTATATAGATGAAGAAATTTATTAAAGACAGAGAGACAGAGGCAGAAAGCTTGATAAACAGAAACACACAGAGAAAGACATAGATAGAGAGAAGAAATAGAGAGAAAGAGTGAGAAAGAAAAAGATAGAAGAGAGAAGAGAGGAGAGAGACAGAGGTAGAGGCAGAGACAGAGACAGAGAGACAGAGAAAATGAGAGAGAGGGAGAGAGGGGGAAGGAAGGAGAGAGGGAGAGAAAAAGAGGATTTGCCTAGAGAAATCAGCATACATTTACAGAGTGCCAGATCAATATTTGAATACTTTATCTGCACAAATTTGCGTTTGAATTATTGTCCATTTCTACCAACTACATTTCTCAATAACTTAACTTAGTATTTCATTTTGTCTTAGGTATGAACAGTCATGGTTTGGCATATTTTGTTGCATTTTTCATACTTTGATCATATAGATGACTGGATAGATCAAATACACATCCCTATACTCAGAT
Source organism: Sminthopsis crassicaudata (assembly GCF_048593235.1). NCBI lineage: Eukaryota > Metazoa > Chordata > Mammalia > Dasyuromorphia > Dasyuridae > Sminthopsis > Sminthopsis crassicaudata. The sequence continues at coordinate 267,299,404 of NC_133620.1, forward strand.
TTCATTTAAACAAACAAACAAAAAAATTTGTTTTCTGGCTCAGACCTTGTTTGTCAAGTTTTCACAAGGAGAGAATTTTTATGGCTGAATTATAAAACCCTGAAAATAGGACTTTATAATGGAAACGCTGATACAACCGTAACTATAGTATTGCAATTGTATCACTATAAGAAAATTGGTTTAGATAATATACCCTTCTGGAATGAATGCCGTTCTAAATGATTGTGCATCTCCATAAATCTAAGCTAACTCAGTAATTCAAAATTACTAAGATTTAAGTTTAGTACCAATAAGCAATAAACTTATGGCTACTGCTATAATAACTGCTGGTCTCTACTCCCTTATTTCACAGCAGGTGGTCTGCTTCATGCTGGTTGGCAGACTGAATGAAAACAGTCAACACTTTTAAACTAATTCCTGGAGTTGACAGAAGACTTTAGAGTAATTTCAATTGGTAAAATAATGTTGTTGTGTTTTTCATAGTGCTTTTCTTTCCATTTTTTTTTTCAAATTAAGGCTCTTTGAGGCACTTGACCTTTCTGAAAAAAGAAAGGACAAAGTTGGTTACCCCCTTCTTCCACAGACAAATTATGGGACTTTATATATTTTCAAAATGTTATGAACATAATCTTTGAAATCATAAAGCACTCTTATGACTACATCTGAAGGGGAACATAGATTTAAAGTCAGCAAAGAACTTCAAGGTAATCTTTTCTCAACTCTCTTTTTACAAATGAGCAATTCAAAACCCAGAAAGATTACGAGCTTTTAAAATGACATACAGTGACCTTGGTAGTAAGATACTAAAGTAGGAAGTGGCAGAGTTGCAACTAAAGACTCATTGGTTATGGAGTAGATTTTGAATTCTATAAACAGAAGAACCACAACATAATTGAATTTTTTTCTTTCTCAAAAATACAGTAGTGTAAATTAGCCCTTAATTATAAAACCCTTTTTCATTTTATTATTTTCTTCTTAGTCCTACACATTTTAAATTTACTAAAATTCTCATAAAGTAATTTATTTGTATGCAGTACAAATTCTGTAGATACTCTCTGAACCTCTGCTTGTTTTGGTAGATTGGGCCTCCAAAAAGTAGCAGACAACTTCTCTTCTTTCAGAGACCCTTCTTTTCTTGGAGATCTTGAGGAATTAGAAGTGTCTTTTTAATGTAATATTTTATGAGTCCTCCACAGATGTGTTTTCTCTCATAATTATCAGTTGATAATGACTAGTTAGTTATTTTTTGGTTAAGGATACTTAGGAATGTAGGGTTGTCAAAGTTCCACAGTGGATAAAGCACTGACCATGGAGTCAGAAAGAGCTAAGTTTAAATTGGGCATTAGCCAATAAGAAGCTTTGTGTCCCTGAGCAAGTTAGCCACTTTACAAAAATTTTTATTTGCTTTGCTCATATGTAAAATGGGGACATACTAGAGAAAGAGATGGCTAACACCTCTTTTGCCAAAACAATACTGTGGACTAGAGGTAGACACAACTGAACAAAACCACCACTTAGGAATATGTGAAAAACATGAAGCCTCAGATCATTTCTTCTAGACCTTCATACTGTGAGGATTAAGTATATCATTCTAGTTTAGAATTTCCCAGGACTTCTCCTAGCTATGAAGCTAAGAAAGTAAGTGAGGCACTGAATCATCTTATGTTTTTTCTAATTTATACTTTGTACCTTCTGACCATAACACTGGTCTCTCATTATTAGGCCAGCAACATAGTGATTTATTCATATATTTATTTTGTATCTTATTACTAAAATCAATGTCTAGTTTTGTAGGGTTCCACCAAGGTTGTAGGTAGATGGCAAAAAGTTAATTCATTGGTGAGAAGGGGGCATAACCAAGATGGCAGAGAATAGATAGGTCTTTGTCTGAGCTCTTCTTGACTTCCCTCAGCATCAATACCACGTTAAACCTCTGAATGAGTTTTGAAACCCACACATATTTGGAGTGTAACAAATTTCCAGGAGTAGATATTTTGGAAGAATTTAATGAAAGGTCTCTCTCAATCAGGCAATACAGGGGAGAGGGGGGACCCTGTGTAGGTTCATGACAAGAAAGTCCAGGGTGGAGAGACCTCTTTGAGCAGGGGGAATCTACTTAGCCAAAATACAGCAGCATTAGGCTACTTTATCATGGTTCAGAAGCTAGTGGAACAGCAGACTAGTTGTGAAGTTTTCAATCCAACTACCAAAAGCAAATAATGAGCCCCTGAACCACAGAACAGCTGGACTTGGCTACACCCATCAAGTAAGAGAGGAGAGATGATAGCATTAGCATCAGGCCAAGCATGAGCCACTTTCACCAATTAAAGAAGCTTGGGGCAACATCCCCTTGCCCTAAGAGCAGACATCAACCTTTAAAATGAGCAAAAAAACAAAAAGAGCTGTTACCAAAGGTAGCTTTTATGGAGACAAGGGAGAAGAGACCTCAAATCATAAGAAGACTAAAAGCAAAATGTCTCCAGATGAAGGGTCAAAGGGTGATACAAGTTGGTCTCTAACTCAAAAGGCTCTCTTGGAAGAATTCAAAAAGCATCTTAAAAGAGAATTAGAAGAAAAAAATGGGGAAAGGAATTGAGAGCTTGGAAAAAGGAAAAACAGAAATCATCTTTTAAAAATCACACAATATATAGATTTGGCAAAATGGAAAAAGAAAGAAACTCCTTAAGAATAGATTTTGTGAAATGGAAAAGGAAAACAAATCCTTGGGGGGGAAAAAATTGGTGAAATGGAAACTAAGAACAATTTTCCAAAACATAAAATTGATAAAATGGAAAAAAAATCAAATGAACAATATGACTCATTTAAAAGTTCAATTGGCTATATGGGAAGAGGTAAAAAACAAAAAGCTAACTGAAGAAAATAATGCAGTAAAAATTTTATTTGAACAAATGGAAGCGAATGAATCAATGAGACTTCAAAAATCAAACAAAACCAAAAAAAAAAAAAAAAAAAAAAGAAAAAAGAAAAAAAAGAAAAAGAAAAACTAAAAGAAACTGTAAAATATCAAATTGGAAAACGAGTCAGAGGGACTGCTGGCCAAGATGGATAAGGACACACATATCTATTTAAGCTCTGTCTTTTCTTTCAGAATAATTTATTTCATGACAAGCCTTGGAATTAGTGCTTGACTGAAAACACACACACACACACACACACACACACACACACACACACACACACACACCACTACCAAGAGAAGATATCCTCAAAATCTGCCAGAAAAGGTCTGTTTTTGCTTGAGGGTAGGGACAGTTAGATTGGGCACAAACTGAAGGTAGGCAGCAAACAGCACAGCAGACAGAGCAAGGCAGGTAGTTCACACTTGAACAGACCAGAAAGGGGTAGGGTATGATTTTAGCCGTTTCTGTAGGAAGGGCTTTAACACAATGTTGGTTCCTTTGCCTTGGCAGCAAGCCAGTAGACAAGCAGAGAAGTTAAAAACACAGGGGATAAAGATTATAACCCCAGAAAGCTAGGGTCTCTTGGGATCTGGCCACACAAACTCAGCATGCTCACATGTGACTCAGCATGCTCTCAGAATCTCAAAATCTCAGATCACAGATGCAGTGCAGCCCTTGCTGTCCTGCTAGTGCCTCACTGCTGCCCCCTGCAGTCCATAGAGGAAGCCTGCTAACACCATCCAACATCTCCCCCCCCCAAAAAAAATAAAACAGAATGCATTTTTTTTTGTTTTTTATTAGTTTGCTTTCTCTGATTCTTCTTTGACGAAAACGGGCAAAACAATTAAAATGGATTCTAACTATTGATAGCTTCTATATGGATAGATAGCAGACTTTAAACCCTGAAGAAACTAAAAAGAGACTATCTCCAGATGAATCCTCAAAGGGGGATAGGATCTGGTCTTCAACACACAAGTATCTCATAGAAGAAATTAAAAAGGCTTTCATAAGTGAACTAGAAGAAAAGTGGGAAAAGGAAAGGGAAGCTTGGAAAGAGAGTCTGGATAAGTCATCCCGCTCATTTAAAGATAGAGTGGATAAAGAAATCAAATCCTTGAAAACCAGAATTAGTGAATTGGGGAAAAATAGCTCTCTAAAAAATAAAATTGGAAAAATGGGAAAAAAATCATAGAACAAAACAACTGACTTAAAATCTCAACTGGACAATAGAAAAAAGTATACAAAAGTGAGTGAAGAAAATAATTCATTAAAAATCAGAATCGAACAAATAGAAATGAATGACATGAGGAGACAACAAGAGTCAGTCAAGCAAAACCAGAAAAATGAAACAATGGGAAAAATGTCAAATACCTTCTTGGGAAAACAACAGATCTGGAAAATAGATCTAGAAGAGATAATTTGAGAATTATTGGACTTCCTGAAAAAATATGATGAAAAACAGAGCCTTGACACTATTTTCCAGGAAACTATCAAAGAGAACTGCCCAGATGTTATAGAAACAGAGGGTAAAATAGACATTGAAAGAATTCATCAATCACCTTCTGAAAGGGACCCTAAAATCAAAACCCCAAGAAATGTAGTGGTTAAGTTCCAAAACTATCAGATGAAGGAAACAATACTACAAGCTGCTAGACAAAATCAGTTCAAATATAGAGCAGCTACAATAAAGATTAATCAGGACCTAGCATCATCCACATTAAAGGATCAAAGGGCCTGGAATCTGATTTTCCAAAAGGCTAAGAAACTTGGTATGCAGCCAAAAATAACTTACCCAGCCAAAATAAGCATCTTTTTTCCAGGAAAGAAGATGGACATTCAACAAAATAAGTGAATTTCATCAATTTCTGATGAAAAACTGGAACTAAATAAAAAGTTTGATCTAAATATAGAACTCAAGAGAAACCTAAAAAGGTAAAAAGAAATCATGGGGACAACATTTCTGCTATACAGATATATAAAGAACACATGTATACTTTGTTCTAGAAACTAGAGGTGGAAAGGCAATTGTAACAGGAAAAGGGTAAAGTGGGGGTACTACATCTCACAAAGAGGCAAAGTAAACCTATGATATCTGAGAGAAAGAATGGAGGAGGATGAACATAGTATGTATCTTATGGCATCAGAGTTGGCTTAAAGAGAAAAAATATTAAGCATATTAGACTTATGATGAAACTTTTCCCACCTCATTGAAAAGTGGGAGGGGAAAAGTGAAAAGGGAAGGGGTAAGCTAAACTGAAGGGAATACATAAATTGTGAGGAAAAGGGATAAGATAGGGGGAGGAACTCTAAGGTGGGGGAGGGATACTAAAAAGGGAGGGCTGTGAGAACCAAGTGGTGCCCACAAGTTTAAAACTGGGGAGGGGTGTAAGGGGGAAGGAAAGGAGAAAAGCATAAACGGGTTAACAAGATAGCAAGTAATACAGAATTGGTAAATTTAACCATAAGTGTGAATGGGGTAAACTCCCCCATAAAGAGGAAGTAAGTTAGCAGGCTGGATTAAAAGCCAGAATCCTACAATATGTTGTTTACAGGAAACACACTTGAAACAGGGCGATACATACAGAGTAAAAGTTAAAAAAAAAAAAAAAAAAAAAAAAAAAAAAAAAGGTTTGAGCAAAACTTACTATGCTACAGGTGAAGTAAAAAAAGCAGGGGTAGTCATCCTGATCTCAGATCAAGCAAAAGCAAAAATTGATCTAATTAAAAGAATAAGGAAGGATATTATATCTTGCTAAAGGGTAGCATAGATAATGAAGCAATATCAATATCAATGCAAGAAGTGGTGTAGTATCTAAATTCTTAAAAGAGAAATTAAAAAAACTGCAAGAAGAAATAGACAGCAAAACTATAATAGTGGGAAATCTCAACCTTGCACTCTCAGAATTAGATAAATCAAACTACAAAATAAATAAGAAAGAAGTCAAAGAGGCAAATAGAATACTAGAAAAGTTTGATATGATAGATCTTTGGAGAAAACTGAATGGAGACAGAAAGGAGTATACTTTCTTCTCAGCAGTTCATGGAACCTATACAAAAACTGACCATATATTAGGACATAAAAACCTCAAACTCAAATGCAGTAAGGCAGAAATAGTAAATGCATCCTTTACAGACCATGATGCAAGGAAAGTTACATTCAGTAAAAAGTCAGGGGAAAATAAACCAAAAAATAATTAGAAACTAAATAATCTCATACTAAAGAATGATTGGGTGAAACAGCAAATCATAGACATAATTAATAACTTCACCGAAGAAAATGACAATAATGAGACATCATACCAAAATGTGTGGGATGCAGCCAAAGCAGTAATAAGGGGTAATTTTATATCTCTGGAGGCCTACTTGTATAAAATACAGAAAGAGAAGGTGAATAAATCAGGCTTGCAACTAAAAATACTAGAAAAGGAACAAATTAAAACCTCCAGTCAAACACTAAACTTGAAATTCTAAAAATAAAAGGAGTGATTAATAAAATTGAAAGTAAAAAACAACAACAACAACAAAAAAAAAAAACTATTAACTTAATTAATAAAACTAAGAGTTGGTTCTATGAAAAAAGCCAACAAAATAGACAAACCCTTAGTAAATCTGATTAAAAAAAGGAAAGAGGAAAATCAAATTGCTAGTCTTAAAAATGAAAAGGGAGAACTCGCCACTAATGAAGAGAAATTATAAAAATAATAAGGAGTTGCTTTGCCCAACTTTATGCCAATAAATTTGATAACTTAAATGAAATGGAAGAATCAAAAGTATAGCTTGCCCAAATTAACAGAGGAAGAAGTAAATAGTCTAAATAGTCCCATTTTAGAAATTAAAATTATATATATATACACAAAATAAGAAAAAAAAGAAAGGATCAGCAGGACGATTTCAGAAAGGCCTGTAGAAATTTACATAAACTGATGCTAAGTGAATTGAGTAGAACCAAGAGAACATCATCTGCAGCAATAACAAGATTATGCAATAATCAATTCTGATGGACATAGCTCTTTTCAACAATGAGGTGATTCAGGCCAATTCCAATAGACTTGTTACAGAGAGATAGAAGTGTATTCTAGTTATGAACATATTGACTTTTAAAGAAGTTCTCATTCGTGGATTTGATATGACCAATGTCAAATATAATATGAAATTAGGATCAGTTCAGGTGAGGTGAGAAAATATCTCAGATATGATGCTCTGGATTTGAGAAGGAATAGAATGAAAGCAGCTGAGGTTATCAAGGCAAGTAATATTAGGTGGCAATCAAACTTATTCTTGAAGAAAGATAAGATTTTTTGTAGTTCAGAAAGAAGTATATTCTTAGCAATTAAATAAGCCTGAGGAAGTAATTTAGATGTAGATATTAGAAAACTTTAATTGACAAGCTAAGGAGTTTGAATTTTCTTTTTAGATAAATTAGGAAAATATGGAATCGTATGGAGCATGAGATGAGAGTGAAAGTGAAGTGAGCTGAACCTTAGGAAGAATAATTTGGTTTCTATAATAGAGAATATAGTAAAAATTGGAGACACTAGAGAATGACAGATTAGGAGGTTATTTCAATTATTGTCCTGAATTATTCTATGTTCCTATAAATAATAAGATATTATGTTCTTAAAATAAACAATCAATAAATGAAACAAGAATTATTTATAAAGCTTTTGTTATGTCAGGCACTGTCACAAACACTGATCATAGACCCAAAATAAATTGTAACATACTTGATGGATATAAGTAGGCTGCAATATATTAACAATTCTACCTTTTGTTTACAAATGTCTTAAAAGACATCATCAATAAAAATATATTGACCAAATCAAAAAAAGTTAACTTTTTTTACTGCTGAAGTTTTGTCCTTGTTTTATATCCTATAACATTAGAGATCTGTGTGAAGCACTAAGAGATCAAATTATATGCCCAATGTCAAACCGTAAGTATGTCGAAGGTAAGGTATAGGCCTAGTTCTTTTGAACTCCAAAGCCAGATCTCTCTTCATTACATTATGCTTTCTCTAATATTTTACTTTTTCATAATAATAGTAAAACACATAGATAGTATGCATTACAATTTATCAAACTTTTCCAAAATACTTTCCTCCTGACACCCCTGTGAGGTAGGTAGTAATACTCTAACATGCACATCACATAGCTATTTGACTTTGGGAAAGAGGCAGATGCATTTCTGTATGAACCAGCTGAGAAATTAATCAGAGAGACTGAAAAAGAAGGGGGAATAAAAAAATGAGTGGAAATGATAGTCTTTTCGGATCAGGAAATTATAACTGTACTTAAAAGAGTTATTTTTTTAGTCAGCTTTGAAATACTATCCATGAAAAAGATAGTAATCTTTGGTTTCAAGTTACTTCCCATGGTCTTCTAATTTCTGTCTGAGCCTTTATAACATTCTTGCCTTGATTAATCTATTCAATTTCTTTCAATCAAAATGACTTTCATCACTTCCCAATATGCAATGAAAATTAGCCCTCTTTATTACTTAGTCATAGTCAGATGGCACAGTGCTGTGGATCAAAGGAAAAAGTGGGATTTAAAATGAGTACAGTGTTCTTAAATAATCCTTTGAGTATGCAGAAGTATTTCTTGGTGCTCGTTTAAAATTTGGCATCTCCTAATAATTTTCATATCTTATCTCAATCTCACAGATTGTTCTAAACCTTCTGATCTGGGGCACCTTTCTGCCTTTTTCATCTGGTATTAAAATTGAGCAAAATTCTTGAGATAAAGGAGGTAGATCACTTTGTCACTTCCTTATAGCTCATCCAATGCATTTCAGAATATTTTAAATGCATAAAACATAATATGTAAGATTATGAAAAATATTTATGGTTATTAAAATATATTTTAAATTTATAGACCCTAGTTATAAAGATTTCATTAAAAAGTGTTTCATTTTGTTTTTAACATAGCAGATGGAGGTAAAAGGAAGCAACTTATAGATGATACAAAAGTCCAATGGTGACATGACCTTATAAAACTTAAAATAAGAGTGTTAAACTAAAGTTTAAGAGGTATTAAAGGGTGATAATAAATTCCAAAATGGAAATATCCAGCACAAATAACCATAATATTATTTTTAAATAGCCATTCACCTAACCCACAGATTTTTAGGACCATGAAGAATATATCACCCTCCAAAATCTATAAAGAAATTAAGGGGGAAATACGAAAAAGCTGTGTATAGAAGGGTATGTGGATTCATACCAGTGGCATAAAGTGTATAGATTAATGGGAAAGTGATATAGATGGAGAGAAAGAGGGCAATAGGATAAAGTGGGGGGGCAGAAAGGTGGGAGCAGTATAAAATATAAAGATTCATAGGAACAAGATAGAGAAGAAGAGAAAGGGTGGAGGGCAGAAGATAAATGAGGGATCCTGGGTTGGGGGAGGTTAAATAATAGCAAGACAAGGAATAGAGAATTAAAGTAGAAGAGTTATTAGGGATTGGAAAGAAGAGATATAGACAAAGACTATAATAACAAGCATCAGGAGTAGAATTTATTAGGAAAAAAAAAGTAAAGCTAGTAAACATTGATCTCAAAGTCAGTTTTAAAGATTCAATTAAGAAAACATCTATATTATATGTCAACCATATTAATTTTATTTTAGATGTATAGCTACATAGATGTAATTGTGTTTGTAAATGTGTGTACACACATTCACACACACATGTGTGTGTATAACTGTAGCCTACATGGGTGATGTGGGAGGAATGAAAAGGGAAAAAAGAATCAAGGTAAAAGTACTTAGCAGAGGACAAAACCATAAGGAAGCAAAGAAAATTGATTGTTATATATTTTGAATGCTCTATGATATTGTGCTGAACATATGACACTGTTCCATTTTTATTTTCCTTTCCTCTCTTTATTTTACTGTTTTAATTTTTTTCTTATTTTGTATTTAGTTTAAAGCAAATAAAACAATTTTTAAAAGAAAGAAAAATTTTTTCAGATGTGGTTTGGGCTACTTCTACTTTGGGGATTCTGTGATAATAATTTTACAAGATCATAAATCTAAAATGCTATGGGTCTTCAGAAGCAATCTAATATATTCTACTTATTTACAGATGTGAAAACAAAGTCCCAGAGAGGTTAAATGATTTTTACAAGGACATATTAGAATTACACATCAAAAATGGGTTATAAATCCAGTTTCTCTGACTTTCAAGAAAATATATTGTTATACTACAGTTGCTGATTATCTAGTTACTTTAATGTTTTTTAAAATGTCACCACATAATAAAGACAAAGGTGTTCTTATTCAAACATCTTCAATTATTACATAATCCTGGAAATAGTTGAATTTCCACACCAATGACACTATACTTAATATGTCTTTTATGTAGAACAGGGTGTCTTGGGTGATTTCTTCTCTTAATTGCCATCTTGAAGGAAATGTGGAGGCTGTGATGGCAGGAAGGGCAGATGAGAGGGTGGGTGAGAAAAGCAAGGAATGGAAATCATGCTCTACTTGTTGTTCTTGCATCTCTGTTCATTGATGCATGTATTTTTTCTTATGCTACATAAGCTCTACAGACCAAGAAAACTGAACCACACCATTTTTCTCCAAGCTTCTGTTAGCTTTGCCGTCTTATTTCTCCAAGCATGACCCTCCTCCCCTATAGTTTGCTTCTTCTCTTCCTTCTACTTCAAGGTCCATCAGATAATTTGGATGAATAGATAGGAATATTGATGTGTAAAAATTGGTGAATATTTCAATTATTCTAACAGGGATTGACCTAGAATTTAGTTTATTTAAATTCAATAAGCATATATGAAATGCATATTTTGTAAAAAACACTATGATTGGAGCTAAGAAAATTATAACACAAAGGAAACACTGCCTGAAAAGATGAGGGAATACTATATATAAGCAGAAAATTTACTAACTACAAAGTAATTTCAAGAAGGAGGGAGTCCTTTGGTAGAACAGGGGAAATTTTCACTTAAAAGATGACATCAAAGTTGTTCTGTGAAATAAGAAATCTAATAAAGCTGAGAAGAGGATAGAGTACATTGCAGGCATGAGGGTAGTCTATGGTAAATCACTAATGTTGAAGATGCATACATTGTATATTGTATGGGGAATAACTAATAGGAATAAACACTGGAAAGGTAAATGTGGGAGGGCAGTAATTTTAAATGACTGGAAGATAAGTGGCCTCATATTAAGAATGAAATGTGGAGAAGATTTGAAAAGCAAAGTTTCTATATATTATTTTAGAAATAACAAAAGTATTTAAAGATTTTGGGGTAGAGGAGTCATTTGAGTTCACTAAGTACTAGGAATGTCAATTTGGCTGCTGCGTGAATAGTTTGGAGGGAAGAGAGAATGGAAATAGGAAATCAATCAGAAAGCTATTGTAATAGTACAAGTGAGTGGTGATGAAGTTTTAAATAAGAGTAGAGTCTCTGAGAATGGAAAAAGGACACATGTAATAGCTGTTATGAAAATCGAATTAGAGCAAGTGATAAAGTACTGGGAGTTAAGAAGAGCAAAAGGTCAAGAAAAATTCCAAGATTAGTAACCAAGTTGACTAGAAGAACAGTGGTGCCTTCTATAAAATTAGGGGATTTATTTGAAGGGATAAATTTAGAGACAAATATAAGGAGTTAGTTTAAGTTATCTTGACTTTAAGATACAAACATGACATCTAGGTGGAAATTTCTAGCAGACTGCTGATATAAGACGAGCTCAGGAAAGAAATTTATGCTGAAACTTAGGCTTCAGAATCATTTGTATAGAGACAATAATAGACCTCATGAGAACTAAAAAAATCATCAAGAGAGTTAGAGAAAAGAAAAGAGGATCAAAATTTATCAGGAACTAGATGTTGATCCAGCAAAAGAAACCAAGGCCTGAGAAGGGTAAAAGTATAAAAGGAGAGTGTTATGTTAGTTAAACATGATAAAGAGGTTATCAGTGGCGATGGTTGAAGCGGCAAGTATTATAGGTTGGAAAAAAGTATATATTCCTGTGTTTTAGTTAACAGAAAGGCTCTGCAGCTTGTAGATTTCTAATCTAGTCCAAATTAATGTTTTAATAGGTTGATAACTTGATATATGGAGAGGTAAAGTATTTTGATAATATTACACAGATATTGAAATCATTTAAAATATTATCTATGGTTCTTACAGTTTTATCACATAAAGTTCTTTGAATACACTTGCATAATAATGAATTATACATTTATGACACAGAGAAAATGTGAGGTCAATTATTTTAGTTTTTCCTCAATTTTCTATTCTTCTTCTTAATTACATATACACTTCTAACAGTTTGTACAGTGACTTATCTCTACAATATTACCTATTTCTTTATTTGGAGGTGAATTGTCTATTATTTTTCTATTGTTTCACTAAACCATTACTGATTGATAGCTTATCTGGAATTTTTGATTACAAAGAGTTTCCAAGAATATCATGAAGTTAGATGATTTGCTTAGTCACATAACTCATTTGTCATAGAGACAGGTCTTCTTGACTTGAAGATGAAGCTCTTATCCAGTCAGATACACCACCTCTCTCTTAGAATAATATTCAGAAAAGGAACATAAAAGGAAATTCCAAGGTAAAAGTCTGAGAGAAAACATTATTGTTTTAATGACTCTAGAATTCTGGTGATACATTTTATGTTGTCTCTTTTAGGAACGTTATCTAGGAGCAAAAGACAGAGTGACTTCATGACTTCTGTTTCTATCCAGAATCCAGCAATTAATAGACTTCTAACAATCCATATCATCAAGCTTATTCAGAAAAAAAATTACCTCGTGACAACAGAGCTGATCCAATCATGATAAAATAAAGGAAAATAGTTTTGTTTTGTCTTTTCATTTCACTCCATTATAATGCCCATTATAATGGTTTGGATTTTTTTTTTTTTGGTTTTCCTTTGTTTTAAAATTAATTTTGGGATTCATGGCCCTTTGGCCATAGGCATATCTTCTGGCCATTTATCACTTGGGCATGACATTTTTTTTTTTATAAATTTGACTCAGTTCCCGCTATATTTGAGAAATGAGGCTTTATCAGAGAAACTTCCTTCAAAATTCTTTTTACAATTACTATTGCTAAATATATTTCCTTCAATTTATTGTATTCTCTTTCTCCTTTCATTCTGTCTCTTCTCAAAAGTATTTTGCTACTCAGTACACCCTTCCCTCTATGCCTTTTATTCTATCATTCTTCCCATATCTAATATCACATTTCCCTTCTATTTTACCGCAAAGTAAGATAGATTTCTATATCTATATTGTGTGTATGCTATTTTCTCTTTGAGTCATTTCTGATGAGAGTAAGATTCACTCATTCCTCCTATTCTTCCCCTTTTCTTCTCCACTGTAAATGCTTTTTCTTGACTGTTTTTATGGCAGATAGTTTATACCATTTCACTTCTTCTTTTCTCTTTCTCCTAGTACATCACTCTCTCATTTTTTAGACATTATTCCTTCCTTCATGTTCAACTCTAACCTGTTCCCTCTGTCTATATATATATTCTTTCTACCTGCCATGCAGCTGAAAAAAAGTTCTGAGTTATAACTATCATTCTTCCATTTAGGAATACAAACAGATAAACTTTTATAAGTCCATTATAACATCACTTTCTTGATAACTTCCTTATGCTTCTATTGAGTTCTGTATCTGAAAATCATATTTTCCATTCTACTCTGATTTATCATGAATGCTTAAAAATAATTTATTTCATTATATGTCCACCTTTTTTTCCTGAAGGATTATATTCATTTTTGCTGGATAGTTGATTCTTGGTTGAAATCCCAGCTTCATTGTTCTCTGGAATAGCATAATCTAAGTCCTGTAATTCTTTAATATAGAAGTTGTTAAATATTTTGTTATCCTGACTGTGCTCTAATATAGTTGAATTGTTTCTTCCTTGCATTATTTTCTCCTTGACCTGAAAAGTCTGAATTTGGCTAAAATATCCTAGGAATTTTGATAATGGAATCTCTTTCAGGAGGTGATTGATGGATTCCTTCAATTTCTATTTACCCTCTGGTTGTAAAGTATGAACACTGTTTTCCTTGATAATTTCTTGAAAAATGATATTTAGACATTTTTTTTGATGATGGCTTCCAGAGAGACCAATAATTTTGAAATTCTTTCCTGGATCTATTTTTAAGATGAGTTACTTTTTCAATGAGATATTTTATATTTTTTCTATATTTTGGTTTTGCTTTATTGTATCCTGATTGCCCATAAAGTCATTAGCTTCCATTTGCTCAATTCTAATTTTCAAGAAATTGTTTTCATCAGTTACCTTTTATACCTCCTCTTCCATTAGGCCAATTTTCCTTTTAAGGCATTCTTTTTCTCATTAGCTTTTTGTATTTCCTTTTGCATCACTCTCAATTATCTTCTTAAATTTTCCTCTATCATTCTTACTTGATTTTTAAAAGGCTTTTATTTTCAAAAATATGCATGGATGATTTTTCAGCATTGACCCTTGCATAGCCTTGTGTTTCAGATTCCCCCCCCTTCTTCCTCCCCCCTCCTCTAGATGGCAAGAAATCCAATATATATTATACATGTTAAAATACATGTTAAATAAAATAAACGTTAAAATATGTTAAATATGTGTAAAAATATTTATAAAAGTATCTTGATGCACAAGAAAAATCAGATCAAAAGGGAATGAAAATGAGTAAGAAAATGAAATGCAAGCGAACAACCAAAAGAGTGAGAATATTATTTTGTGATCCACATTAACTTTTTATAGTTCTCTCTCTGGATGTAGATGGGTCTCTTCATCAGAAGATTATTGGAACTGGCCTCAATCATCTCATTGTTGGAAAGAGTGGTGTTCATCACAATTGATCTTGCTATAATATTGATGTTGTCATGTACAATGATCTCCTGGTTCTGCTCATTTCACTTAGTATCAGTTCATGTAATTCTCCCCAGGCCTCTATGAAATCATCCTTCTGATTGTTTCTTATAGAACAGTAATATTCCATAACACTCTTATAATATAACTTATTCAGCCATTCTCCAACTGATGGGCTCCAACTCTCTAGTTTCTTGCCACTATGAAAAGAGCTGCCACAAACATTTTTGCACATGTGGGTCCTTTCCCTCCTTTAGTATCTCTTTGGGATATAAGCCCAGTGGAAACAATGCTGGATCAAAGGGTATGCACAGTTTATAAACTTTTGAGCATAATTCCAAATTGTTCTCCAGAATGGTTGGATCCATTCACAGTTCTACCAATAATGTATTAGTGTCCCAGTTTTCCCACATCCCCTCCAGCATTTGTCATTATCTTTTCCTGTCATCTGAGACAAAATGACAGGTATGTAGTGGTAATTCCCAATTGTCTTAATTTTCATTTCTCTCATCCATAGTGACTTAGAGCACCTTTTCATATAACTAGAAATGGTTTTAATTTCTTTATCTGAAAATTGTCTGTTTATATCTTTTCTCCACTTATCAATTGGAGAATGGTGTGAATTCTTATAAATTTGAGTCAGTTCTCTATATATTTTAGAAATGAGACCTTTATCAGAATAGATAGAATATAGAATGTAGAATGTAAATTGTAGAATGGAAAGGTGTACTTGAATCAAAGACAGCAAGGTTGTTATAGTTAAATATCCACTCAGTATGATTGATAGGATAATGATTCTCTAATTAAACATATATTTAATGTGATGTAATAATATAATCACTCTAGTTGCCATATACTTAGTGTGATATGGTGATGTATTTATGCTAACAATTATATGCTAACAATTTATGCTAACAATTTAAATTCACTTCCCAGTGTTCCTTCTCTGGGTGTAGTTATTTCTGTCCATCATTGATCAACTGGAAGTGAGTTGGATCTTCTTTATGTTGAAGATATCCACTTCCATCACAATACATCTTCATACAACATTGAAGTGTACAGTGATCTTCTGGTTCTATTCATTTCACTCAGCATCAGTTGATGTAAGTCTCTCCAAGCCTCTCTGTATTCCTCCTGCTTGTCATTTCTTACAGAGCAATAATATTCCATAACCTTCATATACCATAATTTACCCAACCATTCTCCAATTGATGGACATCCATTCATCTTTCATTTCTAGCCACTACAAAAAGAGCTGCCACAAACATTTTGGCACATACAGGTCCCTTTCCCCTCTTTAGTATTTCTTTGGTATATAAGCCCAATAGAAGCAATGCTGGATCAAAGGATATGCACAGTTTGATAACTTTTTGGGCATAGTTCCAAATTGCTCTCCAGAATGGCTGTATTCTTTCAAAACTCCACCAACAATGTATTAGTGTCCCAATTTTCCCACATCCCCTCCAACATTCATCATTATTTGTTCCTGTCATCTTAGCCAATCTGACAGGTGTGTAGTGGTATCTCAGAGTTGTCTTAATTTGCATTTCTATGATCAGTAATGATTTGGAACACTCTTTCATATGAGTGGATATAATTTTAATTTCATCATCCAGTGTTTACACCCTCTTCGCTGCTCCCGCCTTGCTGCCAAAATGGAGTATCCACACTGGGCTAAAAGTCTTTTCGCAGAGATGGCAGAGATTGTAACTCTCCCCCCTTGGGTCTGGGTTGTGTGAGCTATCTGTCTTGCTCTAGCTTGCCTGCCCTCAGTCTGCACCCAGTCTGTTTGTCCCCTCCCTTGAGCAAACACAGACCCTCTGTGGTGAATTTCAAGGATGTCTTCTATTGGTGATTATTTGTAGGTTTCTTTTCCAGTCAAGCATTAACTCCAAGGCTTGTCATGAAGTAAGTCCTGAGAGAAAACACGGAGCTCAAGGAGCTTTCTGCCTCCATGCTGCCATCTTGGCCAGAAATCCTCTAGTCTCTAATAACTTTTTATGAGAATCTCTGGGGTTTTCTAAGCATACCATCATAACATCTGCAAAGAGTGATAGTATGACTTCCTCATTACCTACTCTTATTCTTTTAATCTCTTTCTCGACTCTTATTGCCGAGGCTAACATTTCTAATACAATATTGAATAGTAATGGTGATAGTGGGCAACCTCCTGATCTTACTGGGAAAGGTTCCAGTTTATCTCCATTGCATATTATGCTCGTAAATATATGCTTCTGATTATTCTAAGGAATAGTCCATTTATTCATATACTCTCTAGCATTTTTAGTAGGAATGGATGTTGGATTTTATCAAATGCTTTTTCTGCATCTATTGAGATGATCATATGGTTTTTATTAATTTGATTATTAATATGGTCAATTATACTAATAGTTTTCCTAATATTAAGCCAGCCCTGCATTCCTGGTATACATCCTACTTGATCATAGTGTAGTATCCTGGGGATGATTTGCTGAAGTCTTTTTGCTAATATCTTATTTAAGATTTTAACATCAATATTCATTAAGGAAATTGGTCTATAGTTTTCTTTCTCAGTTTTCGATCTATCTGGTTTGGGTATCAGTACAATGTCTGTGTCATAAAAGGAGTTTGGTAGGACTTCTTCATCCCCTATTTTTTCAAGTAGTTTATATAGCATTGGGGCTAATGGTTCTTTAAATGTTTGGTAGAATTCACATGTAAATCCATCTGGTCCTGGGGATTTTTTCCTGGGGAGTTGATTAATAGCTTGTTCTATTTCTTTTTCTGAAATGGGACTATTTAAGCAATTTATCTCCCCCTTCCTCTAGGAAGCCTATATTTTTGGAGTAAGTTATCCATTTCACTTAAGTTATCAAATTTATTGGCATAAAGTTGGGCCAAGTAACTCCTTATCATTTCTCTAATTTCCTCTTCATTGGTGGAAAGAAACCCCTTTTCATTTGTAAGACTAACAATTTGATTTTCCTATTTCCTTTTTCTGATCAGATTTACCAAAGGTTTATCTATTTTATTGGCTTTTTCATAAAACCAACTCTTGGTTTTATTTATTAATTCAATATTTTTTAAACTTTCAATATTATTGATTTCTCCTTTTAATTTTAGTATTTTAAGTTTGATTTTTGGTTGGGGTTTTTTAATTTGGTCTTTTTCTAGCTTTTTAAGTTGCAGGCCCAATTCATTAATTTTTTCTTTCTCTATTTTATTCAAATAAGCCTCTAAAGATATAGCATTTCTCCTTATTACCACTTTAGCTGCATCTCACAGATTTTGGTATGATTTCTCATCATTGTCATTATCTTGGGTGAATTTATTAATTGTTTCTATAATTTGCTGTTTCACCCAGTCATTCTTTAAGATGAGATTATTCAGTTCCCAATTACTTTTTGGTCTATTTACCCCTAACTTCTTATTGAATGTAGTTTTTATTGCATTGTGATCTGAGAAGAAGGCATTTATTATTTCTGCATTCCTGCATTTAATTTTGAGATCTTTATGTCCTAATATATGGTCAATTTTTGTATAGGATCCATGAACTGCTGAGAAGAAAGTATATTCCTTTCTATCACCATTCAGTTTTCTCCAAAGGTCTATCATACCAAGTTTTTCTAATATTCTATTTCCTTTTTAATTTCTTTCTTATTTGTTTTGTGTTTTTATTTGTCTAAATCTGAAAGTGCAAGGTTGAGATCTCCCACTATTATAGTTTTACTGTCTATTTCTTCTTGCAACTCTCTTAGGAAGTGGCTATCTTCAACAATGAGAGGATCCAAATCAGTTCCAATTGACCAGTAATGAACAGAACCAGCTAAAACCCAGTGCAAGAATTCTGGGAAATGAGTGTGGACTCCAACATGGCATTTACACTCTTTCTGTTATTGTTTGGTTGCATTTTTGTTTTTCTTCCTTTTTTTTACCTTCTTCCTATTTTTAGGTTATTTTTACCTTTTTTCTAAATCCAATTTTTCTTGTGTAGCAAGACAATGGTATAAATATGTATACATATATTATATTTAACATATACTTTAAAACATTTAACATGTAGGGGACTATCTGCTATCCAGGAGAGGAGGTTGGGGGAAGGAGGGGATAAGTAGAAACAGAAGTTTTTGCAAGGTTCAGTGTTGAAATTTTCATATGTTTTTTTCAATAAAAAAGCTATAATTAAAAAAAAAAGTTCAGTTTTCCAACATGATCTATCAGACCAAGAAGCAACCTGATAGGAGAAAGGAATTACAATTAGGGAGAATAGAGTTGTAAGCAGCTGGGACTACTGAGATATCCCCTGGAGAGGTAAAATGTGAACCTGTCTAGCCTATAGATCTTTTCCTCCAGACACAATAGGCTTGACAATTTCACCTCCTGAGAGTGTGTACAAACAGTGTTTATCCATACTGAATTTGGGAAACAGGAAAGTGTAGCTAATATCCCAGGCACTAATACAGGTAGATAATGTTTGACTTATCACTCAGGAAAAATAGTAGCATCAGGTTTATTGATACACACTCCTGATATGCAATCTGGTAATATTTACCCAGATTTTGACTCCCAACAACAGAATCTAGTAATATTCTGTACTGCAATTATTACAGCTGATCATCCTATGCTCCCTATCTATTTTAGTGTCCTACTATTGAAAGGGTTGGTATATATGGGTGCATATCTTACAGTCATTAGAGGTGCCAATTGACCCAGTCATTGGCCAAAGATTAAGGCAAAAACCTATATGTCTGACATAAGAGGATCAATAGCAGCTGAGGTTAGTGCTACCTCTTTGAGATGGATATTTGAAGTTGAAACAGGAGTTTTTACTCCTTTTATAGCTGAAAAAAATCCCCATCAATCTATGGGGAATATTAGGCCATAATAATATTTAGCTATGCATGAACTGTGTCCTCCTTGATAAGCTCCAGTAATCATTACTACTTGAACTTTACAGAAATCCTATAAATGAAAGGTTTCCCTAATTCTTTGCAACAGTAACTCCTGATTTGAGCCAACCAGTAAACTATTTTTTCTATGAAGAAATCACCAACCATGAAGATGATTTTCTTTATATTTTTTCTGCTCTTCTGTGGAATCAGTATTAGACCAGGTAATACAGCCATCTTTCTTCAATACTGGGTGGGAGAAGAAGTATGAAATTTGGAGTTAATAGGAAAGGGAAACTGGAGATTGACATAAGTAAACTGTCAACTTTTATCAAGGGCAAAGCATTTCATATGAGATCTGTGATGCTTCTTTCCTTATATTCTAGTAAAAAAAATGCTGACTTAGAATGAGAGTGTCATATGCAAATTCTTCTTTTTGCCAGTGGACCAATCCAAAATAGAGAATTCTCTGGTCAACTGTATTTGAATTTCAAAATTTTGAATCAGACTGATTTTGTAAAGTCTTTGTATGTTAGTTATTGTTTCTCTATTCTGAAGACAACAGAGCTACTATGAATATATATTTTCATATGAGATGTTGGAAAATATACTTTATAAATTGGATTCTGATAAATTTAGTTGGAAAATTCTGAAGTTCAAGCATATGAGATCATAAAATATTGGAAGTAACAAAGATTGTTATTTCCAATAACA